>NC_135233.1:427781094-428083386 GCF_051348905.1 Ranitomeya variabilis | reverse complement strand
GCCTGAAGTTCCAAATGAGGTTCCTCATAAAGCAAGCCCAAGGCCAGAAAAAACGCATCCACATCGCGCAACGCATGATCCCCTGCTGGCAATGAGAAGGCCCAATCTTGAGGGTCACCCCTGAGCAAGGAAATCACAATCCTAACCTGCTGAGCAGGGTCTCCAGCTGAACGAGACTTCAGGGACAAATAAAGCTTACAATTATTTCGGAAATTCTGGAAGCTAGCTCTATTCCCTGTGAAGAACTCCGGCAAAGGAATTCTCGGCTCAGATACTGGAGCATGTACCACAAAATCTTGTAAATTTTGTACTTTCGTGATGAGATTATTCAAACCCGCAGTTACACTCTGAAGATCCATTATTGTCAGGTGCACACAGAGCCATACAGAGATTAGGAGGAGAGAGAGAAAAAAGACTGCAGCAAGGCAAACTGGAGGAAAAAAAAAAAAAAAATTCCAGCAGACTTCTTATAACTCTCCTTTCTCAACCTGGGTCTTTAACACTTTATTGGCCGGTCAAACTGTCATGATCTCTGCAGGCAGAGATCATAGCAAGCCTATAGAGGGACAAGCTCTCGGAAGATGGAACTATACTGACCATGAACTAAGCCTGCCGCGCAACTAGAAATAGCCAGGTAGCATTTCCTATTTATTGCTAGATGCCCAGCTCAGGCCTAAGACCTAAATAGCTAGCAGAGGGAAATATAAGACCTGGCTCACCTCTAGAGAAATATTCCAAAGAAGACAGTAGCCCCCCACATATAATGACGGTGAGTTCAGATGAAACAACAAACGCAGCAGGAAAATAGTCTTAGCAAATTTGAGGTCCGCTTACTAGATAGCAGAAGACAGATAGTATACTTTCATGGTCAGCAGAAAAACACTAACAAAACACCATCCAGAGATTACCTTAAACTCTGGCATTAACTCATAACGCCAGAGTAGCAATCCCTGATCAACGAGAGCTTTCCAGACACAGTAACAAAACTTCAGCTGTGAACTGGAACAAATAGGCAAAACGAAACATGGACAAAAGTCCAACTTATCTAGTAGTTGTCAGAAGCAGGAACAAGCACTGAGAGGCATCAGATAACATTGTTGACCGGCAAGAAACCACCAGGGAAATGAGCTTAAATAGCGACACCCACTACTGATGGAACCAGGTGAAACAGGAAAGAGGATGACAAGTCCAATTCCACAAGCGGCCACCGGGGGAGCCCAGAATCCAAATTCACAACAGGGGAGACTTTTTGCTTACTCTGCGTGGCTTTTTGTAGTTTTTTGTGCTGACCGCATAGATCCCTTTTCTTTCCTCTGACTATTTAGTTAAATCTGGCCTCCTTTGCTAAAACCTGTTTCATTTCTGTGTTTGTGACTTTCCTCTTAACTCACAGTCAATATATGTGGGGGGCTGCCTTTACCTTTGGGGAATTTCTCTGAGGCAAGGTAAGGCTTCTATTTCTATCTTTAGGGGTAGTTAGCTCTTAGGCTGTGAAGAGGCGTCTAGGGAGAGTTAGGTACGCTCCACGGCTATTTCAGGTGTGTGTGATAGGAGTAGGGTTTGCGGTCAGCAGAGTTCCCACTGCCCCAGAGCTAGTTTCGATTTTGAGTTTACTCATCAGGTCATTCCGGGTGCTCCTAACCACCAGGTCCATAACAGTACAGCTGGCCAACAAAGTGTTAATGCATCTCAAAAGAGGGATAAGAGAAGTTCTGAACCCATTTTTTTTTCTTTGCAGTGTGTTTTGTCTCTCTTTTCCCCTTAACCTCTGGGTGGTTCAGGACTCAGGTGTAGATATGGATATTCAAGGTCTGTCCTCTTGTATGGATCAACTCACTGCAAGGGTACAAAGCATTCAAGATTATGTAGTTCAGAATCCGATGTTAGAGCCAATAATTCCAATTCCTGATTTGTTTTCTGGGGATAGATCTAAGTTTCTGAATTTCAAAAATAATTGTAAACTGTTTCTTGCTTTGAAACCCCGCTCCTCTGGTGACCCCATTCAGCAAGTAAAAATTATTATTTCTTTGTTGCGTGGCGACCCTCAAGACTGGGCATTCTCCCTTGCGCCAGGAGATCCTGCATTGCTTAATGTAGATGCGTTTTTTCTGGCGCTTGGATTGCTTTATGACGAACCGAATTCAGTGGATCAGGCAGAGAAAATCTTGCTAGCTTTGTGTCAGGGTCAGGATGAAGCGGAGGTATATTGTCAGAAGTTTAGAAAATGGTCTGTGCTTACTCAATGGAATGAGTGTGCCCTGGCAGCAATTTTTAGAAAGGGTCTTTCTGAAGCCCTTAAGGATGTTATGGTGGGGTTCCCCACGCCTGCTGGTCTGAATGAATCAATGTCCTTGGCCATTCAAATTGATCGGCGTTTGCGTGAGCGCAAGCTTGTGCACCATTTGGCGTTGTCCTCTGAGCAGAGGCCTGAGCTTATGCAATGTGATAGAACTTTGACCAGAACTGAACGGCAAGAACACAGACGTCAGAAGGGGCTGTGTTTTTACTGTGGTGACCCCACTCATGCTATCTCTGATTGTCCTAAGCGCACTAAGCGGTTCGCTAGGTCTGTCACCATTGGTACTGTACAGCCTAAGTTTCTTTTGTCTGTTACTCTGATTTGCTCTTTGTCATCCTACTCGGTTATGGCATTTGTGGATTCAGGCGCTGCCCTGAATTTGATGGACTTGGAGTTTGCCAGGCGCTGTGGTTTTTTCTTGGAGCCTTTGCAGTATCCTATTCCATTAAGGGGAATTGATGCCACGCCGTTGGCCAAGAATAAACCTCAGTACTGGACTCAGTTAACCATGTGCATGGCTCCTGCACATCAGGAAGATATTCGCTTTTTGGTGTTGCATAATTTGCATGATGTGGTCGTGTTGGGTTTGCCATGGCTACAGGTTCATAATCCAGTATTGGATTGGAAATCAATGTCTGTGTCTAGTTGGGGTTGTCAAGGGGTACATGGCAATGTTCCGTTGGTGTCAATTTCTTCTTCCACTCCTTCTGAAGTCCCTGAGTTTCTGTCGGATTACCAGGATGTATTTGATGAGCCCAAATCCAGTGTCCTACCCCCTCATAGGGATTGTGATTGTGCTATAAATTTGATTCCTGGTAGTAAGTTTCCTAAGGGCCGACTTTTCAATTTATCTGTGCCAGAGCACGCCGCTATGCGGAGTTATATAAAGGAGTCCTTGGAGAAAGGGCATATTCGCCCGTCTTCATCACCGTTGGGAGCAGGGTTCTTTTTTGTGGCCAAGAAGGATGGTTCTCTGAGACCCTGTATAGATTACCGCCTTCTCAATAAAATCACGGTCAAATTTCAGTACCCTTTGCCTCTGCTGTCTGATTTGTTTGCTCGGATTAAGGGGGCTAGTTGGTTCACCAAGATAGATCTTCGAGGGGCGTATAACCTTGTGCGTATTAAACAGGGTGATGAATGGAAAACAGCATTTAATACGCCCGAGGGCCATTTTGAGTACCTGGTAATGCCATTCGGGCTTTCAAATGCTCCATCTGTGATTCAGTCCTTTATGCATGACATCTTCCGAAAGTATCTGGATAGATTCATGATTGTATATTTGGTTGATATTTTGGTCTTTTCGGATGATTGGGAGTCTCATGTGAAACAGGTCAGAATGGTATTCCAGGTCCTTCGTGCTAATTCCTTGTTTGTGAAGGGGTCTAAATATCTCTTCGGAGTTCAGAAGGTTTCCTTTTTGGGCTTCATTTTTTCCCCTTCTACTATCGAGATGGATCCTGTCAAAGTTCAGGCCATTTATGATTGGACTCAACCTACATCTGTGAAGAGCCTCCAGAAATTCCTGGGCTTTGCTAATTTTTACCGTCGCTTCATCGCTAATTTTTCTAGTGTGGTTAAACCTTTGACTGATTTGACAAAGAAAGGTGCTGATGTGGTGAATTGGTCTTCTGCGGCCGTTGAGGCTTTTCAGGAGCTGAAACGTCGTTTTTCTTCGGCCCCTGTGTTGCGTCAGCCAGATGTTTCGCTCCCTTTTCAGGTCGAGGTTGATGCTTCTGAGATTGGAGCAGGGGCTGTTTTGTCTCAAAGAAGTTCTGATGGCTCTGTGATGAAGCCATGTGCCTTCTTTTCTAGAAAGTTTTCGCCTGCTGAGCGTAATTATAATGTTGGCAATCGGGAGCTCCTAGCTATGAAGTGGGCATTCGAGGAGTGGCGACATTGGCTTGAGGAAGCCAAGCACCGCGTGGTGGTCTTGACGGATCACAAAAATCTGACTTATCTCGAGTCTGCCAAGCGGTTGAATCCTAGACAGGCTCGATGGTCGCTGTTTTTCTCCCGTTTCGATTTTGTGGTCTCATACCTTCCAGGTTCTAAGAATGTGAAGGCGGATGCCCTTTCTAGGAGTTTTGTGCCTGATTCTCCGGGAGTCCCAGGGCCGGCTGATATTCTCAAAGAGGGGGTAATTCTGCCATCTCCCCTGATTTGCAGCGGGTGCTGCAGGAGTTTCAGGCTGATAGACCTGACCGTTGTCCAGCGGAGAAACTGTTTGTCCCTGATAGGTGGACTAGCAGAGTTATTTCTGAGGTTCATTGCTCGGTGTTGGCCGGTCATCCTGGGATTATGGTACCAGAGATTTGGTGGCTAGGTCCTTTTGGTGGCCTTCCTTGTCACGGGATGTGCGTTCTTTTGTGCAGTCCTGTGGGACTTGTGCTCGGGCTAAGCCCTGCTGTTCTTGTGCCAGTGGGTTGCTTTTGCCCTTGCCAGTCCCGAAAAGGCCTTGGACGCATGTTTCCATGGATTTTATTTCAGATCTTCCTGTCTCTCAAAGGATGTCTGTCATCTGGGTGGTTTGTGATCGCTTTTCTAAGATGGTCCATTTGGTACCCTTGCCTAAATTACCTTCCTCCTCTGATTTGGTGCCATTATTTTTTCAACATGTGGTTCGTTTGCATGGCATTCCGGAGAACATTGTGTCGGACAGAGGTTCCCAGTTTGTCTCTAGGTTTTGGCGGTCCTTTTGTGCTAAGATGGGCATTGATTTGTCTTTTTCTTCGGCTCTCCATCCTCAAACAAATGGCCAAACCGAACGAACCAACCAGACTTTGGAAACCTATCTGAGATGCTTTGCTTCTGCTGATCAGGATGATTGGGTGACCTTCTTGCCATTGGCTGAGTTCGCCCTTAATAATCGGGCTAGTCCTGCTACTTTGGTTTCGCCTTTTTTTTGCAATTCTGGTTTTCATCCTCGATTTTCTTCGGGGCAGGTTGAGCCTTCTGACTGTCCTGGTGTGGATTCTGTGGTGGACAGGCTGCAGCAAAGTTGGACTCACGCAGTGGACAATTGTTGTGAATTAGACTTTTTGGCTCCCTCTTGTGGTTACTAGTGATATGACTCTGGGATTGTCTTTCCTCAGTTTGGCACCCACCTGGGTCATTAGTCCAGGGGTGTTGCTATATAAACTTCCTGGATCCTTAGTCCAGTGCCTGGCATCGTTGTAATCAGATCATTTCTGTTTGCTCCTGTCTGCTGGTCCTGGTTCGTGCAAAATTAAGCTAAGTCTTGCTTCTTTGTTTTTTGGTTATTTGCTTTGCTCCTATTTTTGTCCAGCTTGTACTAAATGTGATTCCTGACTTTGCTGGAAGCTCTAGGGGGCTGGTGTTCTCCCCCCGGGCCGTTAGACGGTTCGGGGGTTCTTGAATATCTAGCATGGATATTTTGATAGGGTTTTTGCTGACCATATAAGTCATCTTACTATATTCTGCTATTAGCTAGTGGGCCTCTCTTTGCTAAATACCTAGCTCATTCTTACGTTTGTCTTTTCCTCTTACCTCACCGTTATTATTTGTTGGGGGCTTGTATCCAACTTTTGGGGTCTTTTCTCTGGAGGCAAGAAAGGTCTTTCTTTTCCCTTCTAGGGTTAGTTAGTTCTCCGGCTGGCGCGAGACGTCTAGAACCAACGTAGGCACGTTCCCCGGCTGCTGCTATTTGTGGTGCTAGGATTAGATATATGGTCAGCTCAGTTACCACTGCCCTATGAGCTGGTTTTTTGTGTTTGCAGACTTAGTAATTATTTCTGAGACCCTCTGCCATTGGGGTCATAACAGTATGCCAGGCCAACATTGAATGTTTAATGCATTGCAGAAGTGGGATAATAAGAAAGGAAGTTCTGAGTTGTTTTTTTTTATTTTTTATTCCTCTCTTCCTCCCCTTTACCTCTGAGTGGCTTGTGCTTGCTGCAGACATGAATGTCCAGACCTTGATTACAAGTGTGGACCGGCTTGCTGCTCGTGTGCAGGGCATACAAGATTTTGTTACCAGTAGTCCAATGTCTGAACCTAAAATACCTATTCCTGAACTGTTTTCTGGAGACCGATTTAAGTTTAGGAATTTCAGGAATAATTGTAAATTGTTTCTATCTCTGAGACCCCGTTCATCTGGAGATTCAGCTCAGCAAGTTAAAATTGTTATCTCTTTTTTACGGGGCGACCCTCAGGATTGGGCTTTCTCGCTAGCGCCAGGAGATCCGGCATTGGCAAATATTGATGCGTTTTTTCTGGCGCTCGGATTGCTTTACGAGGAACCCAATCTTGAAGTTCAGGCAGAAAAAGCCTTGCTGGCTATTTCTCAGGGCCAGGATGAAGCTGAAGTGTATTGCCAAAAATTTCGGAAATGGTCCGTGCTTACTCAGTGGAATGAGTGTGCTCTGGCCGCAAATTTCAGAAATGGCCTTTCTGAAGCCATTAAGAATGTGATGGTGGGTTTCCCCATTCCTACAAGTCTGAATTATTCCATGGCGCTGGCTATTCAAATTGACCGGCGTTTGCGGGAGCGCAAAACCGCTAATCCTCTGGTGGTGTTGTCTGAACAAACACCTGATTTAATGCAATGTGATAGAATTCAGACTAGAAATGAGCGGAAAAATCATAGACGTCAGAATGGGTTGTGTTTTTACTGTGGTGATTCTACACATGTTATATCAGCATGCTCTAAACGCCTAACAAGGGTTGTTAGTCCTGTCGCCATTGGTAATTTGGAACCTAAATTTATTTTGTCTGTGACTTTAATTTGCTCATTGTCTTCTTACCCTGTTATGGCGTTTGTGGATTCAGGTGCTGAACCTGAGTCTTATGGATCTGTCATTTGCCAAGCGCTGTGGTTTTGTTCTTGAACCGTTGGTAAATCCTATTCCTCTTAGAGGTATTGATGCTACGCCATTGGCGGAAAATGAACCGCAGTTTTGGACGCAGGTAACCATGTCCATGACTCCTGAACATCGGGAGGTGATTCGTTTTCTTGTTCTGCATAAAATGCATGATTTGGTCGTTTTGGGTCTGCCATGGTTACAGACCCACAATCCAGTCTTGGATTGGAAGGCAATGTCTGTGTCAAGTTGGGGCTGTCAGGGAATTCATGCTGATTCCCCGCCAGTGTCTATTGCTTCCTCTACTCCTTTGGAAGTTCCTGAGTATTTGTCTGATTATCAGGATGTATTCAGCGAGTCCAGGTCCAGTGCTCTGCCTCCTCATAGGGACTGTGACTGCGCCATAGATTTGATTCCAGGTAGTAAATTTCCTAAGGGAAGACTATTTAATCTGTCTGTACCTGAGCATGCCGCAATGCGTTTGTATATCAAGGAGTCTCTGGAGAAGGGGCATATCCGTCCATCCTCTTCCCCTCTTGGTGCGGGATTCTTTTTTGTGGCCAAGAAGGACGGATCTTTGAGACCTTGTATTGACTATCGGCTTCTGAATAAAATCACTGTTAAATTTCAGTATCCTTTGCCTCTGTTGTCGGACTTGTTTGCCCGGATTAAAGGTGCCAAGTGGTTCACCAAGATAGATCTTCGTGGTGCGTACAACCTTGTGCGCATTAAGCAAGGAGATGAATGGAAGACAGCATTTAATACGCCCGAAGGTCATTTTGAGTACTTGGTGATGTCTTTTGGGCTCTCTAATGCTCCCTCAGTGTTTCAGTCCTTTATGCATGATATTTTCCGGAAGTATCTGGATAAATTTATGATTGTTTATCTGGATGATATTCTGGTTTTCTCTGAAGATTGGGACTCACATGTGGAGCAGGTCAGGATGGTGTTTCAGGTTTTGCGTGAGAATGCTTTGTTTGTTAAGGGCTCAAAGTGTCTCTTTGGAGTACAGAAGGTTCCCTTTTTGGGGTTTATTTTTTCCCCTTCTGCTGTGGAGATGGACCCAGTCAAGGTCCGAGCTATTCATGATTGGACTCAACCCACGTCAGTTAAGAGTCTTCAGAAGTTCTTGGGTTTTGCTAACTTCTACCGTCGTTTTATCGCTAATTTTTCTAGCGTTGTTAAACCTTTGACGGATATGACCAAGAAAGGTTCTGATGTTGCTAACTGGGCTCCTGCAGCCGTGGAGGCGTTCCAAGAGTTGAAGCGCCGGTTTACTTCGGCGCCTGTTTTGTGCTAGCCTGATGTCTCACTTCCCTTTCAGGTCGAAGTGGATGCTTCTGAGATTGGGGCAGGGGCCGTTTTGTCGCAGAGAGTGTTATGACCCCAATGGCGAGGGTCTCAGAGGAACGTGGAAGTCTGCAGAATACAAAAATCCAGCTCATAGGGCAGTGGTAACTGGGTTGACCATATATCTACTCCTAACGCCAACACTAGAAGTAGCCGGGGATCATTCCTACGTTGATTCTAGATGACACGCTCCAGCCGGAGAATCTAGCTACCCCTAGTAGAGGAAAACAAAGACCTTTCTTGCCTCCAGAGAAGGGGACCCCAAAGCTGAATAGAAGCCCCCCACAAATAATGACGGTGAGGTAAGAGGAAATGACAAACACAGAAATGAACCAGGTTTAGCACAGAGAGGCCCGCTTACTGATAGCAGAATAAAGAAAGGTAACTTATATGGTCAACAAAAACCCTATCAAAATCCACACTGGAAATTCAAGAACCCCCGAACCGTCTAACGGTCCGGGGGGAGAACACCAGCCCCCTAGAGCTTCCAGCAAAGGTCAGGATATAGATTAGGAACAAGCTGGACAAAAATACAAAACCAAAACAAATAGCAAAAAGCAAAAGGCAGACTTAGCTGATATAACTGGAACCAGGATCAGTAGACAAGAGCACAGCAGACTAGCTCTGATAACTACGTTGCCAGGCATTGAACTGAAGGTCCAGGGAGCTTATATAGCAACACCCCTAACTAACGACCCAGGTGCGGATAAAAGGAATGACAGAAAAACCAGAGTCAAAAAACTAGTAACCACTAGAGGGAGCAAAAAGCAAATTCACAACAGTACCCCCCCCTTAGTGAGGGGTCACCGAACCCTCACCACGACCACCAGGGCGATCAGGATGAGCGGCATGAAAGGCACGAACTAAATCGGCCGCATGAACATCAGAGGCGACCACCCAGGAATTATCCTCCTGACCATAGCCCTTCCACTTGACCAGGTACTGAAGCCTCCGCCTGGAGAGGCGAGAATCCAAGATCTTCTCCACCACGTACTCCAACTCGCCCTCAACCAACACCGGAGCAGGAGGCTCAGCAGAAGGAACTACAGGCACAATGTACCGCCGCAACAAGGACCTATGAAATACATTGTGAATAGCAAACGACACAGGAAGATCCAGACGAAAAGATACAGGATTAAGGATTTCCAATATCTTGTAAGGCCCAATAAAACGAGGTTTAAATTTGGGAGAGGAGACCTTCATAGGAACAAAGCGGGAAGAAAGCCATACCAAATCCCCAACGCGTAGTCGGGGACCCACACCGCGGCGACGGTTGGCAAAGCGCTGAGCCTTCTCCTGTGACAACTTCAAGTTGTCCACCACATGATTCCAGATCTGCTGCAACCTATCCACCACAGAATCCACCCCAGGACAGTCAGAAGGCTCCACATGACCCGAAGAAAAGCGAGGATGGAAACCAGAGTTGCAGAAAAAAGGCGAAACCAAGGTGGCGGAACTAGCCCGATTATTAAGGGCAAACTCAGCCAACGGCAAGAATGTCACCCAATCGTCCTGATCAGCAGAGACAAAACACCTCAAATAAGCCTCCAAAGTCTGATTGGTTCGCTCCGTCTGTCCATTAGTCTGAGGATGGAAAGCAGACGAAAACGACAAATCAATGCCCATCCTACTACAAAAGGATCGCCAGAACCTGGAAACGAACTGGGATCCTCTGTCTGACACAATATTCTCAGGGATGCCGTGCAAACGAACCACGTTCTGGAAAAACACAGGAACCAGATCGGAAGAGGAAGGCAGCTTAGGCAAAGGAACCAAATGGACCATCTTGGAGAAGCGATCACATATCACCCAGATAACGGACATGCCCTGAGATAGCGGAAGATCAGAAATGAAATCCATGGAGATATGTGTCCAAGGTCTCTTCGGGACAGGCAAGGGCAAGAGCAAACCGCTGGCACGAGAACAGCAAGGCTTAGCTCGAGCACAAGTCCCACAGGACTGCACAAATGACCGCACATCCCTTGACAAGGAAGGCCACCAAAAGGACCTGGCCACCAGATCTCTGGTGCCAAAAATTCCCGGGTGACCTGCCAACACCGAGGAATGAACCTCGGAAATGACTCTGCTGGTCCACTTATCCGGGACAAACAGTCTGTCAGGTGGACAAGACTCAGGCCTATCAGCCTGAAATCTCTGCAACACACGTCGCAGA
Organism: Ranitomeya variabilis; assembly: GCF_051348905.1. NCBI lineage: Eukaryota > Metazoa > Chordata > Amphibia > Anura > Dendrobatidae > Ranitomeya > Ranitomeya variabilis. Next base: position 428,072,741 of record NC_135233.1, on the reverse strand, counting down.
TCCGGAGAAATAGCTGACAAGATAACTCCATCTTTAAGAATACCAACAGGATCAGCGACTCCAGGAGCATCAGGCACAAAGCTCCTAGAAAGAGCATCGGCCTTCACATTCTTTGAACCTGGTAAATACGAGACAACAAAATCAAAGCGGGAGAAAAACAATGACCAGCGGGCCTGTCTCGGATTAAGGCGTTTAGCAGACTCGAGATACATCAGATTTTTGTGATCAGTCAAGACCACCACACGATGCTTAGCACCCTCGAGCCAATGACGCCACTCCTCAAATGCCCATTTCATGGCCAACAACTCCCGATTGCCCACATCATAATTTCGCTCGGCAGGCGAAAACTTCCTAGAGAAAAAGGCACAAGGTTTCATAACAGAGCAACCAGGACCTCTCTGCGACAAAACGGCCCCTGCCCCAATCTCCGAAGCATCCACCTCAACCTGAAAGGGAAGTGAGACGTCAGGCTGGCACAAAACAGGCGCCGAAGTAAACCGGCGTTTCAACTCCTGGAAAGCCTCCACGGCAGCAGGAGCCCAGTTAGCTACATCGGAGCCCTTCTTGGTCATATCCGTCAAAGGTTTCATAATGCTAGAAAAATTAGCGATAAAACGACGGTAGAAGTTAGCGAAGCCCAAGAACTTCTGAAGACTCTTAACTGACGAGGGCTGAGTCCAATCAAGAATAGCTCGGACCTTGACTGGGTCCATCTCCACAGCAGAAGGGGAAAAAATGAACCCCAAAAAGGGAACCTTCTGTACACCAAAGAGACACTTTGAGCCCTTGACAAACAAAGAATTTTCACGCAAAATTTTAAAGACCAACCTGACCTGCTCCACATGCGAATCCCAATTATCAGAAAAAACCAAAATATCATCCAGATAAACAATCAAAAATTTATCCAGATACTTCCGGAAAATGTCATGCATAAAGGACTGAAAAACTGAAGGCGCATTGGAGAGCCCAAAAGGCATCACCAAGTACTCAAAATGACCTTCGGGCGTATTGAATGCGGTTTTCCATTCATCACCTTGCTTAATGCGCACAAGGTTGTACGCACCACGAAGGTCTATCTTGGTGAACCACTTGGCACCCTTAATCCGGGCAAACAAGTCAGACAACAGTGGTAAAGGATACTGAAATTTGACAGTGATCTTATTTAAAAGCCGATAATCAATACAAGGTCTCAAAGATCCGTCCTTTTTTGCCACAAAAAAGAATCCCGCACCAAGAGGGGAAGAAGACGGACGAATATGTCCTTTCTCCAGAGACTCCTTGATATATGAACGCATAGCGGTATGTTCAGGTACCGACAGATTAAACAGTCTTCCCTTAGGAAATTTACTGCCTGGGATCAAATCTATAGCACAGTCACAGTCCCTATGAGGAGGCAGTGCACTGGACTCAGACTCACTGAAGACATCCTGATAATCAGACAAATACTCCGGAACTTCCGAAGGCGTAGAAGAAGCAATAGACACAGGCAGGGAATCCCCATGAATACCACGACAGCCCCAACTTGAGACTGACATAGCCTTCCAGTCCAGGACTGGATTATGGGTCTGTAACCATGGCAGCCCTAAAACAACCAAATCATGCATTTTATGTAAAACCAGGAAACGTATCACCTCGCGGTGTTCAGGAGTCATGCACATGGTAACCTGTGTCCAATACTGCGGTTTATTTGCTGCCAATGGTGTAGCATCAATACCCCTAAGAGGAATAGGATTTTCTAATGGTTCAAGAGTAAAACCACAGCGCTTAGCAAATGAGAGATCCATGAGACTCAGGGCAGCACCTGAATCTACAAACGCCATGACAGGATAAGATGACAGTGAGCAAATCAAAGTTACAGACAGAATAAATTTAGGTTGCAAAATTACCAACGGTGACAGGACTAACAACCTTAGCTATACGTTTAGAGCATGCTGAGATAACATGTGTAGAATCACCACAGTAGTAGCACAAGCCATTCCGGCGTCTATGAATTTTCCGCTCATTTCTAGTCAGGATTCTATCACATTGCATTAAATCAGGTGTCTGTTCAGACAACACCATGAGGGAATTTGCGGTTTTTCTATCACATTGCACCGAATTAGGTGTCTGTTCAGACAACACCATGAGGGAATTTGCAGTTTTGCGCTCCCGCAACCGCCGGTCAATTTGAATAGCCAGTGCCATAGTATCATTCAGACCTGTGGGAATGGGAAAACCCACCATAACATTCTTAATGGCTTCAGAAAGGCCATTTCTAAAATTAGCGGCCAGTGCACACTCGTTCCAATGTGTCAGCACGGACCATTTCCGAAATTTTTGGCAATACACTTCAGCCTCGTCCTGCCCCTGAGACATAGCCAGCAAGGCCTTTTCTGCCTGAATCTCAAGATTGGGTTCCTCATAAAGTAAACCGAGCGCCAGAAAAAACGCATCAAGATCAGCCAATGCCGGATCTCCTGGCGCCAGCGAAAAAGCCCAATCCTGAGGGTCGCCCCGTAAGAACGAAATAACAATTTTTACTTGCTGAGCAGAATCTCCAGATGAACAGGGTCTCAGGGACAAAAACAATTTACAATTATTCACGAAATTCCTAAACTTAAACCTGTCTCCGGAAAACAGTTCAGGAATCGGTATTTTAGGTTCTGACCTAGGATTTCTGATAACATAGTCTTGTATGCCCTGCACACGAGTAGCCAGCTGGTCCACACTTGTAATCAAGGTCTGGACATTCATGTCTGCAGCAAGCATAGCCACTCTGAGGTAAAGGGGAAGAAGAAAAAAAAAACTCAGAATCTTCTTTCTTATAATCCCTCTTCTGCAATGCATTAAACATTTAATACTGGCCTGGCAAACTGTTATGACCCCAATGGCGAGGGTCTCAGAGGAACGTGGAAGTCTGCAGAATACAAAAATCCAGCTCATAGGGCAGTGGTAACTGGGTTGACCATATATCTACTCCTAACGCCAACACTAGAAGTAGCCGGGGATCATTCCTACGTTGATTCTAGATGACACGCTCCAGCCGGAGAATCTAGCTACCCCTAGTAGAGGAAAACAAAGACCTTTCTTGCCTCCAGAGAAGGGGACCCCAAAGCTGAATAGAAGCCCCCCACAAATAATGACGGTGAGGTAAGAGGAAATGACAAACACAGAAATGAACCAGGTTTAGCACAGAGAGGCCCGCTTACTGATAGCAGAATAAAGAAAGGTAACTTATATGGTCAACAAAAACCCTATCAAAATCCACACTGGAAATTCAAGAACCCCCGAACCGTCTAACGGTCCGGGGGGAGAACACCAGCCCCCTAGAGCTTCCAGCAAAGGTCAGGATATAGATTAGGAACAAGCTGGACAAAAATACAAAACCAAAACAAATAGCAAAAAGCAAAAGGCAGACTTAGCTGATATAACTGGAACCAGGATCAGTAGACAAGAGCACAGCAGACTAGCTCTGATAACTACGTTGCCAGGCATTGAACTGAAGGTCCAGGGAGCTTATATAGCAACACCCCTAACTAACGACCCAGGTGCGGATAAAAGGAATGACAGAAAAACCAGAGTCAAAAAACTAGTAACCACTAGAGGGAGCAAAAAGCAAATTCACAACAGAGAGGCCCTGGTTGCTCTGTAATGAGACCATGTGCTTTCTTCTCTAGGAAGTTTTCGCCTGCTGAGCGGAATTATGATGTTGGCAATCGGGAGTTGCTGGCCATGAAGTGGGCATTTGAGGAGTGGCGTCATTGGCTCGGGGGTGCTAAGCATCGTGTGGTGGTCTTGACTGATCACAAAAATTTGATGTATCTCGAGTCTGCTAAACGCCTGAATCCTAGACAGGCCCGCTGGTCATTGTTTTTCTCTCGTTTTGACTTTGTGGTCTCGTATTTACCAGGTTCAAAGAATGTGAAGGCTGATGCTCTTTCAAGGAGCTTTGTGCCTGACTCTCCTGGAGTCGCAGAACCAGTTGGTATTCTTAAAGAGGGAGTTATCTTGTCGGCCATTTCTCCTGATTTGCGACGTGTGTTGCAGAGATTTCAGGCTGGTAGACCTGACTCTTGTCCACCTGACAGACTGTTTGTTCCTGATAAGTGGACCAGCAGAGTCATTTCCGAGGTTCATTCCTCGGTGTTGGCAGGGCATCCGGGAATTTTTGGCACCAGAGATCTGGTGGCTAGGTCCTTTTGGTGGCCTTCCTTGTCACGGGATGTGCGGTCATTTGTGCAGTCCTGTGGGACTTGTGCTCGAGCTAAGCCTTGCTGTTCTCATGCCACCTGGTTGCTCTTGCCCTTGCCTGTCCCGAAGAGGCCTTGGACACACATTTCTATGGATTTCATTTCAGATCTCCCGGTGTCTCAGGGCATGTCTGTCATCTGGGTGGTATGTGATCGCTTTTCTAAAATGGTCCATTTGGTGCCTTTGCCTAAGCTGCCTTCCTCTTCCGATCTGGTTCCTGTGTTCTTTCAGAATGTGGTTCGTTTACACGGCATTCCTGAGAATATTGTGTCTGACAGAGGATCCCAGTTTGTTTCCAGGTTCTGGCGATCCTTTTGTGCTAGGATAGGCATTGATTTGTCGTTTTCGTCTGCCTTTCATCCTCAGACTAATGGACAAAGGGAGCGAACTAATCAGACTCTGGAGGCTTATTTGAGGTGTTTTGTTTCGGCAGATCAGGATGATTGGGTGACCTTCTTGCCGTTGGCTGAGTTTGCCCTTAATAATCGGGCTAGTTCCGCTACTTTGGTTTCGCCATTTTTCTGCAACTCTGGTTTCCATCCTCGTTTTTCCTCAGGACATGTGGAGCCTTCTGACTGTCCTGGGGTAGATTCTGTGGTGGATAGGTTGCAGCAGATCTGGAATCATGTGGTGGACAACTTAAAGTTGTCACAGGAGAAGGCTCAGCGTTTTGCCAACCGCCGCCGCGGTGTGGGTCCCCGACTTCGTGTTGGGGATTTGGTATGGCTGTCTTCTCGATTTGTTCCTATGAAGGTCTCCTCTCCTAAATTTAAGCCTCGCTTCATCGGTCCTTACAAGATATTGGAAATCCTTAATCCTGTGTCCTTTTGCTTGGATCTTCCGGTGTCGTTTGCCATTCACAACGTGTTCCATAGGTCTTTGTTGCGGCGGTACGTTGTACCTGTGGTTCCTTCTGTTGAGCCTCCTGCTCCGGTGTTGGTTGAGGGCGAGTTGGAGTACGTGGTGGAGAAGATCTTGGATTCTCGTCTCTCCAGACGGAGGCTTCAGTATCTGGTCAAGTGGAAGGGCTATGGTCAGGAGGATAATTCCTGGGTGGTTGCTTCTGATGTGCATGCGGCCGATTTAGTTCGTGCCTTTCACGCTGCTCATCCTGATCGCCCTGGTGGTCTTGGTGAGGGTTCGGTGACCCCTCCTTAACGGGGGGGTACTGTTGTCAATTAGACTTTTTGGCTCCCTCTTGTGGTTTCTAGTGATATGACTCTGGGATTGTCTTTCTCAGTTTGGCACCCACCTGGGTCGTTAGTCCAGGGGTGTTGCTATATAAACTTCCTGGATCCTTAGTCCAGTGCCTGGCATCGTTGTAATCAGATCCTTTCTGTTTGCTCCTGTCTGCAGGTCCTGGTTCGTGCAAAATTAAGCTAAGTCCTGCTTCTTTGTTTTTTTGGTTATTTGCTTTGCTCTTATTTTTGTCCAGCTTGTACTAAATGTGATTCCTGACTTTGCTGGAAGCTCTAGGGGGCTGGTGTTCTCCCCCCGGGCCGTTAGACGGTTCGGGGGTTCTTGAATATCCAGTGTGGATATTTTGATAGGGTTTTTGCTGACCATATAAATCATCTTACTATATTCTGCTATTAGCTAGTGGGCCTCTCTTTGCTAAATACCTAGCTCATTCTTACGTTTGTCTTTTCCTCTTACCTCACCGTTATTATTTGTTGGGGGCTTGTATCCAACTTTTGGGGTCTTTTCTCTGGAGGCAAGAAAGGTCTTTCTTTTCCCTTTTAGGGTTAGTTAGTTCTCCGGCTGGCGCGAGACGTCTAGAACCAACGTAGGCACGTTCCCCCGCTGCTGCTATTTGTGGTGCTAGGATTAGATATATGGTCAGCTCAGTTACCACTGCCCTATGAGCTGGTTTTTTGTGTTTGCAGACTTAGTAATTATTTCTGAGACCCTCTGCCATTGGGGTCATAACACGCTCCACAGCTATTTCTAGTTTGTGTGTTATAGGATTAGGGGTTGCGGTCAGCAGAGTTCCCACTTCCCAGAGCTTGTCCTGTCATCTAGTTTAACCATCAGGTCATTCCAGGTGCACCTAACCACCAGGTCCTTAACAGTATATCCACTTTGTGACAATTTGAATCTCCCTTTTTTGGAGGGGAGACTGCAGCGCAACTCAGGCCCAGTGTATAACACAACACAATGTAAGTGGCAGAACGTGGCTGGCTGATATACGACAAACTAACAGAACTGAAGTATATCCACTTTGTGACAATTTGAATCTCCCTTTTTTGGGGGGGAGACTGCTCCGCAACTCAGGCCCAGTGTGTAACACAACACAATGTAAGTGGCAGAAAGTGGCTGGAAGATATCTGAAAAAATCCAAGGACTGTAGTACAATTTCAATCTCCCTACAATGATCTCAGGACAAGTATGGGAGCAACAAAAAGGACTGCTGCACACAAAAGTGTGGACAAATAAACAAGATAACTGTGCAGAAAGGAGCAACAGGATTTTTGCTTTTGAAAAAGCAGTTGGCTTGCACAGCAGCGTGCAAACAGCAATGCAGCTATCAGGGAGCCTTATAAGGCAGCCTAATAAGCTACAGAGCTGATGCACAAAAATATAGCCTCCACTGTCCCTGCAAAAGAAAGGTGGTGTTGGACAGTGGAAATCGCTACAGCACAAGCGGTTTGGGGGTTAATCTTCCCTCCCTAACTATATCCCTTCTTCTGACGAAGCTGCAGCAACCTCTCCCTATGCCCAGATCGGCAGAAGTAAGATGGCGGTTGGCGTGCACGCCCCTTTATACCCCCTGTGACGCCGCAGAAAGCAAGCCAATCACTGTCATGCCCTTCTCTAAGATGGTGGGGACCGAGACCTATGTCATGACGCTGCCCACACTCTGCGTCCTCCTTCATTGGCTGAGAAATGGCGCTGAACGCGTCATACGAAACGCGACTTTGGCGCGAAGATTGCTGACTGCATGGCTGATCCCACACTAGGATCGGGTCGGGTTTCATGAAACCCGACTTTGCCAAAAGTCGGCGATTTTTGAATTTGTCCGATCCGTTTCGCCCAACCCTAGTGCTCACACATCAGATAGATGTTCATCCGACAGCGTTCCATCCTGATCCATTGGCCCCCACACAGTTGCAAGGTTTCTTCTGTATCAGCAGAGAGCCATAAGTCAATTCCAAACCTCTAGCCAACGTCGGCTCCAGGTTTATTTGGGAGCTTGATGATATTTCACAGAGACCTGCAAACTTGCGTGACGAAGGAGGTTCTGTGCTCCGAAAGCTGCAAACAGCTTGGACTGGCCGGCCGGAGAACAGGAGAATCCTCTGGTGGGCCCCTGTGTAAGACTTGGGCACCACCATTGCCAGTGGCACAATATACTTCAATCATTATGTACAGAGAAACGGAGCATCTTATTCATTTACCAATCTGTCCAGTCCATTGTCTTATAGATTTGTGATTGAGGATAATGTCACATTTGTAGCTGAAAAGTGGGGCCCCGGAGTTGGTTACTGGAGGGTCCAACATTGGCTGCAAATATCATTCATCTGGTTATCCAATGAGGGTATCACTCTAAGAACATTTTTGTCTTTTTTGGGCATAGAAATGTTTACATAGAAATTTCTGGCTAACACGGAACCACAATATCATTTTTATAATTTTATATTGTGTGTCATGATCTCTGCAGGCAGAGATCATAGCAAGCCTATAGAGGGACAAGCTCTCGGAAGATGGAACTATACTGACCATGAACTAAGCCTGCCGCGCAACTAGAAATAGCCAGGTAGCATTTCCTATTTATCGCTAGATGCCCAGCTCTGGCCTAAGACCTAAATAGCTAGCAGAGGGAAATATAAGACCTGGCTCACCTCTAGAGAAATATTCCAAAGAAGACAGTAGCCCCCCACATATAATGACGGTGAGTTCAAATGAAACAACAAACGCAGCAGGAAAATAGTCTTAGCAAATTTGAGGTCCGCTTACTAGATAGCAGAAGACAGATAGTATACTTTCATGGTCAGCAGAAAAACACTAACAAAACACCATCCAGAGATTACCTTAAACTCTGGCATTAACTCATAACGCCAGAGTAGCAATCCCTGATCAACGAGAGCTTTCCAGACACAGTAACAAAACTTCAGCTGTGAACTGGAACAAATAGGCAAAACGAAACATGGACAAAAGTCCAACTTATCTAGTAGTTGTCTAGAAGCAGGAACAAGCACTGAGAGGCATCAGATAACATTGTTGACCGGCAAGAAACCACCAGAGAAATGAGCTTAAATAGCGACACCCACTACTGATGGAACCAGGTGAAACAGGAAAGAGGATGACAAGTCCAATTCCACAAGCGGCCACCGGGGGAGCCCAAAATCCAAATTCACAACAGTACCCCCCCTCAAGGAGGGGGCACCGAACCCTCACCAGATCCACCAGGGCGACCAGGATGAGCCCTATGGAAGGCACGAACAAGATCAGAAGCATGAACATCAGATGCATTGACCCAAGAATTATCCTCCTGGCCGTAACCCTTCCAGTTGACCAGATACTGGAGTCTCCGTCTGGAAACACGAGAGTCCAAAATTTTCTCCACAACGTACTCCAACTCACCCTCAACCAACACCGGAGCAGGAGGCTCAACTGAAGGTACAACAGGTACCTCATACCTGCGCAATAACGACCGATGAAAAACGTTATGAATGGAAAAGGACGCAGGGAGGTCCAAACGGAAAGAAACAGGATTAAGAATCTCCAATATTCTATAAGGGCCGATGAACCGAGGTTTAAACTTAGGAGAAGAGACCCTCATAGGGACAAAACGAGAAGACAACCACACCAAATCTCCAACACAAAGCCGAGAACCAACACGACGATGACGGTTGGCAAAACGCTGAGTCTTCTCCTGGGACAACTTCAAATTGTCCATAACCTGCCCCCAGATGTGATGCAATCTCTCCACCACCGCATCCACTCCAGGACAATCCGAGGATTCCACCTGACCGGAGGAAAATCGAGGGTGAAACCCCGAATTACAGAAAAACGGGGACACCAAGGTGGAAGAGCTGGCCCGATTATTGAGGGCGAACTCTGCCAATGGCAAAAAAGCAACCCAATCATCCTGGTCAGCAGAGACAAAACACCTCAGATATGTCTCCAGGGTCTGATTAGTCCGCTCGGTCTGGCCATTAGTCTGAGGGTGAAAAGCAGATGAAAAAGACAAATCTATGCCCATCCTAGCACAGAATGCCCGCCAAAATCTAGACACAAATTGGGTACCTCTGTCAGAAACAATATTCTCAGGAATACCGTGCAATCGGACAACATTCTGAAAAAACAGAGGAACCAACTCAGAAGAAGAAGGCAACTTGGGCAGAGGAACCAAATGGACCATTTTAGAGAAACGGTCACAGACCACCCAGATGACAGACATCTTCTGGGAAACAGGCAGATCTGAAATAAAATCCATCGAGATGTGTGTCCAAGGCCTCTTAGGAATAGGCAAGGGCAACAGCAGTCCGCTAGCCCGAGAACTACAAGACTTGGCCCGAGCACAAATGTCACATGACTGCACAAAGACTCGCACATCTCGTGACAGGGAAGGCCACCAGAAGGATCTTGCCACCAAATCCCTGGTACCAAAAATTCCGGGATGACCTGCCAATGCAGAAGAATGTACCTCAGAGATGACTCTACTGGTCCAATCATCCGGAACAAACAGTCTATCAGGCGGACAACGATCCGGTCTATCCGCCTGAAACTCTTGCAAGGACCGCCGCAGATCAGGAGAAACGGCCGACAAAATTACTCCCTCCCTAAGGATACCTGTGGGTTCAGAATTACCAGGAGAGTCCGGGTCAAAACTCCTAGAAAGGGCATCTGCCTTAACATTCTTAGAACCCGGTAGGTATGACACCACAAAATTAAAGCGAGAAAAAAAATAAAGACCAGCGCGCCTGTCTAGGATTCAGGCGCCTGGCAGTCTCAAGATAAATCAAATTTTTGTGGTCAGTCAATACCACCACCTGATGCTTAGCCCCCTCTAGCCAATGGCGCCACTCCTCAAACGCCCACTTCATGGCCAAAAGCTCCCGATTCCCAACATCATAATTCCGCTCTGCGGGCGAAAATTTGCGAGAAAAGAAGGCACAAGGCCTAATGACGGAGCAGTCGGGACCTTTCTGCGACAACACTGCCCCAGCTCCGATCTCCGAAGCGTCAACCTCAACCTGAAAAGGCAGATTCACATCAGGCTGACGCAACACAGGGGCAGAGGCAAAACGGTGCTTAAGCTCCTGAAAGGCCTCTACAGCATGAGGGGACCAATTAGCAACATCAGCGCCTTGTCTGGTCAAATCAGTCAGTGGTTTAACGACATCCGAAAAACCAGCAATAAATCGGCGGTAAAAGTTGGCAAAGCCCAAAAATCTCTGAAGACCCTTAAGAGAGGAGGGCTGAGTCCAGTCACAAATAGCTTGCACCTTGACGGGATCCATCTCAATGGAAGAGGGAGAAAAAATATACCCCAAAAAGGAAATTTTCTGGACCCCAAAAACGCACTTAGACCCCTTCACACATAAAGAATTAGACCGCAGAACCTGAAAAACTCTCCTGACCTGCTGGACATGAGAGTCCCAGTCATCAGAAAAAATCAGAATATCATCCAGATATATTATCATAAATTTATCCAGAAAATCGCGGAAAATATCATGCATAAAAGACTGGAAAACTGAAGGGGCATTAGAAAGACCAAAAGGCATGACCAAATACTCAAAGTGGCCCTCGGGCGTATTAAATGCGGTCTTCCACTCATCCCCCTGCCTGATCCGCACCAAATTATACGCCCCACGAAGATCAATTTTAGAGAACCACTTAGCACCCTCTATACGAGCAAACAAATCAGTAAGCAATGGCAATGGGTATTGATACTTAACAGTGATCTTATTCAGAAGCCGATAATCAATACATGGTCTCAAAGAGCCGTCCTTTTTTGAGACAAAGAAAAACCCAGCTCCCAAGGGAGAAGAAGATGGACGAATATGTCCCTTTTCCAAAGACTCCTTTATATATTCCCGCATAGCAGCATGTTCCGGCACAGACAGATTAAACAAACGACCCTTTGGATATTTGCAACCCGGTATCAAATCTATGGCACAATCGCACTCACGGTGCGGAGGTAACGACCCAAGCTTGGGTTCGTCAAAGACGTCTTGATAATCAGAGAGGAACTCAGGGACTTCAGAGGGAATGGACGACGAAATAGAAACCAAAGGTAAGTCCCCATGAATACCCTTACATCCCCAGCTCAACACAGACATTGCTCTCCAGTCCAAGACTGGATTGTGAGACTGCAACCATGGCAATCCCAGTACCAAATCGTCATGTAAATTATACAGCACCAGGAAACGAATAATCTCCTGGTGATCCGGATTGATACGCATGGTTACTTGTGTCCAGTATTGTGGTTTATTATTAGCCAATGGGGTGGAGTCAATCCCCTTCAGAGGAATAAGAGTCTCCAAAGGCTCTAAATCAAAACCACAACGATTGGCAAAGGACCAATCCATAAGACTCAGAGCGGCGCCAGAGTCAACATAGGCGTCCGTGGCAATGGATGACAAAGAGCAAATCAGGGTTACAGACAAAATAAACTTAGACTGAATGGTGCCAATGGAAACAGACTTATCAAGCTTCTTTGTACGCCTAGAGCAAGCTGATATAACATGAGTAGAATCCCCACAATAGAAGCACAATCCATTCTTCCGTCTAAAATTCTGTCGCTCGCTCCTGGACAGAATTCTATCACACTGCATACTTTCTGGTGTCTTTTCCATAGACACCGCCAGATGGTGCACCGGTTTGCGCTCCCGCAGACGCCTATCAATCTGAATAGCCATTGTCATGGACTCATTCAGACCTGCAGGCACAGGGAACCCCACCATAACATCCTTAACGGCATCAGAGAGACCTTCTCTGAAAGTTGCCGCCAAGGCGCACTCATTCCACTGAGTAAGCACAGACCATTTACGGAATTTTTGGCAGTAAACTTCAGCTTCGTCTTGCCCCTGAGATAGTGCCATCAAAGTTTTTTCTGCCTGAAGTTCCAAATGAGGTTCCTCATAAAGCAAGCCCAAGGCCAGAAAAAACGCATCCACATCGCGCAACGCAGGATCCCCTGCTGGCAATGAGAAGGCCCAATCTTGAGGGTCACCCCTGAGCAAGGAAATCACAATCCTAACCTGCTGAGCAGGGTCTCCAGCTGAACGAGACTTCAGGGACAAATAAAGCTTACAATTATTTCGGAAATTCTGGAAGCTAGCTCTATTCCCTGTGAAGAACTCCGGCGAAGGAATTCTCGGCTCAGATACCGGAGCACGTACCACAAAATCTTGTAAATTTTGTACTTTCGTGATGAGATTATTCAAACCCGCAGTTACACTCTGAAGATCCATTATTGTCAGGTGCACACAGAGCCATACAGAGATTAGGAGGAGAGAGAGAAAAAAGACTGCAGCAAGGCAAACTGGAGGAAAAAAAAAAAAAAAAATTCCAGCAGACTTCTTATAACTCTCCTTTCTCAACCTGGGTCTTTAACACTTTATTGGCCGGTCAAACTGTCATGATCTCTGCAGGCAGAGATCATAGCAAGCCTATAGAGGGACAAGCTCTCGGAAGATGGAACTATACTGACCATGAACTAAGCCTGCCGCGCAACTAGAAATAGCCAGGTAGCATTTCCTATTTATCGCTAGATGCCCAGCTCTGGCCTAAGACCTAAATAGCTAGCAGAGGGAAATATAAGACCTGGCTCACCTCTAGAGAAATATTCCAAAGAAGACAGTAGCCCCCCACATATAATGACGGTGAGTTCAAATGAAACAACAAACGCAGCAGGAAAATAGTCTTAGCAAATTTGAGGTCCGCTTACTAGATAGCAGAAGACAGATAGTATACTTTCATGGTCAGCAGAAAAACACTAACAAAACACCATCCAGAGATTACCTTAAACTCTGGCATTAACTCATAACGCCAGAGTAGCAATCCCTGATCAACGAGAGCTTTCCAGACACAGTAACAAAACTTCAGCTGTGAACTGGAACAAATAGGCAAAACGAAACATGGACAAAAGTCCAACTTATCTAGTAGTTGTCTAGAAGCAGGAACAAGCACTGAGAGGCATCAGATAACATTGTTGACCGGCAAGAAACCACCAGAGAAATGAGCTTAAATAGCGACACCCACTACTGATGGAACCAGGTGAAACAGGAAAGAGGATGACAAGTCCAATTCCACAAGCGGCCACCGGGGGAGCCCAAAATCCAAATTCACAACAATTGTGCATCTCTATTTTTCGGTCGAGAGACTTGTCACTTTGCGATACGAGTTGTAGTTTCTATAATTCCCATTGTGAGGTCCATGCGACTCTTTCATCTCTTTTTATTCCCATGATCGAAAACAGCAACTCTGACATTTATGGTTCCGTTTAATTGATCACTGTGTGGAATATTTAGATATTTTCTTATTTCGGTCAATTTCATGTTTAACTTTGGAACAGAAGAAAATTTAAACTTTCCAGAATCAGAGGAACAGTGGCAGATGGAGATTGTACTTAGGGTTAAACTAAAATATCCAGTGAGAGGTCATCTGTGAGTCCGGACTCTGGTGTTACACACTTCAACCGGTATCCCCGGCTCTGCTTCCTTCACCTCGGTCTGCTGCCCTCTGTTGAGCTTCGCACCAGGTTTTTCAGGTTTCCCCGGCTTGGCTCGTTGGCGTCTCCTCACATTTACTATTTAATGCCCACTAAGACACACACCTGTCCCAGTATCCCTGGCTCTGCTTCCTTCACCTCGGTCCGCTGCCCTCTGTTGAGCTCCACGCCATGTTTTTGAGGTTGCCCCGGCTTGGCTCGGTGACATCTCCTCACATTTACTATTTAATGCCCACTAAGACGCACACCTGTCCCGGTATCCCCAGCTCTGCTTCCTTTGCCTGGGCCCGCTGCCCTCTGTTGACCTCCGTGCCAGGTTTTGCAGGTTGCCTGGCGTGGCTCGGTGACATCTCTTCACATTTACTATTTAATGCCCACTGAAACACACACCTGTCCCGGTATAACTGGCTCTGCTTCCTTCACCTCGGTCCGTTACCCTGTTTAGCTCTGCACCAGGTTTTACAGGTTGCCCTGGTGTGGCTCGTGATGTCTCCTCACATTTACTAGTTAAGGCCCACTAAGACACACACCTGTCCCAGTATCCCTGGCTCTGCTTCCTTCGCCTCAGTCTGCTGCCCTCTGTTGAGCTCCGCGACGGTTTTTTTCAGGTTGCCCCGGCGTGGCTCGGTGACATCTCCTCACATTTACCATTTAATGCCCACTTAAACACACACCCGTGTTTTAGTATTAAGACTCAAATTTCCAGTGTTTGGGGTGCTCCAGCATTTCTGCTCCAGCTCAGGAGGTTGACCCTTGTGCCTAGTCCTTATTCATGGTGGGCCTTTCCTTCCCGCTGCGCCAACGCCAGGGGCCCGTGTGCCGCCAAGTCTTGGGTCTTGCGGGATCTACCTCGTTAGGAGCCAAAAACAAAATGTCGTTCTCGGCTTTGTGCCCACCCTGGATGAGCAATTGGTGCAATAACATGCTGAAAGCTCTGCAGCTGCTGGGCATGTCGCCCACATGGCGCATCCATGATCTGGACATCAATGTTTCCTGACTGCGGCACCATTTCTTTTCTTTTTTTACCCCCAGGTAAAGATGTGGAATCTAATAAGGCACATGTGTAAGGTGAGCCGCCGCTTGTCCCGACGCTCATTGGCTGCTTGTATGTTTTGTTCTTGCATTATTGTTACACTCCCGAAATAGGTTAATGTAAAACAGAATCCGGAGAAGCTCGCTGCTGCAAGAGGCCAACATGGAGGCCGGCAAATACCTCACAGCTATGTCCTACCTGCTGAGAGCCGGCCTGCTGCTGCCCTGCCAGGTGAGGCCATCGTCCTGTACTGGACTACTGCGAACCCAACCACTAGGATGGGCTCAGGAATAATCTGATGTCACGACACGATCCTCCGGGAATGGATCAGTAGCTCTGACCTCCGAGGCTGCGGATACAATTGAGATTTCATCATTTTATCATTTTTTACATTTTCAGTATTTTGTATCAATTCATTTTATTTTCTGAAGCACTGATCCAAATTCCGTGGAAAAAAAAACAATTAGTGGAGGTCAGAGGTACAGCTGAGATTATTGCACACAAGTGTGCAGACCAGCGGTGGACATACCGCCCGTGCACGCAGAAGAGGGGGCATAACCTGGAAGACAAACTGCTGGGCATTTGTTTCTATGCACAGTGTATTGCATGCAGTGACGCCAGGTTATGGGGTACACATAGCCAGGTAGTGGTGTAGATGCAATAATAAATGTCCCCTGATAGGTTCCTGTAACGTGTCAATGGCGGAATAATATGCATGTGTCAATGTGCTTAATGTGCGGGTGCGAGGTTTGTTACAAGATGAATCTTCAGGAGCGCACCGCTCCCGACCCCGGCATCCAGCGGTGCGCTCCTGAAGATTGATTGTTCGGACCAGCGACAGGTCATAATAAAATTAGAAATCTTCCGTTCTTGAGAACTAAGAGGATTTTTTAATAAGAAGTAAATGGCAAAGTTGCTGGGTCTTACAAGCACTTTGCAATTTTACCCATTTTATGAACTTGATAAAACTCCCTTTAACAACCCCTTTAAGGTGTATATGCATGTGTTTTTAAAGTGTATATAGGTGAATGATATATCTGTATGTGTGTATTGTATATACTGGTATGTGAGTGTGTTTGATGGCAATTAGGGACCCAAATATGTTGCCGCCGGATCCGTTTTTTTTCCCCATAGCCTTGTATTAGTGCCGGATTGCGCCGGATGATATTGTGTTTCGTCCGGTTTTCGCCAGATCCGGCAAATCTGCTGTTTCTGGAAAAAACGTCCATAGCAACGTTTTTTGTCTCCGGCGAAATAGCTGTTTGCTAGAATGGAAGCCTATGGGAGCCGGAAGGTGCCGGATCCGGAAAGTGACGGATTCCGGCGCCGGATTCCGTTTTTTTAAACTGAGCATGCTCCAAATTTTTTTTATCCAATTATCTGGATATGCTAGTCGGATCCGTCAAAAAAACAGATCCGTCACATCAGTTTTTCACAATCTGCGCCGGATCCGTTTTTTCCAACATTCACCGGACTGTGCCTGATGCAAAAAACCTGATGTATGAAAGTAGCCTAAGTCAAATTGCAAGGCTCCTTAAAGGGTTGATTGTGACTTGTAGGATCGCTACTTCCAACAGATGGCGCTATAGAGTTCAAGTCCTCTTTCTCTCTGAAAAGGCAATTTGCATATATTAATACATACACATCCACAGAATTAAGCCCTAATTTAAAGTGCAAAAATTATACTGATATTTTCCATAAGGATTAGCGGAATAATGAAAACAGAACCACATAATGCCCTCCAGAATAAGGGGAATAATTGGGGGGCAGAAGCCGTTCTGTAATGGGTGCTGGCTTTCTTGTTTAGGTCTCAGTTGGAGGAAACAGCCAAGATGGTGAGTCCGAATTTACTTTTTATTATTTATTATCCCGCACATAAACACGAACAACCGACCGACCATCCAACACCCTAAATAATATATAAAGTGTTCTGGTTACCCCCCAAATAATCAAAAGATGACGATGACTAATAATAGTGACGTAATAACACTGTAGCCATAAAATAGTGACACAGCTGTGGAAGAACTAAAACTCCCAGCATGTCTTGTCAGTCACGTGTTGGGAGTTATAATATCATAGCAGCTGAGGAGGAACAGATGGCAGATTAATGATTTCTGAACCTACTGATCTGTAATTTCAGATGACTGTTGAGGATAAGCTGTCGTATGTGAACATCATATTATTTGTATCCTGTTTTTTTCACAAGTTTTCTCCTCTGCAGGATCTATCTCTAATGTTCACTTTGTGGGTTTAGATGAGCTGCCATGATGTCTCCCATACACAGCTCACACACAGACATGAGGGGATCCTGCTCTCCTGTCTCTAGGTAGCAGCATGAAGGACATTATACAACAGTACTAAGCAGAGTAGATGTGAATCTATCTATTGGGTGAGATAAAACACTTAAAAGAAACAGCATCATAAGGGTATTTTTACAGTAGTAAGGTGCAATGTAGCTGTGAACTCAGCACAGGGGCAAGATAAACACTTACTAGAAATCAGCATCTACATGGAGGACATTATATTTCAGTACTGAGTAGAGTAGATGTGAATCCATCACTTGGTTGGGATAAAACACTTAAAAGAAACTGGTATCATACAGGTCTGTTGTGGATTCTGTTTTTGGGCTCCCTCTGGTGGTTACAACTGGTACTGGGTGACTTTGGTGGGTTGCGGTCTCTGGTTTCCACCTGTCCATCAGAGGCTGGGTGTTTCCTATTTAACCTGGCTTTCCTGTCATTCCCTTGCCGGCTATCAATGTATCAGTGTGTCTCTGTTACCTTTGCTACCTGCTCCTAAAGCCTTCAAGACAAGCTAAGTCTGGATTTCCCTGTTTCATGTTTGCTTTCATGTTTTTAGTCCAGCTTGCAGATATGTAATTCTCTGCTGCTGGTTGCTCTAGTGGTCTGAAATTACCACTCATGTACCATGAGTTGGCACATGAGTTCAAGTAATTTCAGGATGGTATTTTGAAGGGTTTTAAGCTGACCGCGCAGTTCACCTTTTGTATCCTCTGCTATCTAGCTTAAGCGGGCCTCATTTTGCTGAATCTGTTTTCATAACTACGTTTGTGCCTTCCTCTCATTTCACCGTCATTATATGTGGGGGGCTGCTATTTCTGTGGGAATATTTCTCTGGAGGCAAGATAGGTCTGTGATTCTTCTGATAGGGGAAGCTAGATCTCCGGCTGGTGCGAGACGTCTAGGGGCCCCCCAGGAACGTTCCCCGGCTACTGTTAGTTGAGTGTTGAGGTTCAGGATCGCGGTCAGCTCAGGTTCCATCACCCTAGAGCTCGTCCTGTTTTTGCCCGTGTTATGTTGACAAATTCCCTGCCATTGGGATCATGACACAGGTCTTTCTACAGTAGTAGTGTGCAATGTAGCTGTGAACTCAGCACAGGGGCAAGAAAAACACTTACTTACTAGGAATCAGCATCTGCATGTAGGAGATTATACAGCCATGCTATGCTGTGCAGCTGTGAACACAGAAATGTGGTACGGTAAAATATACTAGAAAGCAGCAGCTGCATGCGGAACATTATACAGCTGTACAGAGCAACTTAGCTGAGAATTCAGCCCTAGGGTGAGAGAAACGCCTATGAAACAGCTGCAAATGTATGGAGAACATTATATAGCACTACTGAGCAGTGTAGCTGTGAATTAAATTTTGGTGTAAGATAAAACATTTAAAAGAAAGCAGCATTTTACAGGACTTTCTACAGTAGTACTGTGTTATGTAACTGTGAACTCAGTACAGAGGCAAGATAAACACTTACTATAAACCAGCATCTGCATGGTGTACATTATACAGCCATACTATGCTGTGCAGCTGTGACCTCAGAAATGTGGTAAGGTAAAATATACTAGAAAGCAGCAGCTACATGGGGAACATTATACAGCTATACTGAGCAACATACCTGGGAACTCAGCCCTAGGGTGAGAGAAACGCCTACAACAAAGCAGTAACTGTATGGAAAACATTATATAGCATTACTGAGCAGTGTAGCTGTAAAACCAGCTTCAGTGTAAGATGAAAATTTAATAGATGCAGCATCATAAAGGATAATAAACAGCTGTACTGAGCATTGTAGTTGTGAATCCAGCTCTGCAGAAAGCTGCAGTATCCTAGGCATATCTGTGCCTCTCTCTTTCCCTCTTCTCCTCACCTCTCCAGTTTTCAGAGTGAATGGCATTTTCTGTAGGCAGGAGAGAAGTGGCTCATAAGTGGAGAAAAAAAAACAAAAAAAATTTTTCTGATGCTACAAAATTTCTTATATTCACTTGTACTATTGATTTATGCAGTTTGTTGAAACAACAACAACCATTTAAGAATCAAGTCCGGCTCCCTACTCCAGACCCTGACTGTCACTATCCACCACTGGTCCACACAAGTAACCTATTGACGCTGTCTCAGATGGAGATTTCTTGACATTTTGGTTTTTTTTCAGGAGCCGAGGGAACAGAAGATATCTTCAGTATTATTTCCAAACACAACAAAGGTAAAAAAAAAACAAAAAAAACCCACCAGAACAGACGTGGCATGAAATTTACTAAATGTAGAGACTGATAACAAGAGGGTCCTCAATATCCGTTACCCACCGATGTACCACCCAGAAGCAGCTGAGTTGGTGGTTGGTTGACCAACCCTGGAGACCAGTGACTACATAGACTGCACTGGATGTATGGGATGGAACATAATGGAATGTATGGGATACAGAGTGTCTCATCCTCTTATACCGAGCATCACTGTTTACCAAGAACTCGGGGTTAGGACCAAAGCTGCAGTTCGGGGCTTCCATGGTCATCTTATCTTCTACAATGATCCATTATCTGCATTTTTATATAATTAGCTTCATCTTGTAATGCGCAGGTAGCAAGAAACCGGTCCGTCAGGTAGACATCGCTGTACGGCTCAGCCGCAGTGCTCTGAGCTGCCCGGGACAAGCCTGCTTCTGGCCAAAATCCAGTTCTGGAGTCGTCATCATTCCCTACACATTGTCTGCTGATTACTGTGAGCCAAAATTTTATCATGTTGAACCCAATGTAACTTACCGGTAATGTCTGTGTCCATGTAATGCTCTCCACACATGTGCGCTCCTCAGGGGTGTGTCTTCTGTAGGGACAGCCCCCAAGGGACCAGCAGAAAAAAAGTGGAAGCATCGTAGATTGGTTCTGTTTCCTTTCAATGTCTATAGATTTCTGCACTTGATTATCCTCGAATCTTTAGTGCCGTAGACCGAGCAGCAGGGCACTTGTGCAACAATTCTGCTCTGCGGGGCCACGGTCTCGATGCCAGTGGAGAGCCAGGGAAGAATGAGTGACACAAGTCCCCCAGCTGCGTCACTTATGTATTTATTGATGGATAGACATTGTGCACCTGCCTCTAGCTCTCCATTCCCATGATTGCTCCTTTAGCCTCCGCTGACTCCACAGTCATCCGTTCCGCCATTCAGGAATATTCCTCCCTGACCTGTATTCGTTTTGTGGAGAGGAAGACTGAGATCGATTATGTCCAGATCCGCTCGGTAGATGGGTAAGTGGTTTGCGTTTCGTTGCAGAATGGGATCGTCTTCGCATTTCACTGTCCATCTTGTCCCGTCTACGACGATGAGGTCCATCACGTCTTTTACATTGTAGTGGAGGTTTGGGGGGAAAATCAGGGAGGTCTAAGAGGTAAGAGCAGATCCTGAGGGCCATGTGGTGGCTTGGGTGGAGGGGGATTCTGATGAGGGGCAGCATATGTATGGCCTCCCTTGTTTGGATGGCTTTCCTACAAGAACCCTCCTCATGGGAGGACCAGTTTTCAGTTCTGCTCTGGGTAAAATGTGGTTAGAAAGACAGGCCACTAGTCCAGAAGGAGTCCAGCTGGTCTGGTGTATGATGGAGAATATTGGGAAGTTGGATGCAGCTAAGCCCCAGCCCGTTGGGACTCTCTATGTCGGGTCCGGTATCATCGGGCCTTTGTTCCTTTTCTAGATGTCTTCCTTTCTCGTTGTTCTCGTTCTTCTCTATCTCTTTCCATTTCTCTTTAGATTTGTTTCTATCTATAGAAAGAACGACCACTGACGATGCGGCTGCTCCTTCAGATGCTGGTCTTACCTGGGCAGGATTGGAGGGAGCCAGGACCTCTCCTTACTGAACCCCGGATGCGTATCGAAAGGCATCGTGCAACACGAACTCAACCACGTCCTGGGGTTTGTCCACGAGCACACGAGGAGTGACCGCGACGCCTACGTGGACATTATCTGGAGATACATAGCAGACGGTAAACGCACCTGCAATATTACCCTGCTGCACAGGACAGGAAAGATGGAGTGAGAGGCAATGTAATGTATGTGCACAGTGACTGCACCAGCAGAATAGTGAGTGCAGCTCTGGGGTATAATACAGGATGTAACTCAGGTTCAATAATGTAATATATGTACACAGTGATTGCACCAGCAGAATAGTGAGTGCAGCTCTGGGGTATAATACAGGAGGTAACTCAGGTTCAGTAATGTAATGTATGTACACAGTGACTGCACCAGCAGAATAGTTAACGCAGCTCTGGAGTATAATACAGGATGTAACTCAGGATCAGTAATGTAATGCATGTACACAGTGACTGCACCAACAGAATAGTGAGTACAGCTCTGGGGTATAATACAGGATGTAACTCAGGATCACTAATGTAATGTATGTACACAGTGACTGCACCAGCAGAATAGTGAGTGCAGCTCTGGGGTATAATGCAGGATGTAACTCAGGATCAGTAATGTATGTATGTACACAGTGACTGCACCAGCAGAATAGTGAGTGCAGCTCTGGGGTATAATACAGGATGTAACTTAGGATCAGTAATGTAAAGTATGTACACAGTGACTGCACTTCTATACTTACACTTTCAATCATTACATTCGCAGTTTACAAAAGCAACTTTGAGAAGTTCCTGCCGGATACCAATAACTTGGGCTTGCAGTATGATTACACGTCAGTCATGCATTATGGAAAGTAAGTGAACCTTATATGATTGGATAAAGCTGGCTCTAAGAATAAATGCATTTTTGCATAGTATGATCCGGATGTAATTAGGATGTTTCCCTCACTTCTGTATGCAGCGGTGATATTTGCTGCTGGTGTGCGGTTGGTCGGCCATTTGCTGGGTCTTGTGCCCCTCCAGTATATATTGTGTACCTGCTCCGTTACTGAGTCGGTCGCACGCATCGTCTGAGTGGTCGGATTCACACTTTCATTTTTCAAATAATTTGGGAAATAAATGCTGTAATCTGATTGGTTGCTTTGTGTAACCTTTCACCTCTCACTGACATTAGATATCGCTGTCATGTGTTTCCATCTGTTAGATTTGCCTTTACCAATGACCCTGGACAACCCACAATAGTGCCAAAGCCTGACGCCTCTGTCCCCATAGGGCAGAGATATGGACTGAGCAGCCTGGACCTCGTCAAGATAAATCGTCTGTATCAATGTGGTGAGGAAATCCTAACGATATGGTCTGATATGTGGCAACCTGCACCCTATGACAACACTTCCTGCACTTATCATAGGAACACTGAGTAGCCCGCAATAGGTACAAATCTAGGTGCAATAAAATAAAATATTGAATAGGGTCAGATTTGGGGTCTTTTTGAAATACTCCTCCAGTTAATAGAGGGAAGTTTATCAGAGCTGATGATCCTGACTCTGGAGGACTCGACACGTCTGTGTGTTCAATGGGTAACATGTAATACCTCTGATCCCCTGTGGGGGCACTGCAGGGAAATGAAAGCTTGTTGAAAAAGCTCCTGGAAGGTGAATTCTGACCGATATCTATGACATCTAGTGTCCCTATGATCAGAGTTTAATGGTAAGAACTGTTATCATGGGGACAGACAGAGAGGTTCTTATGGTGATCTATTTGGAATTGCCATTTTTTTCCTTGTCTGAATCCCGTTTTTCACCGTAGATGTGTGCAGTTTTCTTCTCTGTGAGCTTTCTGGGACTTTTCACTCTGAATATACAAGTTCTGCATCAGTGAATAGGCCGGATTGTCTGTGGCTCATTCGTGTTCCCGCAAACAAGGTATTTCATGGAAACCTCTCATCCTGCAGCGGAGCGGTCGGTTTCCTATGATCAGACCCGACCGTTGTTTTATATCCGCACCGGATATATTTCTGCTGCAGAATCAATTTCCACAGCAAATAATTTGCAGCAAAACTGCAAAAATTCTGCACCAATTTGTGCACATTTTATGGTGGATTTCACTGAGGAAATTCACCGGAAACTTCATCCTTTGCCAAGTAATGCGTTAAATGGCAGAATTTGCCTGCAGGCGATTTCCCATTTCTGTCTCCTGTCCCTGTTTCTTTCCTTTAGATCTTTTTGCAGTTTCTTGCCATCGCTCCGTCCTTGTCCTGCCGCACCGACCACGTGGTGGTTTACGACGGAGCCAGCAAGTCGTCCCCAGTTCTTTTCAATGCCACGTGCAGGACTGGAGATCCTCCGCCCGTGGTGTCCACGGGAAACCTGATGTTGGTGGAATTTTGGAGCTACGAGAAGATGAGTTTCTCGGCCTCTTACCGTTCAGGTAGGTCCTCTGTGGCCGCTCTAGAGGAGGCAGCTCCGCGCCGGGGACTCGTGTGATATCGCTGAAAATTCAGGACTTCTAGTTTACGGGACCTTGACAGTTTATTAAAGTTTTATTTTCATCTTTTAGTGATTTGCGGTGGAACATTCACACTTGTAAATGGAGTAGTGACGTCTCCAGGGTTTCCCACCAAGTATTTCCCGTCTTCTGACTGTCAATGGTCCATTGTGGCCCCTCCTGGGTACAAGGTGAGCATGGAAGGAGCTGCGGCAGTTCACAACTTCAGTTTTTTTCGTAGTATATAATTGCAATTTTTACTACAATCTGCGCAAAAATGTGAGGGCCGTTGTACAGCGACAATAATGTTCTGGGTGATGAGTGACGCTGTGTATTTCGCTGTTGTCACTGAACCCATGGGGTCTGGTATGTAAGACGTTTCCAATCTCGGCCTCTCCCTTCAACTGGCTGGAGTTTCCCCATTGCCCATAGCGTGCTGCTGCATCGCACCGTCTGTCGCCTCTCTTGTGCCTTTTCTTGTAAACCTGCGTTAGAGGTGTATATAGAAATCCTGGGGGCCCCTAGGAAAGGTCCAAAATGGGCCCTCACCTCCCAAAGCAATAACTTGTCTTTTAATTGCAATCACGTTGCAGTGGCCATTGTATCTAACTAATTAAGATGCAGTGGTCGCTGTTCACCACAGCAGCTAAAGGGTTAAAGTGCTGCGATCAGAGCTAGCTACAATCACATCAGGTACTGATGGGCGTCTGTTGTGTAAAATAGCCGGCACCCATCGGTTGTGAAGTTGACTCACCTCAGCACATAAACCTTTAGTAAGTGAGCTCTCTCCAGCACGTGAGCTCTCTCCAGCACGTGAACTTACCTCAGCACATAAACCTTTATTAAGGGAGCTCTCTCCAGCATGTGAGCTCTCTCCAGCACGTGAACTCACCTCAGCACATAAACCTTTAGTAAGTGAGCTCTCTCCAGCACGTGAGCTCTCTCCAGCACGTGAACTCTCTCCAGCACATGAGCTCTCTCCAGCACGTGAGCTCTCTCCATCATGTGAACTCTCTCCATCACGTGAGCCCTCTCCAGCACGTGAGCCCTCTCCAGCACGTGAGCCCTCTCAGGCTTTAGCCATACATATACAGCAGATGTTGGAATCTGTTGGCGGACACCTGTAATAATTATAGGGGATAACTCAGGAGACTCTTTGCGTGGAACAAGCCAACTACAGGACACAGTTTTATAAGTGGTAAAGTCTATATTATCACACGGTGATTCAAACAGGTGCAGAGAGAAACTCAAGTCCACAACACTTGGTGTAAATATAAAATGCAGCTTAGCAGTCTATAGGAAACTTCAGAGGAAAATGCAATCACGCAGAAAGTCTATGAAGCACAGTTATTCTTGAGGATACTTGACAGGAATAAATCCTTGTCTTAGTCCAAACACAGATAGATAAGCTTATAAGGCAGTTCAAATCATATGTTAGCTCAACCAGGGAGGCCTGGTTAATAGTCTCAGGTTTTTGCAGAGCAGAAACAGCTTACATGTCCAGCAAATGCAGATGGAAGTAAACACGAGCAGCAGATGAAGGAGGATTACTGGAACTGGTGTATGCAGCAGGAACTCAGAGCAGAGTAGCAGGATCACCACACAGGTTCACAGGAGCAGGTATATAGCCAGGGAGTAATCAGAGGTCAGGAGCTGGATGCAAGGCAGAATACTCTAGCACAGACTGAAGGCTGGGGTGGAGTTTTATAGCAGGAAGACACAGTGCACATGAGACCAAATACGCCATCTTGGAAAAGGGCAGTAATGCACAAAAGGTAAAAAATGTTCAGAGTCCTGACAACACCGGTCAGAGACCGGGCCATTCACCACCGGCTTTCCCAACTCAGGAGCCCCACACCAGCTGCATGGTCTGCCATTGCCTTGCAGCGCTGGAGTCCTGGGTTCAAATCCCACCAAGGACATCTGCACGGAGTTTGTATGTTCCCTTCATGTTTGCGTGGGTTTCCTGCGGGTTCTCCGGTTTCCTCCCACATTCCAAAGACATACTGATAGGGAACTTAGATTGTGAGCCCCATCGGGGACCGCGATGATGTGTGTAAACTGTAAAGCGCTGCGGAATATGTTGGCACTATATAAAAATAAAGATTATTATTATTATTGGCTGTTTGCTTCTGACCCCCATCTGTAATTCCTCAGTGTCTCGCTGACAACTTAGAATGATCTTCACAACCTCAGCTTTGAGGAAATGTCCTCTGCCACTTGTTCGGGCACCATGAGGCAGAGTCACCACTCATGATATTGTTACTGTGATGGTCTAGAAAAGTTGGATTATTCCTTTCCATAAATAAAAATCTATATAATGTGTCTGGGGTCACTATAGGTCGGGGGTCATTGGCATTTCATCCATTTCCCCTTTAATTGTCCTGTAGCACTAGCTTTATTATTTGTTTGTAGCTACAATGTGGTCATGTCTTTATTTTGTTATCTGCTCTCAGCATTTAATAATTCAGTTTGTGTTTGGACTTCCCCACCCCCATAGGTGCGGCTGAGTTTCACCTCTTTTGTCCTGGAGCTTTCTCGCAACTGTGTCTACGACTACCTCTCCATCCTGCACGGTTCTCGCATTGGCTCCCTGGTGTCAGCAAAATACTGTGGATCCAAAAAGATGGCAACAATTGTGTCTGCGGGCAACTGGGTGCTGCTCCGGTTCCACACGGACAAATCAGTGCAAAGTACTGGATTCCAGGTGAAGTACACGTGGGGTAAGTATCGGTCCGTCATATATTCCAAACACAGGGAAAAACAATCTGTGACTATAGACCGATGCAGATCCATATTACAATGTACAACTATCTATCCAGTTCGATCTTTTAATTTTGCAGCCTGCGTCCACGCTCATCCATTGCAGGCTGCTCAGTCCCTTTCAACATTAAGTATATCCACCCCTATCTCTCCTCTCTGCTCATAAACACTGCTTTAATATGAATGATAATAATCATCTCTGAGCACTCAGATGATGAGAGATGGGCGATGAGCCATCAGCTGTACGTTTCATGCCGCTTTGGACTGAGCAGCCTGCACTGTATGAGCATGCATGCAGGCTGTAGAATACAGTACAATTACAATATTGGATTAAATCCTATTGGGATTTAGTTTTAAAGTGCAAAATAGGTACAATGCCATAAAAATATCCGAAAGATGCCTGTAATGAAGTCTAAATAAATCTAAATCTGTAATGTAACGTCATTGATTTATATAGAGGGGATAAGTAATACAGATCCATTTAGACTGAGACTAAAAATATGGATTGGCTGCAGCGGTCAAATGCTGGCTGCTTGTGAACCACTGAATAACCAACTCCGTGGCTTGTTTTTCTTTCTAGTGCTCTGAGCCGAGAGCTGATATCTCAGGATTTCCAAGTATGGACACTGGAAGACAAAACTGAAGTCACTGTATATGAAATAAAATGACATTTCCTATCGGTGGTGACTGTTTTTCCTTTTATTTATGGCTTTATTCCCTGGTAATAACATAAGTCATATACGTTTTCTCCATAAATCATATTTAGACTGGCAAAAATGTCCCCCCTATTGGTAGCCAAGGCTTGGGAACCCTAACAAATCCAAAACTGGGAAGAATCGTTCCACTAAATGGTTAAAAATCTCCTACCGTTTTGTGTACACAGTTCTCATGCAGACTAATGCGTCTTCATGGTTTTAGAATATCGGCAAAAATTGTGGAGCGGAAACTGGAGTCGTATTTTCTTTTTGATACTTCTTGGTTGGTTTTTTTTCTACAGACCCTTTAATGGACCCCATTATATACTGGTAAGAATAAATTCTGCACCACCGCGTCCGAGGCGCGAGCGCAGGTGTCTGCCAAAGTTACCAGCAGCAGGAGCTCCATCTGCTACAGCCAAGACCTGAGCTCTGATCGGTTTACCTCCTTAGAAAACTAAACAAGAACTAATTTAAACAATATCTTTATTTCAACGTTAGGATAAACAAACCAACACAACCCCTTAAAAAACCCTTCTATATAAGACAGGGTTAACTATCTGGTCTGCATATACATGGGCAGAGGGATGGGGTACCTATCTGGGATCTAAACCTACACATCCCTGTGGTGCCCCCTACCTATCTGCGGAGGTTGGCACCCTCTTGGACGCAATATGGCGCCCCCGCTCCTCGACGGCTGACCCTCAATGCCCTATGGGTCCCTAGTGCACAATTTGTCGTGGACACCTCACACCTGCCCACTCCTAGGGCCCAAATATTACAAAACAGTTACCAGATAAGATTTTTCCACCCAAATACCACAATGACAAACAAACTCACTGCCTCTCAAGGCTCAATTGAGTAAACATGACACACTTAGCCGTCTGTTCTAAGCCTCCTTCAGTGGCTATCACACCCTTATGCGTCCCTACCAACACTGCCCTGCCTCACAGCGGAGGTTGGCACCCTCTTGATCGCAAAGTGGCGCCCCCGCTCCTCGGTGGCTGCCCCTAGGATGCCCTAAGCCGGTCCCTACAGACAATTGAACCCGCTAGGGGAAAGTGCCTATAGGGCTGTGCTGGTGGGCTACAGTATAAGCATAAAGTCGATATATCAGCAGGAAATGCACAGTAAGTCAGGCCCAGTGTCTATATACCATATATCAGCCCTGTTGGTAGATTTATCACACAAGGCAAAGAGAGATGCAGTATTATCTATGTACTAAAGACACATATATATATAGTAATTTCATTGTTATTTTAGAATATATACACGGTGAAAAAAATCAAAAATAATGAATAAAAAATCTGTTGCACTTATCTGTGCCCAGATGTGGGATGTGTCCCAACGACTCTGTTTAACACCTTTTCATGGGTGAAAGATCTAAACCTATATTGTCGTAAGTTAAAATGGAAAAAAAATTTTTGTTTGCATAATAGACAACAATGTACAGAACTTGGCATATCCGAAAAGGATCTGGAAGGAGTTAATATCCTGACGGGTCTTTTGGAGGATAATGAGAGAGAGGAGGGCTTGGGTCCACATACTAATCTTAAGTTAAAGAGTAACAGGATGCCCCCTCCTCGTGATTATGCCAACATTGACATGTTCTTAAAGGTGGTCGAGGATGACCTTAAAAAAGTTTGCCGAAGAAATGGTAATTCATCGCAAAATTTGAGTAGCGAAGAGTGGGAGGCCCTGGAGATGTTGGAGAAAAATGACCAAATTATTATTAAGCCATCCGATAAGGGCGGCAATTTGGTCATCCTCGACCACCGAATGTATGTAGGGATGTGTAATTTAATCCTTGATGATAAGGGGACGTATGGTAGACTTACAAGTGACCCTACTGATGAGTACACCATGTTGCTGGTTTCTATCTTGGATTCAGGTCTGAGTGACAGGCTGATTTCTCATAATGAACACAAGTTCCTGGTTCCCCGTACCCCCATGATCCCTACCTTCTACGCCCTCCCTAAGGTCCACAAGGGTCTCTCGCCCCTAAGGGGACGCCCCATAGTCTCGGGTGTTGGCTCATTGAGTCAGAATGTTGGCATCTATGTAGATAACATCCTACGTCCGTTTGTAACATCTTTACCCTCCTATGTGCGGGACACGTCGGATCTACTCCAAAAGATAGATGGCATTGTGGTGGAACAGGGTACCATTTTGGGCTCGATTGATGTAGAGGCCCTATATAGCAGCATTCCACACACAGAGGGCCTTAGAGCACTAGAGTATTACTTGAAAACAAGGGCCATCTATTTTGAGGGACATAACAAGTTTGTGGTGGAGTTGATGAAATTTGTTCTAACCCACAACTACTTTCTTTTTGACGGTAAGTACTTCCACCAGCTCAGGGGGACTGCGATGGGTTGTTCCTGTGCACCCTCGTATGCAAACCTCCTCCTGGGCTGGTGGGAGGAAACCGTGGTGTTCCCCGAAACTGAGGGATGGTGGAACAACAAAATATCGGCATGGTACCGTTATATAGACGACGTCCTGGTCATATGGAGTGGTACACAAACGGAATTTAATGATTTTGTACAAGAGTTGAATAACAACAGGGTTGGCTTAAGATTCACCTCAGAGAGTGATACATGTGAACTGGCCTTTCTTGATGTAAAAATTACCATTGGCGCCAACGGTACTTTGGAGACAAGACTGTTTCGCAAACCGACTGCTACTAATGCCCTTCTTCGGTGGGAGAGCCATCATCCGGTTCCCCTGAAGAGGGGCATTCCTCGGGGTCAGTACCTTAGGGCACGGAGGAACTGCTCTAATCCTGCCACCTTCAGGGCACAGGCCTACGATCTAAGGGAGAGATTCCGGGATCGAGGCTACCCGGATGAGGTCCTGGATCCAGCCTTTCAGAATGCTATGGGGAGGGACAGATGGTCCCTCTTGAATACCACCAGAGAAAGAGAAACCGAGAATGCTCTGAGGATTATTGGAACCTATGATAATCAAACTAATCGGGTGTTCAATATCCTCAAGAGACACTGGAGCATTGTACGGATGGACGAAACCCTGACAGATGTCATTCCAAATAGACCCCAGATTACCTTCCGTAAAGGTCGCTCTCTGAAAGACCGGCTCGTACACAGCCACTACAAAAGAGGAAAGCAAGTGGGAACCTGGCTTGACAGAAGGCTAAATGCAGGGGTGGGATTCAGCCGGTACGACCCGGTACGGGGCAGCCGTTTACTAAAATTTCTATCTGCCAGCATTCCGGTAATTGAAAATGCCATTTTCAATTATCGGAACGCTGGCAGATAGAAATTTTCAAAATGGTTACCACTGGCAGTGGCGTAGGAAGCGGGGGGGGGGGGGCGGGCCGCCCCGGGCGGCACAATACGGGGGGCGGGTCGCCGGCGGCGCAGAATTTACCCTGTTCGCATCTCGGCTTCAGAAAAATGGCCGCCGCGATCTCCATCTGCGCATGCGCGGCATCCCGCGGCCATTTTCCTGAAGCCCCGGTCAGCAGAGCACTCCACCTGCGCACGCGCGGCCTCAGGAAGATGGCCGCCCCCACCGATAACCAGAGAGAGCAGGATCGCGGTCAGGTAAGCAGAACTTTTTTTTTTTTTTTTTATTGAGAGCGGCGATCGGGGGGGCCCAGGGCAGAAAGCTGGACACAGGGGGACAGAAAGCTGGAAACAGGGGGTCAGAAAGCTGGACACAGAGGGTCAGAAAGCTGGACGCTGGGGCAGAACGATGGACGCTGGGGCAGAACGCTGGACGCTGGGGCTGAAAGCTGGACGCTGGGGCAGAAAGCTGGACACGGGGGCAGAAAGCTGGACACTGGGGCAGAAAGCTGGACACAGGGGGGCAGAAAGCTGGACACTGGGGCAGAAAGCTGGACACAGGGGGGCAGAAAGCTGGACACGGGCAGAAAGCTGGACACTGGGGTCAGAAAGCTGGACGCTGGGGCAGAACGATGGACGCTGGGGCAGAACGCTGGACGCTGGGGCAGAACGATGGACGCTGGGGCAGAACGCTGGACGCTGGGGCAGAACGCTGGACGCTGGGGCTGAAAGCTGGACGCTGGGGCAGAAAGCTGGACACGGGGGCAGAAAGCTGGACACGGGGGCAGAAAGCTGGAAACGGGGTCAGAAAGCTGGACACGGGGTCAGAAAGCTGGACGCTGGGGCAGAACGATGGACGCTGGGGCAGAACGCTGGACGCTGGGGCAGAACGTTGGACGCTGGGGCTGAAAGCTGGACGCTGGGGCAGAAAGCTGGACACTGGGGCAGAAAGCTGGAAACGGGGTCAGAAAGCTGGACACGGGGTCAGAAAGCTGGACACTGGGGCAGAACGATGGACGCTGGGGCAGAACGATGGACGCTGGGGCAGAACGCTGGACGCTGGGGCAGAACGATGGATGCTGGGGCAGAACGCTGGACGCTGGGGCAGAACGCTGGACGCTGGGGCTGAAAGCTGGACGCTGGGGCAGAAAGCTGGACACGGGGGCAGAAAGCTGGACACGGGGGCAGAAAGCTGGAAACGGGGTCAGAAAGCTGGACACGGGGGCAGAACGCTGGACGCTGGGGCAGAACGCTGGACGCTGGGGCTGAAAGCTGGACGCTGGGGCAGAAAGCTGGACACGGGGGCAGAAAGCTGGAAACGGGGTCAGAAAGCTGGACACGGGGTCAGAAAGCTGGACGCTGGGGCAGAACGATGGACGCTGGGGCAGAACGCTGGACGCTGGGGCAGAACGTTGGACGCTGGGGCTGAAAGCTGGACGCTGGGGCAGAAAGCTGGACACTGGGGCAGAAAGCTGGACACAGGGGGGCAGAAAGCTGGACACAGGGGGGCAGAAAGCTGGACACGGGGGCAGAAAGCTGGACACGGGGGCAGAAAGCTGGACGCTGGGGCAGAAAGCTGGACACGGGGGCAGAAAGCTGGACACTGGGGCAGAAAGCTGGACACGGGGGCAGAAAGCTGGAAACGGGGTCAGAAAGCTGGACACAGGGGGTCAGAAAGCTGGACGCTGGGACAGAACGATGGACGCTGGGGCAGAACGCTGGACGCTGGGGCTGAAAGCTGGACGCTGGGGCAGAAAGCTGGACATGGGGGCAGAAAGCTGGACACTGGGGCAGAAAACTGGACACAGGGGGGCAGAAAGCTGGACACAGGGGGGCAGAAAGCTGGACACGGGGGTAGAAAGCTGGACACAGGGGCAGATTGCTGGACACAGGGGCAGAATGGAGAAACGGGGCATGATTGGAGACACGGGGCAGGATGACAGACATGGCGGCATGACTGGAGACACTGGAGGCAGGATTGGAGACAGATGGGGCAGGATCATGGGGCAGGATGGATACGATGGAGACAGATGGGGCAGGATGGGAAGATCATATGGGGCAGGATGGATACTCATTAGGGCAGGATGGGAGAACATATGGCTGACGCCAGGAATGAGACACACAGGGGCTAGGATGGCGAATATTATTACCATAGGGGGCTAATTAAGGGATATTATTACTGCAGTGATGTATTTATTTTATTTTTTGAGTACACTGTTTTAAATGGAGGGGCAGTCCTATTACTGTGTACAGTGACACTATGTCGCCTTCTTCGTGTGGTGTAATGTAAAAGTTGGGAAAATTAAGTAATGTGTTCTGCAAGTGGAACTCGAGATAACTGTGCTATTTCCTGCAGAGACGAGTCCTGGCTGGATGAAGTGATGGCGGTCTGTGCGGGATGAAAGATGAAGGACTTCACCTAGAGACGTCACTGGTGAGTCAGTGTGTTACCTATACACTGACACTATACACTGTATACTATATACAGAGGTCCTGTGTATAATGTCACTGGTGATCACTGGATTACCTATAGACTATATACAGAGCTCCTGTGTATAATGTCACTGGTGATCACTGGATTACCTGTACACAGACACTGCATACTAAGTACAGATCTCCTGTGTATAATGGCACTTATGGTGATAGTATTGTGGGGTTTTTTTTATTATTGATCAGTACTATAGTATTCAGTCACTATGTGGTGGTAATATGTGGTCTGGTCATGATGTTTTGGTATTTGTTCCTTGTATTTGATATTATTCGATCACTGTGGTGGTAATATGTCATCTGGTCATGGTGTGGCGGTATTTGTGCCTTGTAGATAGTATTATAGAGGGGGGGGGGGGGCGCCCTGTAGCCTCCCCCTGGGCCCTGCAGCCCCAAGTCCCCACCAGCCTCCCCCCTGGGCCCTGCAGCCCTCTAGCCTCCCCCTGGGCCCTGCAGCCCCAAGTCCCCACTAGCCTCCCCCTGGGCCCTGCAGCCCTGTAGCCTCCCCCTGGGCCCTGCAGCCCCAAGTCCCCACCAGCCTCCCCCTGGGCCCTGCAGCCCTCTAGCCTCCCCCTGGGCCCTGCAGCCCCAAGTCCCCACTAGCCTCCCCCTGGGCCCTGCAGCCCCCAGTCCCACTAGCCTCCCGCTGGACTCTGTAGCCTCCCCCCTGGGCCCTGCAGCCCCCAGTCCCACTAGCCTCCCGCTGGACTCTGTAGCCTCCCTCCTGGGCCCTGCAGCACCCAGTCCCCACTAGCCTCCTCCTTTGCCCTGCAGCCCTCTAGCCTTCCCTGGGCCCTGTTGGATGTGGCAGCCAGTCATAGTCCATGACTATTTGGAGGGAGAAGCTGATGTGTATATGACACGATCGTGTTCATATAGACATCACAGTGCCCCTAACACTTTCTCTCTTATTTTTAGCTACCAGCTGAAGCTGCTGGCTAGAAACACAGTGGATGCCACGTTGACATCATGGAAGACTCCTCAAGGTTTGTTTGGTCCTTGAATAATGTGTAGAGAAATGCAGAGCTGTAGTACACAACCCGTATAACACCCCTCTCCCATATACAGTATCAGCGCCCTGTTCTTTGGTGCTAGCATTCTTAGAATTATAAAATTGTAGAGTTGGAAGGGACCTCAAGGGCCATCGGGTCCAACCCCCTGCGAATGCAGGTTTACCTAAGGGCAGGCGCACACGGACAATTTTGCTGCGATTATACGGTGCGTATAATCGCAGCAAAGCGGCTGTCAAACCTGCCCTGCGAGCGGGTCTGAGAGTGCTGGAGGGAGCGCATACCTGCGCTCCTGTTCAAAGCCCGGAGTCGAGCGCAAGTGTCCTGAACGGGACTCAAAGAGGCAGCATCGCGCTGCCTCTCTGAGTCCTGTTTAGGACACCTGCGGTCGGGGCGGGCTCTGTAACAGGAGCGCAGGTATGCGCTCCAGCACTCTCAGACCCATACCTCCCAACTTTAGGGGAAGGGAAAGAGGGACAAAGTCAGCGGCGCGCGTAGCGCGCCGCGGCAAATTTTAGGCCACACCCATTTCACAACTAGCCACGCCCCAACCACACCCATTTAGCACTTCTGATCACAATGTTTCGTTAACAATAATTATGAACAAAAAAATATGGCCACACACGACGCTCCATACTGTACAATGGCCATTGGCCACATTATGCTCCATACTGTATAATGGCCCCACATGATGCTGCGTACAGTATACTTGCCCCACGTGATGGGGCACGTATAAAATGCCCCATAGCATAAAATACGCTGACACACCCTGACTACGGATCAATATTTTGGGGACATTTCTCCGTATTACGCCCGTAGTACGGCCGTATAATACGTGGCGTATTGTCTTACGCCGAGTGTGACGCCGGCCTTACTGGTATAATTATTATAGGGGCCAAGTCCCTTTTGTATATATCTCCCTGATATACACCGAGCACCATTTTGTGTTCATGTAATTTGTGTTATGGGTTCGACAGGGCTAAAAACATAGTAACACCCACGGAGCACATCTGCCCGGCACCAGGTCCTCCTGACCCCCGGAGTGCGCATACGTGAAGTGCGACCGAAGATTCCTGAGGCGGTGGAGTCAGAGGTGAGTAACGGGGTGAGGGGTCGGCATGCTGCTGCCGTATTTAGCATTTTGGGTGACAATACCCCTTTAACGATAACCATGGGGAGAGGGGTGCTGCACCAGGTTGGTGGAGAATCCGATGGATGGGTACCAGGGGGAGAGTGGGAGCGGGGTGCGCTGCATGGGGAGACAAAGTTTGTGTCAGTCCTCCTAATGCTGTCAGATCAGAGTCTCTGCTGTAACGGGCAGCGCTGCATGGAGAGGGGGAGAGACACATTCACTTACAGTCAGTCTGCAGATCCCCGCTCGCTGCTCCCGCGGTCACGAGAAACCAGTCCGGGTGCTGGCGCTGCCGCTCTAGTGTCCTCAGAGTCCGCCCACGTTGAGGAGGAAGCCGGAGGCGGGCGGTGAGGCAACTCAAGGGGGCGTGGCTACAACGCAGACAGTCCCAGGCAGGGAACGGAACGAACAGCTGCGGGTACAGTAATCGGGCTCTCTCTACGTCCCGGAAGTGGGCGGGGCTTCACTGGCGGCC
Organism: Ranitomeya variabilis; assembly: GCF_051348905.1. Lineage (NCBI taxonomy): Eukaryota > Metazoa > Chordata > Amphibia > Anura > Dendrobatidae > Ranitomeya > Ranitomeya variabilis. Next base: position 428,037,307 of record NC_135233.1, on the reverse strand, counting down.
GCAAATTCGGGATTTTAAATGCCCGAAGCGGGACAGCGGGACCCCGGTGCCAAAGCGGGACTGTCCCGCTGAAATCGGGACGGTTGGGAGGTATGTCAGACCTGCTCGCATGCTTCCAAAAATATGAATCGTGCCACTGGGCGTGGCTTATTAGTATGGGCGGGGTTATTGAAAATGGGCGTGGCCAAAATTCCGGCCGCCGCGACTTAGAGGACCTGTTGTTAAAAATTTGAATCCCACCCCTGGCTAAATGGCATGTTTAGGTGTGGAAACTGCTCGTTCTGTGACTTCATAAGTCCCTGCAGGAACTTTGTTAGTGCATCTAATGGTAAACAATTTTTTTGCAGGGACTTCTCTAATTGTAGGACCACGGGTGTGGTCTACATGGCCACGTGTGGTTGTCCGAAAAATTACATAGGGAAGACCAAGAGAGAGCTGAGGAGGAGAATCGGGGAACATTTGGGTGACATCAAGAACTGCAGGGACACCCCCATAGCACGTCACATTTGGGAATTTCATCAGGGAGAAAATAGGACACTCTCCTTCTGTGTCCTGCAGGTGGTGAAGCAAAATGGGAGAAGGGGCGATTGGGATAGGGTCATTCTACAAAAAGAGACCCAGTGGATATTCAGAATGGAGTCAGTTGTCCCTAGGGGACTCAATGAGTGACTAACCTACAGTTGCTTCGTGTGAACTGTCTGCATAGATCCAGGCTTCCCCGGTCCCCTGACATGATTAGAAAGGCTGTGTGGACCTAACAGATGGTTCGCAGTGTATAATAATAGGGGGTTACCCAAGAACGTAACTCTGATTTTTCGCCAGTGATGGGCATAAGGATAAAAGTATTGCAGGTGGGGGAAGGGTTTTTTACTGTATGGAGTTGTACAGCCATGACCATAAAAGGCTTCTAAGTAACGTGTGAAGTGGTCCACGTGCAGGCTGGCAGACTCAGAAATACCCTACACTGGGGGATTTGGTATTTTTGGCACCGTTCCCCAGTGAGTATATTTATAGATAAGCTGGTATCTTATAGGGATTAGATTTGATACATGACCACTATGTAATGATATGAATGCGAGGTGACTGTACACATTAGAAATTATATGTTAATTCAGATGCACCATGTTTATCCTCACCCCCGTCTATGCGGTACACTGTATTCTCTTTGGGGGTTCTTAGAATGGTGCCGATATAAGTCGCAATGACCATATCGTATTCTATAAGGGAGATAGGATCCACAACAAAATGGAGTCCTCTCTGAGCGCCTGCGCAGTTTGAAGGAATACAACAGACCTCTAGGGTCTGAAAACGACGCATGCGCAGTACAGGCACGCCGATAATGCCATAGGAATAATGGCGGCCGCCATGTGTAGTGTGAGGACACGGATTGGGGGTAACTACTGGACATCTGCGCTGTGATTAGCGCATCAACCCGCAATCTATAGGTATGATTTAACTCCCTGAATACCGCCGTGTGGGCGGGAGCTATATGAGATATATAAGCATGTCTGTATCAGTGTTATCCCTGCACCTGCAACCAGGCACAGCATATCACCGATGTGGTCACACACGGTTCTTTTTCCCATGTGCCTCCTGAGGAACCATATCATGGGGGGGAAACGCGTAGAGGCGAGATCTGGGCACAGATAAGTGCAACAGATTTTTTATTCATTATTTTTTATTTTTTTCACCGTGTATATATTCTAAAATAACAATGAAATTACTATATATATGTGTCTTTAGTACATAGATAATACTGCATCTCTCTTTGCCTTGTGTGATAAATCTACCAACAGGGCTGATATATGGTATATAGACACTGGGCCTGACTTACTGTGCATTTCCTGCTGATATATCGACTTTATGCTTATACTGTAGCCCACCAGCACAGCCCCATAGGCACTTTCCCCTAGCGGGTTCAATTGTCTGTAGGGACCGGCTTAGGGCATCCTAGGGGCAGCCACCGAGGAGCGGGGGCGCCACTTTGCGATCAAGAGGGTGCCAACCTCCGCTGTGAGGCAGGGCAGTGTTGGTAGGGACGCATAAGGGTGTGATAGCCAGTGAAGGAGGCTTAGAACAGACGGCTAAGTGTGTCATGTTTACTCAATTGAGCCTTGAGAGGCTGTGAGTTTGTTTGTCATTGTGGTATTTGGGTGGAAAAATCTTATCTGGTAACTAGTGTTGAGCATTCCGATACTGCAAGTATCGGGTATCGGCCGATACTTGCTGTATCGGAATTTCCGATACCGAGATCCGATATTTTTGTGATATCGGGTATCGGGTATCGCAACAACATTAATGTAATAATGTGTAAAAAAGAGAATTAAAATAAAAAATATCGCTATACTCACCTGTCCGACGCAGCCGGGACCTCAGCGAGGGAACCGGCAGCGTTGTTTGTTTAAATTTCGCGCTTTTACTTGGTTACGTGAAGTCCCGGCTTGTGATTGGTCAGGGCGGCCATGTTGCCGGGACGCGGACCAATCACAGCAAGCCGTGACGAAATTACGTCACGGCTTGCTGTGATTGGTCCGCGTCCCGGCAACATGGCCGCCATTAACCAATCACAAGCCGTGACGTCACGGGAGGCTGGACATGCGCGTATTTTGAAAAGCGCGCGTGTCCAGCCTCCCGTGACGTCACGGCTTGTGATTGGTTAATGGCGGCCATGTTGCCGGGACGCGGACCAATCACAGCAAGCCGTGACGTAATTTCGTCACGGCTTGCTGTGATTGGTCCGCGTCCCGGCAACATGGCGCCGTGACCAATCATAAGCCGGGACGTCACTGGAGGCTGGACACGCGCGCTTTTCAAAATACGCGCATGTCCAGCCTCCCGTGACGTCACGGCTTGTGATTGGTTAATGGCGGCCATGTTGCCGGGACGCGGACCAATCACAGCAAGCCGTGACGTAATTTCGTCACGGCTTGCTGTGATTGGTCCGCGTCCCGGCAACATGGCCGCCCTGACCAATCACAAGCCGGGACCTCACGTAACCAAGTAAAAGCGCGAATTTTAAACAAACAACGCTGCCGGTTCCCTCGCTGAGGTCCCGGCTGCGTCGGACAGGTGAGTATAGCAATATTTTTTATTTTAATTCTTTCTTTTACACATTAATATGGTTCCCAGGGCCTGAAGGAGAGTTTCCTCTCCTTCAGACCCTGGGAACCATCAGGATACCGTCCGATACCTGAGTCCCATTGACTTGTATTGGTATCGGGTATCGGTATCGGATTGGATCCGATACTTTGCCGGTATCGGCCGATACTTTCCGATACCGATACTTTCAAGTATCGGACGGTATCGCTCAACACTACTGGTAACTGTTTTGTAATATTTGGGCCCTAGGAGTGGGCAGGTGTGAGGTGTCCACGACAAATTGTGCACTAGGGACCCATAGGGCATTGAGGGTCAGCCGTCGAGGAGCGGGGGCGCCATATTGCGTCCAAGAGGGTGCCAACCTCCGCAGATAGGTAGGGGGCACCACAGGGACGTGTAGGTTTAGATCCCAGATAGGTACCCCATCCCTCTGCCCATGTATATGCAGACCAGATAGTTAACCCTGTCTTATATAGAAGGGTTTTTTAAGGGGTTGTGTTGGTTTGTTTATCCTAACGTTGAAATAAAGATATTGTTTAAATTAGTTCTTGTTTAGTTTTCTGGTAAATACTAATTTGGGGTTATCATTTAATAAATTTCTAATCGGTTTACCTCCTTAGATGCAAAGACATATATGATGTGGCATCTAAGGAGTTTTTGTCAGTCCATCGCCTTCTCCCGCAATCTTGTGCGGCCCCCCATGCAACAGGAACCGTCTGCATAACATAATGGTGCAGAGAATTATGGAAGTGACCAGAGGATCACATGTCACAGTCCTGACTAATAAATATTATGCAACAAAAATATAAAAAAAAACACAAAAATCACAATTTTAACAAAAATATAATTTGAGGAAAAAAATTATGAAATGTCACATAATTAGTGTAGCCAATTCAGAAAATGACCTGTGCTATAAAACGAACACGTTACTTATCCTGAGCCCTATAAAACATATCAAAAACAATTCCTGGATTTCTGGGTTTTTTTGTTCTTCCAATCTAAAAAAAGGGAATAAAGGGAACCAAAGAATTTGTACGTACCCCAGTATAGAACTAATAAAAATTCCATCTCATCTACCCAGGGCCGGTTTTAGGCAAAGTGGGGCCCTAGGCAAAGTTTAAAATGGGGCCCCAAATGCTAACATATTGCACGTCACACAGAAGCATTTCGGTTGTATTTACCTGCGCTGATCTCAGGCCGCTAAACGAGTGTGATCGACAATACTGAAGTCGTTGGACGCTTGTTTCCCGGCCTCTTTCCACCATCTGAGAAAGAATGATGGGACAGAACCATCACTAATAGATCACTAACAGATCACCATACAGTATCATGTTATCAACAGCACATCTACAGTTTACATAGGGTGATGTGCTGCTGAGAACAATGATTGTTATTCCGGCATAAACAATCCAATCACCCAATGAATATGCAGCATGTTGCTTGTTTAGTATAATACACCCCATAGTCCTCCATATATTATAATGTGCACCACAGTCCTCCATATTGTAAAATGCACACGCCATAGTCCTCCATATAGTATACAGCAGAGCCCCCAGTGGTATACAGCAGAGCCCACAGGGGTATACAGCAGAGCCCACAGGGGTATACAGCAGAGCCCCCAGGGGTATACAGCACAGCCCCCAGTGGTATACAGCAGAGCCCCCAGGGGTATACAGCAGAGCCCCCAGTAGTATACAGCACAGCCCCCAGTAATATACAGCAGAGCCCCCAGTAATATACAGCAGAGCCCCCAGGGGTATACAGCAGAGCCCCCAGGGGTATACAGCAGAGCCCCCAGTAGTATACAGCACAGCCCCCAGTGGTGTACAGCAGTGCCCCCAGGGGTATACAGCAGAGCCCCCAGTAGTATACATCACAGCCCCCAGTAATATACAGCAGAGCCCCCAGTAATATACAGCAGAGCCCCCAGGGGTATACAGCAGAGCCCCCAGTAGTATACAGCACAGCCCCCAGTAGTGTACACCACAGCTCACATCCCCCCCTCTCCTCTCCTCTCCTCCCCTCTCCTCTCCCCGTCCAGTAAAAAGAAAAAAAAAAAAAAAAACACAAGCTCCTCACCTCTCCACACGTGCCCGCGCTGCTCCTGTGTCGGTGGCTGCAGCTGCTCTGCCTGGGACACAGTGAGTGCGCGCGCACCCGCTGTGTCAGAGGCAGAGCGGGGAATGATGGGAGAGGGGGTGTCAGGTGACGCTCTCTCCTCCATCATTGCTTTGAACTGTACCGGCAGACGCCGGTACAGTTCAATGCGGCGGGGGAGTCAGCGCTGGCGGCAGGCGGGCCCCCTGCCTCACAGGGGCCCCATAGCGGCTGCGTGATTTGCCGCTAGCTGGGGGCCCCTGGGGGAGTGGGGGGCCCCTGGGGGAGTGGGGGCCCCAGGCAGCTGCCTGGTCTGCCTGCCCCTAACGCCGGCCCTGCATCTACCAATAAACAAACCCTCAACCTTCCAGAAACAGAAAAAAGTTTCAGAATAAGACAACATAAAAAAGGTTCTTGATTACAGTGGCCTGTTTCGTACAGACGTCCCTTTCCTAGATGGAAACTTTTCACTTTGCAGTAAGTAATAAAAATATCTTAAAACATTCTCTCTCTCTCGTCATTCTGGCATTTGGTAAATATTAATAATTATGGTAATCCTAATTGATCTAAAACGGGAAAGGTTTATTCTGATTTCACATCAGATGTTAAGAAAAACATGCAGATGTGTCTTTATATAGAGGATGTACACACACACACATATATCTACTATATAATTGTCTAAGGGTCACTTCCGTCTTTCTGTCTGTCTGTCAGCTGGCCGTGACCAATCAGTGACAGGCACAGTCCGGCCGCGAAATGGCCGCTCCCTACTCCCCTGCAGTCAGTGCCCCCTCCCTACTCCCCCCCCCAGTCAGCGCCCACATAGCGTTAAAATGACTGCCTTACACCGCAGCATAACGCGGTGTAACGCAGTCCGTTAACGCTGCCATTAACCCTCTGTGTGACCAACTTTTTACTATTGATGCTGCCTATGCAGCATCAATAGTAAAAACATATAATGTTAAAAATAATTAAAAAAATAAAAAATCATTATATACTCACCCTCCGATGGCCCCCGGATCCATCCCAAGCCTTACCCGCTCCTCGCGCGCCGCTTCGGTCGCAATAATGCATTGCGGCAATGACCGGTGATGACGTAGCAGTCTCGCGAGACCGCTACATCATCACGTGTTATTGCCGCTTGGGATCGGAGCGGTGTGCGAGGAGCAGGAAAGGCCTGGGATGGATCCGGGGGCCGTCGGAGGTGAGTATATAACTATTTTTTATTTTAATTCTTTTTTTTAACAGGGATATGGTGCCCACATTCCTATATACTGCGTGGGCAGTGTTATATACTGTGTTGGCTGTACAATATACTACGTGGCTCTGCTATATACTACGTGGCTGTGTAATATACTGCGTGGCCTGTGTTATATACTGCGTCGGCTATGTTATATACTGCGTCGGCTGTGGAATATACTACGTGGCTGTGCTATATACTACAGGGGCTATGCTATATACTACGTGGACTGTGCAATATACTACGTGGCTGTGCAATATACTATGTGGCTGTGCAATATACTACTTGGCTGTGCTATATACTACATGGGACTACGTGGGCTATGTTATATACCACGTCGCTGTGCTATATACTACGTCGGCTGTGCAACATACTACGTGGGCTGTGTAATATATTATGTGGCTGTAATATACTGCGTCGGCTGTGCTATATACTGCGTGGGCTGTGCAATATACTCCGTGGCTGTGTTATATACTACGTGGGCTGTGCTATATACTACGTGGGCTGTGTTATATACTACGTGGGCTGTGTTATATACTACGTGGGCTGTGCTATATACTACGTGGGCTGTGTTATATACTGCGTGGGCTGTTATATACTATGTGGCTGTGCTATATACTATGTGGGCTGTGTTACATACTACGTGGGCTGTATTATATATTTCATGGGCTGTTTTATATACTATGTGGGCTGTGTTATATACTGCATGGGCTGTGCTATATACTACATGGGCTGTGCAATATACTACGTGGCTGTGTTATATACTACGTGGGCTGTAATATACTGCGTGGCCTGTGCTATATACTATGTGGGCTGTGTTATATACTGCGTGGGCTGTGTTATATACTGTGTTGGCTGTGTTATATACTACGTGGGCTGAGTTATATACTGCGTGGGCTGTGCTATATACTACGTGGGTTGTGCAATATACTACGTGGGATGTGCAATATACTACGTGGGTGTGCTATATACTACGCGGCTGTGCAATATACTATGTGGCTGTGCAATATACTCCGTGGCTGTGCCATATACTACGTGGCTGTGCTATGTACTACATGGATGTGCTATATACTATGTGGGCTGTGTTATATGCTTCGTGGGCTGTGAGACTCTTTCGCCCGGGCCCTCAAAAACCTGGAGCTGGCCCTGGCATCACTGATTGGTCGCGCCCAGCCGGCCGCAAACTATCAGTGACAGATGCAGTCTGGCCACGAATTGGCGCGGGATTTGAACCACGCTTCGTTAATTGGTCGCGCCCGGCCGGCCGAATCCTGTGTATAAATTGCATTATTCTGAAATCTTCATAAATAAACTACATACATATTGTAGAATACCCGATGCGTTAGAATTGGGCCACCATCTAGTTATATATATATATATATACACTCACCGGCCACTTTATTAGGTACACCATGCTAGTAACGGGTTGGACCCCCTTTTGCCTTCAGAACTGCCTCAATTCTTCGTGGCATAGATTCAACAAGGTGCTGGAAGCATTCCTCAGAGATTTTGGTCCATATTGACATGATGGCATCACACAGTTGCCGCAGATTTGTCGGCTGCACGTCCCAAAGATGCTCCATACAAGGCAGAATGGATCCATGCTTTCATGTTGTTTACTCCAAATTCTGACCCTACCATCCGAATGTCGCAGCAGAAATCGAGACTCATCAGACCAAGCAACGTTTTTCCAATCTTCTACTGTCCAATTTCGATGAGCTTGTACAAATTGTAGCCTCAGTTTCCTGTTCTTAGCTGAAAGGAGTGGTACCCGGTGTGGTCTTCTGCTGCTGTAGCCCATCTGCCTCAAAGTTCGACGCACTGTGCGTTCAGAGATGCTCTTAGGCCTACCTTGGTTGTAACGGGTGGCAATTTGAGTCACTGTTGCCTTTCTATCAGCTCGAACCAGTCTGCCCATTCTCCTCTGACCTCTGGCATCAACAAGGCATTTCCGCCCACAGAACTGACGCTCACTGGATTTTTTTTCTTTTTCGGACCATTCTCTGTAAACCCTAGAGATGGTTGTGCGTGAAAATCCCAGTAGATCAGCAGTTTCTGAAATACTCAGACCAGCCCTTCTGGCACCAACAACCATGCCACGTTCAAAGGCACTCAAATCACCTTTCTTCCCCATACTGATGCTCGGTTTGAACTGCAGGAGATTGTCTTGACCATGTCTACATGCCTAAATGCACTGAGTTGCCGCCATGTGATTGGCTGATTAGAAATTAAGTGTTAACAAGAAGTTGGACAGGTGTACCTAATAAAGTGGCCAGTGAGTGTATATATATATATATATATATATATATATAACACACAAATACATTATATATATAATCACAGACACATATACATTATATACATGCACACATTAAATATATATATATATACACATTATATATACACACACACATATACACTGCTCACAAAAATAAAGGGAATAGTCCATAGCTTCAATGCCTTCATCTTGCAGAAACTGCTGACACACTCCAGCCACATGAGGTCTGGCATTGTCCTGCATTAGGAGGAACCCAGGGCCAACCGCACCAGCATATGGTCTCACAAGGGGTCTGAGGATCTCATCTCGGTACCTAATGGCAGTCAGGCTACCTCTGGTGAGCACATGGAGGGCTGTGTGGCCCTCCTATGAAATGCCACCCCACACCATTACTGACCCACTGCCAAACCGGTCATGCTGAAGGATGTTACAGGCAGATCGCTCTCCACAGCGTCTCCAGACTCTGTCTTGTCTGTCACATGTGCTCAGTGTGAACCTGCTTTCATCTGTGAAGAACACAGGGCGTCAGTGGCGAATTTGCCAGTCCTGGTGCTCTGTGGCAAATGCCAAGCGTCCTGCACGGTGTTGGGCTGTGAGAACAACCCCCATCTGTGGACATCAGGCACTCAGACCAACCTCATTTAGTTGGTTTCTAACCGTTTGTGCAGACACATGCACATTTTTGGCCTGCTGGAGGTCATTTTGCAGGGCTCTGTGTTGTGAACTCTATTTTTGGGCTCCCTCTAGTGGTCACAAGCGGTACTGTGTAGTGTTGTCTTCTGCAGGTTGGCTGTATCAGCTGGTTCGTTATCCTTGGTTCGTTTCCTATTTAACTCACCTGGATACTCAGTTCCTTGCCTGCTATCAATGTATTCAGTGCTCTTCAGATTCTTTGTGATTACCTTGCTCCCAGCCTCTCCAAGACAAGCTAAGTTTTTTGTCCGTTCATTTTTTTGATTATCAGCATTCATCATGTTTCTTGTCCAGCTTGCTAAGATGTGATCTCCTCGCTGGCTGGTTGCTCTAGGGGACTGAGTTTCTCCCCCCACACCGTTAGTTGGTGCGGGGGTTCTTGAAATCTCAGTGTGGATATTTTGTTAGGGTTTTTTACTGACCGCACAGACCCCTATTTTCTGCTATCTAGTATTAGTGGGCCTCATTTGCTGAATCTGTTTTCACCCCTGTGTATGTGCCTTCCTCTTACCTCACCGTTATTATTTGTTGGGGGCTTCTATATCTTTGGGGATTATTTATCTGGAGGCAAGAGAGGTCTTTCTTTCTCTCTAGGGGTAGTTAGTTCCTCAGGCTGGCTCGAGACGTCTAGGATTTTTTAGGCACGTTCACCGGCTACTTCTAGTGTGTTTGGATAGGTTCAGATTTGCGGTCAGTTCAGTTTGCCACCTCCCTAGAGCTTGTCCTATGTTTGTTACTTAGCTGGAGTAATTTGTGATCCTCAACCACTAAGGATCATAACAGCTCTGGCAGTGCTCCTCCTGTTCCTCCTTGCAGAAAGGCAGAGGTAGCGGTCCTGCTGCTGGGTTGTTGCCCTCCTATGGCCCCCTCCACGTCTCCTGGTGTACTGGCCTGTCTCCTGGTAGCGCCTCCAGCCTCTGGACACTACGCTGACAGACACAGCAAACCTTCTTGTCACAGCTCACATTGATGTGCCATCCTGGATGAGCTGTACTACCTGAGCCACTTGTGTGGGTTGTAGAGTCCATCTCATGCTATGAGTGTGAAAGCACAACCAACCTTCAAAAGTGACCAAAACATCAGCCAGAAAGCATTGGTACTGAGATGTGGTCTGTGGTCCCCACCTGCAGAACCACTCCTTTATTGAGAGTGTCTTGATAATTGCCAATAATTTCCATCTGTTGTCTATTCCATTTGCACAACAGCATGTGAAATTGATTGTCAATCAGTGTGGCTTCCTGAGTGGACAGTTTGATTTCACAGAAGTTTGATTCAGGCTATGTGCACACGTTCAGGATTTTCGCGTTTTTTTTGCTATAAAAACGCAAAAAAACCCGCATACATTAAGCATCCTATTATTAGAATGCAATCCGCAATTTTTGTGCACATGTTGCATTTTTTTCAAGGCGGAATCGCATTCCGGAAAAAAATGCAGCATGTTCATTCTTTGTGCAGAATCGTGGGGATTCCGCACACATAGGAATGCATTGATCTGCTTACTTTCCGCATGTGGCTATGCCCATCATGCAGGAAGTAAGAGGATCATGTGCGGTTGGTACCAAGGGTGGAGGAGAGGAGACTTGTCTCCAGGCCCTGGGAACCATGTAATTGATAAAAAAAAAAAGAATTAAAATAATAAATCGTGATATTCTCACCTTTCCGGCGGCCCCCGCAGCGTTCCCGCTCCTCGCGATGCTTCCGTTCCCAGTGATGCTTTGTGGCAGTGACCTGTGATGACGTAGCGGTCTCGCGTGATGCTACATCATCTGGGGGCATTGCCGCGAGGCATCACTGGGAACTGGAGCATCGCGAGGAGCGGGAACGCTGCGGGGCCGCCGGAAGGTGAGAATATCACGATTTATTTTTAACATTAGATCTTTTACTATTGATGCAGATCGCTTGTAAAACACTAGTGTTTAGCGGGAAAATGCATGCCAATTCCGCATGCATTTTACCTGCGGCACAGTTGCGGAGTTGCCGTGGAAATTTCCGTGGCAATTCCGGACGTGTGGACATAGCCTTACTTGGAGTTATATTCTGTTAGGTGTTCCCTTTATTTTTTTGAGCAGTATATATATATATATATATATATATATATATATATATATATATATATATATATATATTATATAAAGCTGAATGTGTGTATGTCCGGGATTGGCATCTAAACCGTCGCAGCTGCAGCCACAAAATTTTGCACAGTCACACGTCTGGACCCCGAGAGCGTCATAGGCTATGTTGTGAGGCGAAATTTTAACCCCGCGCTTTCCACTTCACCAAACAATTTTGCCCCTATCTACATAATGGGGAAAAAGTGAAAGGAAAAGTGTTGGAGGCATCGCAGCTACAGGCACAAAATTTTGCACAGTCACATGTCTGGACCCCGAGAGCGTCAAAGCTATGTTGTGAGGTGAAATTTTAACCCCGCGCTTTCCAATTCACCAAACAATTTTGCCCCTATCTACATAATGGGGAAAAAATGAAAGGAAAAGTGTTGGAGGCAAATTAACAGCTGCCAGATGTGAACAAGGGGGACTTAAAGAATGAGAGCGATGGCGCCAAAGAGTATATACTGTACAGTTGCTAAGGTGGGGCCCCGACATGGGATAATCACCACACCACCACGGGGATATGAACACACACACAAAATGCGCCACACACTACCACGTGCTCGAACACATATACCACCCTCAGCACACATTTCACCACGCATACACCAACCTCGCCACATAAAAGTCGAAACACAAAAGTCGCCGCTCAAAACTCGCCACGCTCAAAACTCTCCACGCGCAAAACTCTCCACATGCAAAACTCGCCACACGTGCAAAACTCACCTCATGGAAAACTCGCCACACGCAAAACTTGCACACGTGGAAAAATTGCCACATGCACAAAAGTTGCAACACATGCAAAAGTTGCCTCACACAAAACTTGCACATACTCAAAAGGCACAACACATAAAACTCGCCACGCGCAAAACTCGCCATGCACAAAACTTGCTGCACACAACTTGCTACACTAACCTGTCACATGCAACTTGACACAAAAAAACTTGCTACACACATGTCGCCACACAAAACTCATCTCACAAAAGTCGCTACATGCATGTCGCCACACGCAACTCAACACACACAACTTGACACACGAAACTCGCCCTAAAACACACACAAGTCTGGTATTATCCTTCAAAAATAAAAATCTGATTAATAAGCAGACAAACTACAAGAGCAACAAATGTACCATATAGGAATCCGGCAGCTGTCAGTCACATGACCTGTCTATTATGTGTATGTGTGAGCTAATATATACTGCCAGGGCATGGGCTTACTGTTGGCTGGGGATTTATCAGGCTGCCAATTTAGCTTACAAATACTGAGGTAAAAATACCGACCAAATAACGTGTGAACGAGGTCTAATACAGGAGGAGATGACATACAGATATATACTATATACAGGGGAGATGACACACAGGTATATACTATATACAGGAGGAGATGACACAAAGGTATATACTATATAGAGGAGATGACATACAGGTACATACTACATACAGGAGGAGATGACATACAGGTATATACTGTATACAGGAGGAGATGACACACAGGTATATACTATATACAGGAGCAGATTACCTACAGGTATATAGTATATACAGGAGGAGATGACATACAGGTATATGCTATGTATAGGAGGAGATGACATACAGGTATATACTATATACAGGAGGAGATGACACACAGATATATACTATATATAGGTGAGATGACACACAGGTATATACTATATACAGGAGGAGATGACATACAGGTATATACTATATATAGGAGGAGATGACATACAGGTATATACTATATACAGGGGAGATGACACACAGCAGGTATATACTATATACAGGGGAGATGACATACAGGTACATACTATATACAGGAGATGACATACAGGTGTATACTATATATAAGGGAGATGACAAACATGTATATACTGAGGGGAAAATGAGAGGTGTGAGGTGAAAATGAGAGGAGTGAGGGAAAATAGTGGAGTGATCGGAAAATGACAGATGTGAGGTCGAAATGACAAGTGTTAGGGGGGAATGAGAGGAGTGAGGGGGAAAATGAGGTGTGAGGGGAAAATGAGAGGTGTGAGGGAGAAAATGAAAGATGTGATGGGGAAAATGAGAGGCGTGATGGGAAAATAAGAGAAGTGAGGTGCTATAACTAACCACAGATATTTACTATGCCCAGGCAACGCCGGGCTCTTCAGCTAGTATATATAATCACTATTTTGATATTGCCGAAACCAAAGTGACCTGGAGAAAAAAAAAAGGAATCTAAAAAACAATGGACAATGAGATCGTTCAGCAGGAATCACGCTGCTTGTTGATGGTTTCCAGACTGAGCGGAAAATAAAATTGGTGTTAACAATATGCAAAGTGGCTTCTGGTTGAGGACGGAGATCGCAGAACTGGAGGTGGCTGTATATACTGTACGTGGTCTCCAGGTTGCGGTATGCTGCTATGCACACGTATATAGGCGCTATCTATACAGGGGCCATGTCCTGTGCACTCCGTCCATGGTGCTGAAACACTTCCCCGCCACACACAATATGGCCGCCTGCTCCGTGCCGCGGGCTCTGAGGCTCCTGCGTGACGTCACTTCCGCCCGCCAGTAGTCGGTGTTTACCTGCAGAGCAGAGCAGAGCGCCCCCCACAGAGCGCGCAGGAGGAGCTGACAGGACCGGAGACCGCGCCGCCGCCATGAAGGTGAGGCTGCTTCCATCGTGTCACTGACTTATCTGCATCTCCTAGGGTAGGACTACGACCCTCAGCATGCCCTGACAGCTGCAGGAGGGCGCAGCATGCTGGGACTTGTGGTTGGAGCAGCAGAAGTTAAGGAACATACACTCTTGCATGTTGTTAGAAGGTGTGGAAACCATCAGCAGGTAGGTCAAGTGATGGACTTGAAGGGAATGTCCTGTCAGGATTGGTGCGTGAGTCCTGTGGGGTCACTGGGAGCTTCGGTGGGCAGACCATGGGGGCGGGCGATGGGCTTCCCGTACAGGAGGGGGTGACGTGAAAGGACCAAGAATCCCATCAGTTTAGCTGCCGCTTTACATCGGGGCGCACACGGGATTGGAGAACATGCCTGCCACCTTACTAAAACAGCGCCACCCCTGTCCCCAGGCCGCGGCGGTACTGCACTCAGTTACTGTGACCCCTTCCTGACACGGCGGGTCAATCATTTTATCACAGGTCGCAGTAATCTGCACCCGTACTACAGTCAGCACTACTGCGCCCCCATAATCGCGCCGCCCCCGTAATCGCGCCGCCCCCGTAATCGCGCCGCCCCCATAATCGCACCTCCCCCGTAATCGCACCGCCCCCGTAATCGCGCCGCCCCCGTAATCGCGCCGCCCCCGTAATCGCGCCGCCCCCGTAATCGCGCCGCCCCCGTAATCGCGCCGCCCCCGTAATCACACCACCCCCGTAATCGCGCCGCCCCCGTAATCACACCGCCCCCGTAATCACACCGCCGCACTTCACGGCTCCGGGACCCTCCAAAATGTAAAGTTTTTTGTTTTTTCCCTTTAATAGGGATCAACTTCTGAAATGTTGGAAGATGAAACTGCAGCGACTGATGAAGAGGAGATTCCCGCTCCCTCATCTGAGGAACCTGCAGGTCAGATGCCAAGAAAACTCCGCTACTGCTCTCTGTGTGCAGCCGCTGTGCAGACCTATGCGTCGCCATGGTGACAGACGACAAACAGACCCCTGCGTAGTCTAACCCTGCCTTAGGCCGGCCTCACACTAGCGAGTTTTACGGACGTATGAGCGCAGAAAATACACCCGTAAAATGCGCATAACACACGGCCCAATGATTCCCTATGTCCCAGCTCCTATCAGCCGTATTTTACTGATCCGTATTATACGGCTTTCTACGGCCGTACAAAATCGCAGCATGCTGCGTTTGTCACCGTATTGGGCAAAAAAAATCGCCAATGAAAGTCTATGGTGGCGAGAAAAATACGGATTACACACGGACCAGCAGTGTGACTTGCGAGAAATACGCAGCGTGTTCTATAGAAAAGCCGGTAATTCAATTGCCGGCTTTTCATTTCTCCTTCACAAACTCGACAGGATATGAGACATGGTTTACATACAGTAAACCATCTCATATCCCTTTTTTTTTGCATATTCCATACTACTAATGTTAGTAGTGTGTATGTGCAAAATTTGGGCACTGTAGCTATAACACCTATAGATATGAAACAACAACCAATGATTTAAGATTAAAATATAAATTTTATTATAAACACAATAGTAACAGTTTAAAATTCAGGAAAGGACCACCAGGTGGCAGTAGAATGCAGGTTATCATACAAGGGCATGTCAATAAATTTGGAATAATTAATTTCCAGGTCACCACCTGACAGCACCATGGAGGACGTCCTTCTTATCCATAGTGGGACAGGAAACCACGAGAGTTTAAAAGGACCCTCCCCCTTCCACCCTTCAGTGTTTTTCCTGTCCCACTGTGGATGGGAACGACGAGAGTTCGTCTGTCCCATGCAGAGTGTGAGGATCGGGGGGGCTCGGCCTCTTCCTTCCCACTATCCGGTCTCTGCTTTGCTGACACCCGAGTAATAGGGTCCCTCAGCATGACCAGTGCAGCGCTGCTCCTGGTAAAAAAAGGTCGCTTCCCCCAGGGGGGGCTCTCGACCTTGGAGGATGTCCCCGGTAGTACCTGTGGTTCGCTCCTGCAAGGGCGCTCCCTTCGCATGCGATTCTGGAGTCGGAGGTACGCTGACAGCTCAGGACGCCGGCGGGAACATGGCGGCAAGTAACTTCCGGTTCGCCGGCCGCGCGTCACTTCCGGGTCGCGGCCAGGAACTGGAGTGGTCATCCTCCTCCTCCTGCGGAGGTATTTTGGGACAAGTAGCTTCGGATAAAGGTAGGTTGTGCGCAGCGATTGCAGCAGCGGCAGCTATGGAGGCAAACCCGGTAGCTACAGTCAGCGCGGAGGTCCCGGTTACCCAGGCTCACGTGAGTTCCACCTAGTGGAGTCTCCTCAGGCCTTATTGAACATGCGATCAGTGTCAATCTTGTTTATTTTAGGGGCATACCTCATCCGGAGATAAGAAGAGGAATAAGAAATGCCCATTATGTGCCTCTAAACTCAGCGCCTCCTGGCAGAAACCTCTGTGCGAGACGTGCACTGCTCGTATCGTAGGGGAGGAACAGGCATCCCTGATAACAAGCATGAGGGCCATGGTTAGAGAGGAAGTGCAGGCTTCGATCTCTAACTTATCTACTCCTCAGTCTATCCAGCCGGATCTCCAGGATCCTCCCAGGACTAAAAAAAGAGAGAATCGGATCTGTCTTCCGAGGACAGTTCCTTTGAATCTGACATGGAGGAAGAGGATATGGGCAGAGAGCCTCCTCAGAAGGGGAAAAAGTACCTATTTTCTTCTAATGATATTGATGAGCTCCTGGGGGCAGTGAGACAAACTATGCAGGTTGAAGAGCCTTCAACCACCCAGTCCGTCCAGGATGAGATGTTCGGGGGCCTGCGGTCTCAGACATCAAAGGTCTTCCCGGTTAATGCACACATTCAGTAAGTCTCAGCCACCGGTCTCTCACGGGGCTCACAGTTGATAGCTGTTAACCTCTTCCCACAGCTCAATGATATTGGAGGAGTGGGAAGAGGCAGAAAGAAGGATTTCTATTCCGAGAGACTTTAGGCTACGCCTCCCTTTTGACCATGAGGAGGTCAAAGACTGGGAGGATATACCGAAAATCGACATCCCTTTAGCGAAGGTGTCCAAAAGAACTGCCATACCATTTGAAGACTCCTCGAACTTAAAGGAGCCTATGGACAGGAAGGCCGATGGTCTCCTAAAGAGAGCATGGGAAAGTTCGGCTGCAGTGATCCGCACAAATATAGCGGCAGCTTCTGTAGCGAGATCAATGCATCTGTGGCTGGACGATTTAAAAGAACAGTTGTCAGCCAAAACATCTAGGGAATCTATTGTAAATGCTATCCCTTTATTAAAACTAGCGACGGGGTTTCTGGCAGATGCTACTGCAGAGTCCGTGAGATTCACTGCTAGGGGTCAGTCATTCTCAAATGCAGCCCGAAGGGCCATATGGTTAAAGAGTTGGTCAGGGGATGTCCATTCAAAGAACAAGTTATGTTCCATTCCCTTTTCAGGAGGCAGAGTCTTCGGGCCTATATTAGATGACATTCTGGAAAAGGCTTCTGACGAAAAGAAGGGGTTTCCAGAAGAGAAAAAGAAAAAATTCCAGCCCTTTCGTAGGCCCTATTACTTTCAGAGATCAGACTATAGGGGCAAAGGTAAACAAGGCAGATGGAGCTACCAGAAAGGGGGAGATAGGAACCGAAGTAGAGATCCAGGTTCCTCAAATCCTAGATCAGAGTTCCAGAAAAAATGACTCCACCAGGATAGGGGGACGGTTGCTGAACTACCTAGGGGACTGGGAGGAGATTACCCAAAGTCCGTGGGTCCTGCAGGTTATATCTCAGGGATACAGAATAGAATTCGAATCCCTTCCCCCAGAAAGATATTTTGTATCCAACGTCCGTCTCTCTTCAGCCTCTCCAATGTGGTTGGACGTTCAGGATCTCCTCCGGATGGGGGCGATATCTCCTGTTCCTCCTCACCAAATAGGAACAGGTCACTACTCGGGTCTTTTCTCTATAAAGAAACCTTCAGGAGAATCCCGAACCATCATAAACCTCAAGCCTCTAAACAGATGGCTACAGTACAAAAGGTTCAAGATGGAGTCCATCCGCTCCACAATTCCCCTACTAGGAGAAGACGTGGTAATGTGCACTTTAGACTTAAAAAGTGCATATTACCACGTACCAATATTTCCACATCATCAAAGATACCTAAGATTTGCGATAGAAAAGGATGGGTCAATCTTCCATTATCAGTTCCGTTGCCTCCCATTTGGTTTAGCGTCGGCTCCAAGAGTTTTCACAAAACTCGTCATAGAAATCGTGGCTTATCTCAGAAAACGAGATATCACGATAATCCCATATCTCGACGATTTCCTTTTGGTAGCAGACTCAGTGGGGCAACTCAACGTCGATTCCCAGTTGGTAATCTCCACACTGCAGAAGTTGGGTTGGGTGTTGAACTGGGAAAAATCACACCTAACTCCAAGATCAAGAAGACAGTTTTTGGGCGTAATACTGGATTCAAAGATCAGGAAGTAATTTCTTCCGGAGGGAAAGCAATCTGGCCTGATAGACAAAATTCGACGCTTCACAAGAAGTCGAGTGACAATAAGAGATGCAATGAAGATCCTTGGCATCATGACAGCCTGTATCCCATGTGTCAGCTGGAGTCAATTCCATTCCCGTCAGTTACAAAAAGCGGTTCTAACATCATGGGACAGAAGACAGTCTTCGTTGGACAGAGAGTTTCTACTATCCCACCGGGTCAGACGGTCCCTACAATGGTGGATGGTGTCGGAAAACCTCCAGATGGGTGTCTCTTGGGTCCAGACTCCAGCAGTCATGGTGACAACGGACGCAAGTCAACAAGGTTGGGGTGGCCAGGTACTCGGAAGATACTACCAGGGACAATGGAGTCTAGAAGACAGCAGCAATTCTTCAAACCACAGAGAGCTTCATGCGGTTTGGAAGGTCTTGCGTTCAGCCCAGACCTTGTTGAAAAACAAACACCTAAAGATCCTATAGGACAACGTGACGACGGTGGCTTTCCTTCGTCATCAAGGAGGTCCAAGGCACCCGAAACTACAGCACCTGGCGGATCAAATTTTCGCCTGGGCAGAGAGATCGGTACTTTCGATTTCAGCGGTCCACTTAGAAGGCTCAAGAAACCAGATTGCGGACTTCCTGAGCAGAGAAAAATTATCACCCACAGAATGGGAATTGAACAGCAGGATTTTCGATACCCTGTGTCGACGCTGGGGAACTCCGGTTGTCGACCTATTCGCAACCAGAAGAAATGCAAAAGTAACAACATTTTATTCCCTGAACCCTCAGGAGAACCCGGCAGGGATTGATGCCCTCTCTGTCGTGGAGCAGGGGTCTGCTGTATGCCTTTCCCCCTCTGGCTTTAGTACCGAGGGTCCTCAGGTAGATATGCGAGGACAGGGCTCAAGTGATGTTGGTGGTTCCCTTCTGGCCCGGAAGAAGCTGGTTTCCTCTCCTAAAGAAGCTAGCAGTAGACAACCCGTACCATCTTCCAGAGTTGAGGGACTTACTCTCCCAGGGTCCAGTCCTTCATCAGAACCCAGGAAATCTGCAATTAACTGCGTGGATCCTGAGCGGCAGATCCTGAAAGCGAGAGGCTTGTCAGAAGAAGTAATTTCTATCCTACTAGCAAGTAGAAAACCAGTGACTTCAAGGATATACCTTAAAATCTGGAAAAAATTCTGCAGCTTTTGTGGAGATACAACAATCGATGTTGATTGCCCTAACATACCCAAAATTCTTGACTTCTTACAACAGGGTTTCAGGAAAGGGCTTAGACCGAGTACCTTAAGAGTTCAGATATCAGCCCTTAGCGTGTTTTATGATACCTCCCTGGCTGCCCACCCATGGATCGCTCGTTTTTCTAAGGCAGTTATGAGGTTAAGACCCGTAATTAGGAAAATTATCCCTCCCTGGGACCTTAACTTAGTCCTTAATGAATTATGTAAGGAACCCTTTGATATAAAAAAGGATATAAGCGTTACCAATCTTACCCTAAAAACGGTTTTCTTGGTAGCCATCACTTCGGCCAAAAGGTTGGGGGAACTTCAGGCCCTGTCCATTCAGAACCCTTATCTACAGGTATTCGACGATAGGCTGGTATTAACCCCTTCATGACCCAGCCTATTTTGGCCTTAATGACCTTGCCGTTTTTTGCAATTCTGACCAGTGTCCCTTTATGAGGTAATAACTCCGGAACGCTTCAACGGATCGTAGCGATTCTGAGATTGTTTTTTCGTGACATATTGGGCTTCATGTTAGTGGTAAATTTAGGTCGATAATTTCTGAGTTTATTTGTGAAAAAAACGGAAATTTGGCGAAAATTTTGAAAATTTCGCAATTTTCACATTTTTAATTTTTATTCTGTTAAACCAGAGAGTTATGTGACACAAAATAGTTAATAAATAACATTTCCCACATGTCTACTTTACATCAGCACAATTTTGGAAACAAATTTTTTTTTTTGCTAGGAAGTTATAAGGGTTAAAATTTGACCAGTGATTTCTCATTTTTACAACAAAATTTACAAAACCATTTTTTTTAGGGACCACCTCACATTTGAAGTCAGTTTGAGGGTTCTATATGGCTGAAAATACCCAAAAGTGACACCATTCTAAAAACTGCACCCCTCAAGGTGCTCAAAACCACATTCAAGAAGTTTATTAACCCTTCAGGTGTTTCACAGCAGCAGAAGCAACATGGAAGTAAAAAATGAACATTTAACTTTTTAGTCACAAAAATGATATTTTAGCAACAATTTTTTTATTTTCCCAAGGGTAAAAGGAGAAACTGGACCATGGACGTTGTTGTCCAATTTGTCCTGAGTACGCTGATACCTCATATGTGGGGGTAAACCACTGTTTGGGCGCACGGCAGGGCTCGGAAGGGAAGGAGCGCCATTTGACTTTTTGAATGAAAAATTGGCTCCAATCTTTAGCGGACACCATGTCGCATTTGGAGAGCCCCTGTGTGCCTAAACATTGGAGCTCCCCCACAAGTGACCCCATTTTGGAAACTAGACCCCCCATGGAACTTATCTAGAGGCATAGTGAGCACTTTAAACCCCCAGGTACTTCACAAATTGATCCGCAAAAATGAAAAAGTACTTTTTTTTCACACAAAATTTCTTTTAGCCTCAATTCTTTCATTTTCACATGGGCAACAGGATAAAATGGATCCTAAAATTTGTTGGGCAATTTCTCCTGAGTACGCCGATACCTCATATGTGGGGGTAAACCACTGTTTGGGTGCACGGCAAGGCTCGGAAGGGGAGGCGTGCCATTTGACTTTTTGAATGGAAAATTAGCTCCAATCGTTAGCGGACACCATGTCGCGTTTGGAGAGCCCCTGTGTGCCTAAACATTGGAGCTCCCCTACAAGTGACCCCATTTTGGAAACTAGACCCCCCAAGGAACTTATCTAGATGCATAGTGAGCACTTATAACCCCCAGGTGCTTCACAGAAGTTTATAACGCAGAGCCGTGAAAATAAAAAATAATTTTTCTTTCCTCAAAAATGATTTTTAGCCCAGAATTTTTTATTTTCCCAAGGGTAATAGGAGAAATTGGACCCCAAATGTTGTTGTCCAGTTTGTCCTGAGTACGATGATACCCCATATGTGGGGGTAAACCACTGTTTGGGCGCACGGCAGGGCTCGGAAGGGAAGGCACGCCATTTGGCTTTTTGAATGGAAAATTAGCTCCAATCATTAGCGGACACCATGTCGCGTTTGGAGAGCCCCTGTGTGCCTAAACATTGGAGCTCCCGCACAAGTGACCCCATTTTGGAAACTAGACCTCCCAAGGAACTAATCTAGATGTGTGGTGAGCACTTTGAACCCCCAAGTGCTTCACAGAAGTTTATAACGCAGAGCCATGAAAATAAAAAATAATTTTTATTTTCTCAAAAATGATTTTTTTAGCCCACAATTTTTTATTTTCCCAAGGGTAACAGGAGAAATTGGACCCCAAAAGTTGTCCAGTTTCTCCTGAGTATGCTGATACCCCATATGTGGGGGTAAACCACTGTTTTGGCACACGTCGGGGTTCGGAAGGGAAGTAGTGACGTTTTGAAATGCAGACTTTGATGGAATGCTCTGCGGGCGTCAGGCTGCGTTTGCAGAGCCCCTGATGTGCCTAAACAGTAGGAACTCCCCACAAGTGACTCCACTTTGGAAACTAGACCCCCAAGGGAACTTATCTAGATGTGTGGTGAGCACTTTGAACCCCCAAGTGCTTCACAGAAGTTTATAACGCAGAGCCGTGAAAATAATAAATGTGTTTCCTTTCCTCAAAAATATTTTTTAGCCCAGAATTTTTTATTTTTGCAAGAGTAACAGGAGAAATTGGACCCCAAAAGTTGTTGTCCAGTTTCTCCTGAGTACGCTGATACCCCATATGTGGGGGTAAACCACTGTTTGGGCATATGCCGGGGCTCGGAATGGAAGTAGTGACGTTTTGGAATGCAGACTTTGATGGAATGGTCTGTGGGCGTCACATTGCATTTGCAGAGCCCCTGATGTGCCTAAACAGTAGAAACACCCCACAAGTGACCCCATTTTGGAAACTAGACCCCCCAAGGAACTTATCTAGATGTGTGATGAGCACGTTCAACCCCCAAGTGCTTCACAGAAGTTTACAACGCAGAGCCGTGAAAATAAAAAATAATTGTTCTTTCCTCAAAAATTATGTTTTAGCAAGTAATTTTTTATTTTTGCAAGGGTAACAGGAGAAATTGGACCCCAACAGTTGTTGCCCAGTTTGTCCTGAGTACGCTGGTACCCCAAATGTGGGGGTAAACCACTGTTTGGGCGCACGTTGGGGCTTGGAAGGGAGGGAGCACCATTTGACTTTTTGAACGCAAGATTGGCTGGAATCAATGGTGGCGCCATGTTGCGTTTGGAGACCCCTGATGTGCCTAAACAGTGGAAACCCCTCAATTCTAACTTCAACACTAACCCCAACACACCCCTAATCCTAATCCCAACTGTAGCCATAACCCTAATCACAACCCTAACCCCAACACACCCCTAACCACAACCCTAACCGCAACACACCTGTAACCCTAATTCCAACCCTAACCCTAATCCTAACCCTAATCCCAACCCTAACCCTAATCCCAACCCTAACCACAACTGTAACCCCAACACACCCCTAACCCTATCCGTAACCCTAACCACAAGCCTAATCTTAACCCTATTTCCAACCCTAGCCCTATTTCCAACCCTAACTCTAATTCCAATCCTAACCCTAAGGCTATGTGCCCACGTTGCGGATTCGTGTGAGATTTTTCTGCACGATTTTTGAAAAATCTGCAGGTAAAAGGCACTGCGTTTTACCTGCAGATTTACAGCAGATTTCCAGTGTTTTTTTTGTGCGGATTTCACCTGCGGATTCCTATTGAGGAACAGGTGTAAAACGCTGCGGAATCCGCACAAAGAATTGACATGCTGCGGAAAATACAACGCAGCGTTTCTGCACGGAATTTTCCGCACCATGGGCACAGTGGATTTGGTTTTCCATAGGTGTACATGGTACTGTAAACCTGATGGAAAACTGCTACGAATTCGCAGCGGCCAATCCGCTGCGGATCCGCGGCCAATCCGCTGCGGATCCGCGGCCAATCCGCTGCGGATCCGCGGCCAATCCGCTGCGGATCCGCGGCAATCCGCTGCGGATCCGCAGCCAAATCCGCACTGTGTGCACATGCCATAACCCTAACCCTACCCGTAACCCTAACCCTACCCCTAACCCTAACCCTACCCCTAGTTCTAACCCTAACCCTAGTGGAAAACGAAAAAAAAAAAAAATATATATTTTCTTTATTTTATTATTGTCCCTACCTATGGGGGTGATAAAGGGGGGGGTTTATTTATTATTTTTTTTATTTTGATCGCTGTGATAGAACCTACCACAGCGATCAAAATGTACTTGTAAGGAATCTGCCGGCTGGCAGATTCGGCGGGCGCACTGAGCATGCGCCCGCCATTTTGGAAGATGGCGGCGCCCAGCGAGGAGACGTACGGACACCGGGAGGATCGGTAAGTATAAAGGGGTTGTGGGGGGGTGGATCGGAGCACAGGGGGGGTAATCGGACCACAGGGGGGGTGAATCCAAACAAGGAGGGAGCGGACAGGAGGACGGGGGAGCCGGCAGGCGGACGGAGGGGACCGGACCCCATAACGGAGGACTGGGGGGCGATCGGTGGGTGTGGGGGGGGGGTCACATCAGTGTTTCCAGCCATGGCCGATGATATTGCAGCATCGGCCATGGCTGGATTGTAATATTTCACCAGTTTTTTAGGTGAAATATTACAAATCGCTCTGATTGGCAGTTTCACTTTCAACAGCCAATCAGAGCGATTGTAGCCACGGGGGGGTGAAGCCACCCCCCCTGGGCTGAAGCACCACTCCCCCTGTCTCTGCAGATCGGGTGAGATTGGAGTTAACCCTTTCACCCGATCTGCAGGGACGCGATCATTCCATGACGCATACGCTGCGTCATAGGTCGGATTGGCACAGACTTTCATGACGCAGCGTATGCGTCAAAGGTCGGGAAGGGGTTAAGGCTTGACCCAGGATTCCTTCCCAAGGTGGCTTCAGTTTCAAACATAAACCAGGAAGTTATACTTCCATCCTTTTGCCAATTCCCTAGGAATCACAAAGAATCTTTCTTCCATAACCTAGATGTCAGGGAAACGGTACTGAAATACTTGGATTTGACTAGGGCTTGGAGGCGAGATAGCAATCTCTTCATCCTCTACGGGGGTCCTAATAAGGGGAAAAAAGCCTCAAAATCCACCATAGCTAGATGGATTAGATCCGCTATTAGCATAGCCTATCAAGCACAGGGAAAGAATCCTCCAGTAGGCCTTAAAGCTCACTCATCCAGGGCTATGTCCGCGTCTTGGGCAGAGAAAGGGGGGGCCTCGGTAGATCAAATTTGCAGAGCAGCATCTTGGTCTAATATTAGCACCTTTTCAAAACATTACAAATTAGACGTAGTCTCTTCCCAATTGGCTTTCGGCAGGAAGGTGCTTCAGGCAGTGGTCCCACCCTAGAACAGGAAGTTTCCTTTGGTACTTCTCCATGGTGCTGTCAGGTGGTGACCTGGAAAACGGTAATTAGTCTTACCGATAATTGTATTTCCAGGAATCCATCCTGACAGCATGGTTAGTTCCCTCCCTAACGTAAATATGTGATATACTTATGTGAAGTAACATTTGTATTAAACCTGTTATGTTCGAAATAAAATTTCTGTTTGCATCCATCCAGATGTGTTACTTTGGAAGATCACTGAAGGGTGGAAGGGGGAGGGTCCTTTTAAACTCGTGGTTTCCTGTCCCACTATAGATAAGAAGGACGTCCTCCATGGTGCTGTCAGGATGGATTCCTGGAAATACAATTATCGGTAAGACTAATTGCCGTTTTCTTAAGGAAATCAGATAATGTAACGAGCATGGAAATCTCACCATAAATGATCAAAAAAATTTGAGGTAATTTTACTTATATTGCACTGTTCACATTTCATAGTATATTCCATATGGAAGAGTAATAGATAAAGTGAACATAGTGCATGTGGCAGAATTTATATTATAAATCAGTACTCAATAAATAAATACAGTGACAAAAAAGTCAAATTTACCCAGAAAAGTCTAAATAAATAAATAAATAATGATAGACTACCTATAAAGTGCACCAAATAAATCACATTGCACTGC
Organism: Ranitomeya variabilis; assembly: GCF_051348905.1. Classification (NCBI taxonomy): domain Eukaryota; kingdom Metazoa; phylum Chordata; class Amphibia; order Anura; family Dendrobatidae; genus Ranitomeya; species Ranitomeya variabilis. The sequence goes on along the minus strand of NC_135233.1, from coordinate 428,011,437 downwards.
GTGTTAGCAATTCAATATAAAGTGCATATATCAGGAAAGTATCCATTTAAAGTGAACGCTGTGCATGAGAAAACTATATAGATAAATAGATAATATACCTCCAAAAAATAGATATAATAAAGTGCCGTGCACAGTAAATAAAGGAGGGAACCAAGGATATAAATAAAATCAAATAGTTACCAAGTACACCAGAATGTAATCATGTGAAATGTTTCCATGGTCAGACATACCCTGATGATAAGCCCACACGGCCCAACACGTGTTTCGCTTCAGCTTTGACGAGGGAGACTTGGTAACTATTTGATTTTATTTATATCCTTGGTTCCCTCCTTTATTTACTGTGCACGGCACAGTATTACTCTTCCATATGGAATATACTATGAAATGTGAACAGTGCAATATAAGTAAAATTACCTCAAATTTTTTTGATCATTTATGGTGAGATTTCCATGCTCGTTACATTATCTGATTTCCTTAAGAAGTTAATTATTCCAAATTTATTGAAATGCCCTTGTATGATAACCTGCATTCTACTGCCACCTGGTGGTCCTTTCCTGAATTTTAAACTGTCACTATTGTGTTTATAATAAAATTTATATTTTAATCTTAAATCATTGGTTGTTGTTTCATATCCATAGGTGTTATGTATTTAAACAAATACACGACCACACATATAGTTATTTGGTTGACTAATTGTAAAATAAAGGGTTAAATCACGGAAAAAATTGGCGTGGGCTCCCGTGCAATTTTCTCCGCCAGAGTGGTAAAGCCAGTGATTGAGGGCAGATATTAATAGCCTAGAGAGGGACCATGGTTATAGGACCCCCCCTGGCTACAAACATCTGCCCCCAGCCACCCCAGAAAAGGCACATCTGGAAGATGCGCCTATTCTGGCACTTGGCCATTCTCTTCCCACTCCCGTGTAGCAGTGGGATATGGGGTAATGAAGGGTTAATGTCACCTTGCTATTGTAAGGTGACATTAAGCCAGATTAATAATGGAGAGGCGTCAATTATGACACCTATCCATTATTAATCCAATAGTACGAAATGGTTAATAAAACACACACATTATTTACAAGTATTTTAATGAAATAAAAACACAGGTTGTTGTAATATTTTATTATACTGGTAATCCACCTGAAGACCCTCGTTCTGTAACAAAGGAAAAAAAAAACAACAACAATATCTCATACCTTCCGACGCTCAGGACAAGTCCCACGAAGTAAATCCATCTGAAGGGGTTAAATCATTTTACAGCCAGGAGCTGTGCTAAAGCAGTGCTCGTGCCTGTAAAAACCCCGGGGAATGAATGGAAAGCAGGGTGACCTGTAGTTACCTTGACTTGCGGTGATGCACCCTCTGCTGGATGTCCTCATATGAACTCGAGCGTGGGAACTTCTACCAGGCTCCAGTTCATGAGGACATCCAGCAGAGGGCGCATCACCGCAACTCAAGGTAACTACAGGTCACCCCGCTTTCCATTAATTATCGGGGTTTTTACAGGCACGAGCACTGCATTAGCACAGCTCCTGGCTGTAAAATGATTTAACCCCTTCAGATGGATTTACTTCGTGGGTCTTGACCTGAGCGTCGGAAGGTATGAGATATTGTTGAGTTTTTATTTTTCCTTTGTTACAGGACGAGGGTCATCAGGTGGATTACCAGTACAGGTCCTTCTCAAAAAATTAGCATATAGTGTTAAATGTCATTATTTACCATAATGTAATGATTACAATTAAACTTTCATATATTATAGATTCATTATCCACCAACTGAAATTTGTCAGGTCTTTTATTGTTTTAATACTGATGATTTTGGCCTACAACTCCTGATAACCCAAAAAACCTGTCTCAATAAATTAGCATATCAAGAAAAGGTTCTCTAAACGACCTATTACCCTAATCTTCTGAATCAACTAATTAACTCTAAACACATGCAAAAGATACCTGAGGCTTTTAAAAACTCCCTGCCTGGTTCATTACTCAAAACCCCCATCATGGGTAAGACTAGCGACCTGACAGATGTCAAGAAGGCCATCATTGACACCCTCAAGCAAGAGGGTAAGACCCAGAAAGAAATTTCTCAACAAATAGGCTGTTCCCAGAGTGCTGTATCAAGGCACCTCAATGGTAAGTCTGTTGGAAGGAAACAATGTGGCAGAAAACGCTGTACAACGAGAAGAGGTGACCGGACCCTGAGGAAGATTGTGGAGAAGGACCGATTCCAGACCTTGGGGAACCTGAGGAAGCAGTGGACTGAGTCTGGTGTGGAAACATCCAGAGCCACCGTGCACAGGCGTGTGCAGGAAATGGGCTACAGGTGCCGCATTCCCCAGGTAAAGCCACTTTTGAACCATAAACAGCGGCAGAAGCGCCTGACCTGGGCTACAGAGAAGCAGCACTGGACTGTTGCTAAGTGGTCCCAAGTACTTTTTTCTGATGAAAGCAAATTTTGCATGTCATTCGGAAATCAAGGTGCCAGAGTCTGGAGGAAGACTGGGGAGAAGGAAATGCCAAAATGCCTGAAGTCCAGTGTCAAGTACCCAGTCAGTGATGGTGTGGGGTGCCATGTCAGCTGCTGGTGTTGGTCCACTGTGTTTCATCAAGGGCAGGGTCAATGCAGCTAGCTATCAGGAGATTTTGGAGCACTTCATGCTTCCTGGCACCTGCTCACAGTGCCAAAACCACTGGTAAATGGTTTACTGACCATGGTATTACTGTGCTCAATTGGCCTGCCAACTCTCCTGACCTGAACCCCATAGAGAATCTGTGGGATATTGTGAAGAGAAAGTTGAGAGACGCAAGACCCAACACTCTGGATGAGCTTAAGGCCGCTATTGAAGCATCCTGGGCCTCCATAACATCTCAGCAGTGTCACAGGCTGATTGCCTCCATGCCACGCCGCATTGAAGCAGTCATTTCTGCCAAAGGATTCCCGACCAAGTATTGAGTGCATAACTGAACATTATTATTTGATGGTTTTTTTGTTTGTTATTAAAAAACACTTTTATTTGATTGGACGGTTGAAATATGCTAATTTATTGAGACAGGTTTTTTGGGTTATCAGGAGTTGTAGGCCAAAATCATCAGTATTAAAACAACAAAAGACCTGACAAATTTCAGTTGGTGGATAATGAATCTATAATATATGAAAGTTTAATTGTAATCATTACATTATGGTAAATAATGAAATTTAACACTATATGCTAATTTTTTGAGAAGGACCTGTATAATAAAATATTACAACACCCTGTGTCTTTATTTCATTAAAATACTTGTAAAAAATGTGTGTGTGTTTTATTAATCATTTCGTACTATTGGATTAATAATGGATAGGTGTCATAATTGACGCCTCTCCATTATTAATCTGGCTTAATGACACCTTACAATAGCAAGGTGACACTAACCCTTCATTACCCCATATCCCACCGCTACACGGGAGTGGGAAGAGAGTGGCCAAGTGCCAGAATAGGCGCATCTTCCAGATGTGCCTTTTCTGGGGTGGCTGGGGGCAGATGTTTGTAGCCAGGCGGGGCCAATAACCATGGACCCTCTCTAGGCTATTAATATCTGCCCTCAGTCACTGGCTTTACCACTCTGGCGGAGAAAATTGCGCGGGAGCCCACGCCAATTTTTTCCGCCATTTAACCCTTTATTTTACAAGCTAGAGTGCCCACATTTTGCACATACATACTACTAACATTAGTAGTGTGGAATATGCAAAAAAAAAAAAAGGGATATGAGATGGATTACTGTATGTAAACCATGTCTCATATCATGTCGGGTTTGGGAAGGAGAAATGAAAAGCCGGCAATTGAAATACCGGCTTTTCACATATCTCGTGCTGAATTAAATATAAGTACAGAATATATATATATATATATGTGTGTCTCAATTATATATATATATATATATATATATATATATATATATACATACTGTATATATGTTTTAACGAACATTTGAGCACATAAATCCATTAGATGTCGGTTTTGAAAGCCTGCGAGAAAATATCGCAGTACGGATGCCATACGGATTACATACGGAGGAGGCCATGCACAAAATACGCTGACACACCCTGCCTACGGATGACATACGGATCACTATTTTTGGAACATTTCTGCGTATTACGGCCTTAAAATACGGACCGTATTTTCATACGCTGAGTGTGACGCCGGCCTTAGGCTACGTGCACATTTGCGTTGTGCGCCGCAGCGTCGGCGCCGCAGCGCACAACGCAAACAAAAACGCGGCAAAACGCACGCTAAAACGCTGCGTTTTGCGCTGCATCCGTCGTTTTTGGCCGAAAGTTGGATGCAAAAAAAATGCAACTTGATGCGTTTCTTGCGTCCAACGCGGCCATGCGGCGCAAAACGCAGCACAACGCATGTCCATGCGCCCCCATGTTAAATATAGGGACGCATGCGGCGCCGCTGCGGCGCTGACCGCAAATGTGAACGTAGCCTTACTGTGTATTCTAGCGGGAAGTAAAGGACAGACAGACAGGAACAGAGGATCAGACTACAGAACAAATTTGTAGTCTGTTACCATGGAGACACATTGCTCTGTATCTGAGCTGCAGACACAGAGTGATTTAATCAGTTCTATTTGCCAAGCAACTTCACTTTTTCGGTCCATTGGCGCATTGATGAGAAAGGTGGCCATGCCCGGTAGTGACGCTGCTCTGTGGAGAAGTAATAAAAGCTCGATTTGGGTTGAGAGTTAACGGGGATTACCATAAAGGGCCGTTCCTGTTTGGGAAATCCCTTTTTGTCAACTTCAGTTTAATATAAGTTCCTTGCTCCCTATTCCCAGGTTCGACACTGAGTCTCTGCCGCTGCTCCTGGTGTCTGTTACTGTCTGCAGCTCTTACGTCACATCGACAGCGCTGCAGCCAATCAGAGTGCTCAGCGGCTCTGCAAAAGTAAATGGCACAAGCCGTCAGCGCTGCAGACAGTAGCAGCCACTGGGATCAGCGGCAGAGACTCGGGACCAGGGGAGGGGGAGTCAAGCACAAAAAAAACAAAAGTGCAGCCGCGGGACAGGCAGTTTCTAAAACTGGAAAACTCATTAAAGTGTGTGTGAAAGAAAAGAGACTTTTTATGTAAAACCTGAGAAATAAGTATTTTATACTCTGTCGATTTTGCATGTTTTCCCACCTACTCAGAATGGAGGGGTCTGTAATTTTTATCGTAGGTACACTTCTCCTGTGGGAGACAGAATCTAAAAATAAAATCCAGAAAATCACATTGTATGATTGTTACATAATTAATTTGCATGAAATAAGTATTTCATACAATAGAAAAACAGAACTTAATATTTGGTCCAGAAAACTTTTTTGTAATTACAGAGGTCAGACGTTTCCTGTAGTTCCTGGCCAGGTTTGCAGACACTGCAGCAGGGATTTTGGCCCCCTCCTCCATACAGATCTTCTCCAGATCTTTCAGGTTCTGGGGATGTCGCTGGACAACATTGAGTTTCAGCTCCTCCAAAGTTCGATGTTTCCCCCACCATGCTTCACGGTTTGGATTGTGTTCTTGATGTTGTACTCATCCTTTTTCCTCCAAACACGGCGAGTGTAGTTGATACAAGAAAGTTCTTCTTTGGTCTCAGCTGACCACATGACCTTCTCCCTTGTCTCCTCCTCATCCAGATGGTCATTGGTGAACTTCAAACAGACCTGGAGACATGTGCTGGTGTGAGCAGGGGAATCTTGCGTGCTCTGTAGGATTTTAATCCATGACTGAGTAGTGTGTTACTAACGGTAATGTATGAGACTGTGGTCCCAGCTCTCTTCAGGTCATTGACCAGGACCAGGACTGGCGTACGGCAAATGTGGGACCAGTATTCATAAAGGGCTCTAAAAGTGAACCAGTAAGGCCAGTAAGTCTAACCTCTATAGCTGGTGAAATATGTGAAGGGTTTCTGAGGGATGTTATTCTGGATTATCTCACTGAGAATAACTGTGTAACTCCATATCAGCATGGGTTTATGAGGAATCGCTCTTGTCACACCAATCTAATCAGCTTTTATGAAGAGGTAAGCTATGGACTGGACCAAGGGGAGTCATTGGACGTGGAATATATTAATTTTTCCAAAGTGTTTGGTACCGTGCCACACAAAATGAGAATGCTGGGTCTGGGGGAATATGTGTGTAAATGGGTAAGTAACTGGCTGAGTGATAGAAAGCGGAGGGTGATTATAAATGGTAGATTCTCTAACTGGGTCACTGTGACCTGTGGGGACTGCAGGGGTCGGTATTGGGACCTTTTCTCTTCAACATATTAACGATCTGGTAGAAGGTTTACACAGTAAAATATCGATATTTGCAGATAATACAAAACTATGTAAAGCAGTCAATACAAGAGAAGATAGTATTCTGCTATAGATGGATCTGGATAAGTTGGACTTGGGGATTCTAGTTAATTATAAACTTACCTGAAGCAGCCAGTGCCAGGCAGCAGCTGCGAAGGCAAACAGGATCATGGGGTGGATTAAAAGAGGTCTGGATACACATGGTGAGAGCATTATACTGCCTCTGTACAAATCCCTGGTTAGACCGCACATGGAGGACTGTGTACAGTTTTGGGCATCGGTGCTCAGGATGGATATAATGGAACTAGAGCGAGTACAAAGGAGGGCAACACAATTAATAAAGGAGATGGGGGAACTACAAAACCCAGAGAGATTAGCAAAAATAGGATTATTTGGTCTAGAAAAAGACGACTGTGGGGCGATCTAATAACCATGAAACCCCTTTATGCCATCGGACGGATGCCAGTATCCCCAGCTTTGATGCGGGCTCCGGCGGTGAGTCTGCATCAAAGCCGGGACATGTCAGCTGCAATATGCGATCCACCCGTGCCTATTAACTAGTTAAATGCCGCTGTCAAACTCTGACAGCGGCATTTAACAAGCGCTTCCGGCCATCCGGCCAGAAATGTGCTCACCGGTGACACCCGTCACATGTTTGGGGGTCATCGGCACGTTGGCATGACAACCAGAGTTCTCCTTGAGACCTCTATGGTTGTTGATGCCGGATTGCTGTGAGCACCACCCTGTGGTAGGAGCTCATAGCAACTCAGCAATTCAGCTACATAGTGGCAATCTGAACGTCGCCTCTATGTAGCAGAGCTGATCGAGTTGTGCCAGCTTCTAGCCTCCCATGGAGACTATTGAAGCATGGCAAAAGTAAAAAAAAATGTTTTTAAAAATATGAAAAAAAAAAATAAAAGTTTAAATCACCCCCCTTTCACCCCATTCAAAATAAAACAATAAAAAAATTAAACCTAAACATATTTGGTATCGCCGCGTTCAGAATCACCCGATCTATCAATAATAAAAAGCATTGATCACTAAACAGCGTAGCGAGAAAAAAATTCAAAACCCCAGAATGTTTTTTTTTGTCGCTGCGACATTGAATTAAAATGCAATAACGGGCGATCAAAAGAACATATCTGCACAAAAGTGGTATCATTAAAAACGTCAGCTTGGTGCGCAAAAAATAAGCCCTCACCCAACCCGAGATCATGTAAAAATGGAGTTGCTACAGGTATCGGAAAATGGGGCAATTTTTTTTTTTTAGCAAAGTTTTTTTTTTTTTTTCACCACTTAAATAAAAAAGAACCTAGACATATTTGGTGTCTATGAACTTGTAATGACCTGGAGAATCATAATGGCAGGTCAGTTTTAGCATTTAGTGAACCTAGCAAAACTAAACAAAAAAAACAAGTGTGGGATTGCACTTTTTTTGCAATTTTACTGCACTTGGATTTTTTTTCCCTTTTCTAGTACACGACATGGTAAGATCAATGGTGTTGTTCAAAAGTACAACTCGTCCTGCAAAAAATAAGCCCTCACATGGCCATATTGATGGAAAAATAAAAAAGTTATGGCTCTGTAAAGGAGGGGAGCGAAAAACGAAAACGCAAAACCGAAAAAAGCTCCGGGGGTTAAAAGAGGCCCGGATACACATGATGAGAACATTATACTGCCTCTGTACAAATCCCTGGTTAGACCGCACATGGAGTACTGTGTACAGTTTTGCGCACCTGTGCTCAGGAAGGATATAATGGAACTAGAGGGAGTACAAACGAGGGCAACAAAATTTATGAAGGGGATGGGGGAACAACAATACCCAGAGAGATTAGTAAAATTAGGATTATTTAGTCAAGAGAAAAGACGACTGAGGGGCGATCTAATAACCATGTATAAGTATTAGTGATGAGCGAGTGTACTCGTTTTTTCCAGAGCACGCTCGGGTGGTCTCCGAGTATTTATGACTGCTCAGAGATTAAGTATTCATCTCCTCAGCAGCATGATTTACAGCAATTAGCCAGCCTGAGTACATGTGGGGATTTCCTAGCAACCAGACAACCCTCACATGTACTCAGGCTGGCTAGTAGCTGTAAATCATTCAGCTGCCGCCATGAAAACTAAATCTCCGAACACTAACAACTACTCGGAGGTCACCCGAGTGTGCTGTGGAAAACCCCAGCAACGAGTACACTCGCTCATCACTAATAAGTATATACGGGGACAATACAAATATCTCCGAGGATCTGTTTTTACCAAGGAAGGTGACGGTCACAAGGGGCACTCTCTGCGTCTGGAGGAGAGAAGGTTTTACCACCAACATAGAAGAGGATTCTTTACTGTTAGGGTAGTGAGGATCTGGAATTCCTTGCCTGAGGAGGTGGTGATGGCGAACTCAGTCGAGTGGTTCAAGAGAGGCCTGGATGTCTTCCTGTAGCGTAACAATATTGTATCTTACAGTTGTTAGGACAAGGACATAGATCTGGGGATTTATTCTGAGGGGAATATAGGCTGAACTGGGTGGACTAATGTCTTTTTTTCGACCTTGCTTGCTATGTTACTATGTTACTCCTGTGTAGTTCTGGGCTGATTCCTGACCTTTCTCAGAATCAGAATGAGATCTTGCACGGAGCCCCAGACTGAGGAAGAGTGACCGTCATATTGTGCTTCTTCCATTTGCTAATAATTGCGCCAACAGTTGTTGCCTTCTCACCAAGCTGCTTGCTTATTGTCCTGTAGCCCATCCCAGCCTTGTGCAGGTCTACAGTTTTCTTCCTGGTGTCTTGAGACAGCTCTTTGGTCTTGGCCATGGTGGAGAGGTTGGAGTGTGATTGTGTGGACAGGTGTCTTACGCAAGTAACACGATCAATCAGCGATACGCGTGGGGTCCTCCTACACCCCCACTCCATTAGGACCTGCTGCCGACCTTCTTTGAGCTCCTTAGGTAGCTATACCTATGGTTACTCCCTCCTTATAGCTTCAGCTATCTTTCCCTATTAGGGTTACATGTGACTTCACGACTACCTGTCCTTTATGCATTGGCATCTTACTTCAATCCTTACAGCCTCTAATGTTGGCTGTTTTCTCCATACCATGAAATATCTATCACATGTGCCTTCCTCTCCATCTTGAGACATATGTAGCTGCTTTATTCAGGCTTTCATAGGACTTGTTGGTCCAATACGTTTTTTCCCGCATGCCTGTTTTTGCCATTATTAATGTATAGTTTGGGGGGATACCTGCTATTGGCATCGCCATCTAGGAAATCCCGGCTCTTATTGGACTGGGATATCATAGATTATTTGCATTTTAGGAGGCATCCTTACCATACAGTGTTATTATATGTACTGTTGGCTTTGTTTATTGACTCATGGTATAGTAGTGGAGCTCCACCTATTAGCGGTCCTATATGGAAACATACATTCTTTTGGGGGGGTGTCATGACTACCCTGCTGCATGTATGTTTTTAGATGTTCTTAACGTGTTGGGTATAACTTGAGTCAGTGGCGTTGAAGCAGAGCCGGTATAAGTGAGTGAGCGGCGATGTAGCAGAGCCGGGTATAACTGAGTCAGTGGCGATGTAGCAGAGCCGGGTATAACTGAGTGAGCGGCGATGAAGCAGAGCCGGGTATAACTGAGTGAGCGGCGATTAAGCAGAGCCGGTATAAGTGAGGAGCGGCGATGTAGCAGAGCCGGGTATAACTGAGTCAGTGGCGATGAAGCAGAGCCGGTATAACTGAGTGAGCGGTGATGTAGCAGAGCCGGGTATAACTGAGTGAGCGGCAATGTAGCAGAGCCAGGTATAACTGAGTCAGCGGCGATGTAGCAGAGCCGGGTATAACTGAGTTAGAGGCGATGTAGCAGAGCCAGGTATAATTGAGTCAACGGTGATAAAGCAGAGCCGGGTATAACTGAGTTAACGGCGATATAGCAGAGCCGGGTATAACTGAGCCAGCGGCGATATAGCAGAGCCGGGTATAACTGAGCCAGCGGCGATGTAGCAGAGCCAGGTATAACTGAGTCAGCGGCGATGTAGCAGAGCCGGGTATAACTGAGTGAGAGGTGATGTAGCAGACCCAGGTATAACTGAGTGAGCGGTGATGTAGCAGAGCCGGGTATAACTGAGTCAACGGTGATAAAGCAGAGCCGGGTATAACGGAGTTAGCGGTGATATATCAGAGCCGGGTATAACTGAGTTAGCGGCGATAAAGCAGAGCCGGGTATAACTGAGCCAGCGGCGATGTAGCAGAGCCGGGTATAACTGAGTTAGCGGCGATATAGCAAAGCCGGGTATAACTGAGCCAGCGGCGATGTAGCAGAGCTGGGTATAACTGAGCCAGCGGCGATGTAGCAGAGCCGGGTCTAACTCTGATGGCGCAGAGGGTTTACCTATAAAACCTTCACATATTATCCATGTAACAAACCCAGCTCTGCACCTCTGTATAGAGCGAATGGCGGCTGTTGCACTTTCTGGCAGCAGAGGGCAGCAGGACTCCATGTAGCAGAGGTGACCGTGTCATCGTCGTAGTCAAGCCCAAGCTCCGGGCACTGATTGCCGTCACATACAGAATGAGCAGTCGTCGGCGGGCACAGAGATGGAGATCGCGGCCGTCTGCCGCCCAGGAATAGCAGCGGTGACTGAGTGCTGTACCCCAAAGAATCTCATTAAAGTTGCTGAAATTATTTCTTCTCATAGTTTTAATCTCTGGACTGGAGCGACACTGCGGAGGTCTCCGTGATCAGCGCAGTGCCAGTGATCAGTCTGTGCCCGGGCGCCGCTCTGCCGCATGGCGCAGCAGTAGACGAGCGATTCTCAAAAATATCTGTTTTGCACATATAAGCTTGATTCCACCTGCGGATCCAATTTGCACCCAAAAAATTTGGACCGAAACAGCAGTGCTCTAAAATCTGTGAAAAGCTGTTTACTATACTCCGAGACCTCAAAACTTAACACATGGCTCGGAGAGAAGGGGGTCACCAAGTATCTACCTAACGCCAAATCTGCCAAAACCGCAACTCCACGGTCTTCTGCTTTGGCCTTCAATTCTTTCAGCACTTCATCTCCTGTGCTGAGACCAGAAATTGCCCTCAAGCACAGCTCACCTCCTCCCCCCTACTGTACAATGACTGATAACACCTATATACAGTAGATAACACAGGATCCACCATTCACAATAGGCGATGTCACAGCTCACCTCCTCCTCCTGTACAATGACTGATAACAACTCTATATACAGCTGATAACACAGGATCCACCGTGTCAGGACTCTGAACATTTTTTACCTTTTGTGCATTACTGCCCTTTTTCAAGATGGCGTCTTTGGTCTCATGTGCACTGTGTCTTCCTGCTATAAAGCCCCACCCCAGCCTTCAGTCTGTGCTAGATTATTCTGCCTTGCATCCAGCTCCTGACCTCTGATTACTCCCTGGCTATGCACCTGCTCCTGTGAACCTGTGTGGTGATCCTGCTACTCTGCTCTGAGTTCCTGCTGCATACACAAGTTTCCAGTAATCCTCCTTCATCTGCTGCTCGTGTTTACTTCTATCTGCATTTGCTGGACATGTAAGCTGTTGCTGCTTTGCAATAACCTGAGACTATTAACCAGGCCTCCCTGGTTGAGCTAAGATATGATTTGAACTGCCTTATAAGCATATCTATCTGTGTCTGGACTAGACAAGGATTTATTCGTGTCAAGTATCCTCAAGAATAACTGTGCTTCATAGACTTTCTGCTTGATTGCATTCTCCTCTGAAGTTTCCTATAGACTGCTAAGCTGCGTTTATTATTTGCACCAAGTGTTGTGGACTTGAGTTTCTCTCTGCACCTGTTTGAATCACCGTATGGTAATATAGACTTTACCACTTATAAAACTGTGTCCTGTAGTTGTCTTGTTCCACGCAAAGAGTCTCCTGAGATATCCCCTATAATTATTACACACCGTTCACAATAGGTGATGTCACAGCTCCCCTCCTCCTCCTGTACAATGACTGATAACACCTCTATATACAGTAGTCTTGGGCTATCTGCACAAAAGCTGTTCAACTCAGCATGTCCACATAGACTTTTCCTCTCTGAACCCTGTTCACACAGGTAATATACAGATGATCAGGTTTTTAAATACATCAGATAGGGATTGCATACATCAGTTAGGACTGCTCTGATATGGGTATACCTTGATGTTTGGTGGAGCAGCTTAAGTATACATTTTTTGCAAAAGACGTATCAACCAAATACCCTGTTTTTTACATCTTTTTACTTGCACTTGCGGATTACTGTGGTGATTTTTTGAAACTGAGTGTTTTTGGTTCTACTATACTCTTTTCTGTCTTCAAGTTTGTTGGTGGTGTGTGAACATGTTTCTACAGACATGTTCACTGTGCAAGTAGCAAATGTGTTCCTGTTTCCACAATAGGTGATGTCACAGCTCCCTCCTCCTCCTCCTGTACAATGACTGATAACACCTCTATATACAGTAGATCACACTGGATCCACCGTTCACAATAGGTGATGTCACAGCTCACCTCCTCCTTCTGTACAATGACTGATAACACCTCTGTATACAGTAGATAACAAAGGATCCACCATTCACAATAGGTGATGTCACAGCTCACCTCCTTCTCCTGTACAATGACTGATAACACCTCTATATACAGTAGATAACACAGGATCCACTATTCACAATAGGTGATGTCACAGCTCACCTCCTCCTCCTGTACAATGACTGATAACACCTCTATATACAGTAGATAACACAGGATCCACCATTCACAATAGGTGATGTCACAGCTCACCTCCTCCTCCTGTACAATGACTGGTAACACCTCTATATACAGTAGATAACACAGGATCCACCATTCACAATAGGTGATGTCACAGCTCACCTCCTCCTCCTCCTCCTCCTCCTCCTCCTGTACAATGACTAATAACACCTCTATATACAGTAGATAACACAGGATCCACCATTCACAATAGGTGATGTCACAGCTCACCTCCTCCTCCTGTACAATGACTGATAACACCACTATATACAGTAGATAACACACAGTCCACCATTCACAGTAGGTGATGTCACAGCTCACCTCCTCCCCCTTTAAAGTTGATGCTTCGGAAGCATGAAAATGATCATCTGTGACAAGGGCCGTATTGTATCCGGGAGATGACTGAAATTCCTGAAATGTCATGTTGAGCCCTGGATGAGTTATGAATTCCGGAGATTTTTGCGGCACCCCCAGTGGGGACATGAAGCATTACACAGGTTCTGCTGTAATGTTTGGTCTGTCCCTGTAGTTCTGGCTGGTAGACGTCCTGCGGGGCGGCCGCTCCTCTACGCGGTGCTGACGTTGCGGTTATGGCGGCTCTCGGCGTCTGGATTCGTCGTGCTGAATGTTACAAGCGATGAAGCAGGATAAGTGACATTATATTTAGTGACCGGTTTATGAAAGTCTGAAATTGTCATTTTGCCTTTTATTGTGCTCGTCACGAGGGTTTTTATCCTCTCGGCACAGACCGCGACTCTCCGCAGAGCGGATACAAATCGTGTAAAATTAATGGCGCCGTTTTATGTTAAAGCAACCAAATAATGTCACTCAGATAAAGAATAAAACTCCGTTTTTTGATGCCACAATTATTTTTAGAGTTTGTGACCAAAATGTAATTCTTGGCAAATTTATTGTTAAAACATTTTTTATTGCGGACCTCTTTGTTGCACTTTATGGCCTCCTGCACGGTTGTGCCACTTCATCATTGCCCACATACGGCTTCCTCCGCCCCGTCCTCTCCCGTTGCGCTGATACCGGCTGCGAAATCCCCCGACCTGCCTTACATTCAGAATATTTAGGCTACAACAGATCCGGCACTGTGGACATTTGGCGGTAACATGGTCCACGTCGATCCGGTGATCACTGAAGATCGGGGGAGGAACCTGACTGCAGGCGCTCAGTCTCTGCAGCTCCTCTACTGGAGAACTTGGGCATTACACATTCCTCATTGGAGCTCTGAAATGCACGGACACGCTGGGTTCTCCAGTTAGAGGAATAGTCCTTGTATCGGATGATTCCAGTGTTGTTAGTCTCCACACAAGGCCAGACGTTGTTGTCGCAGGTCTCGACCTACTCTCTGATGAGTCCACTGTAGAGATGAAGTCACGGCACCGGAGAGATAAGACACAGTACGCCAGGGCTGTATTTGAAATATCTCTAGTTTTTAATGAGCTTACACACACTTTTATGCATTCTTGTGTTGGAGGCGGATTCTCCATATATTGGCTAAGCGTCGGAGTGTTTTACTCCCTAATCTCCCTACAGTTTTGCAAACATATTTTACACAGTACATCATTCTTTATCTTACCAAGGACATTCAGTCCTTCAATTAGTTCTTAGGAATTCACGATAACCGCACAATGAAGAATAGTGAATTATATCTTACTTTTCTGACCTCTAATAACACTTATACAAAATGGAGGCAAGCAAGATAAAATGGATCCTGCTCTAACAAATTCCCCTATTTTATTCACTATTCTGAATAAGCTGTACCCCTTTTTTTTTTGTTAATATATATCATCATCATCTATGTGAGTGCAGAATTTCCCAGTACATACAGAGATACACTTAAAAACTATTTTAAACACTATATATGCAATAAGGACAATCGCTACTATATGCAACAGGCTTTGCAAAACCCCAGCTACCCAGCCCCCGATCCCCTTAAACCAATTGGCTGGGTTTAGGAAAGAGAAAGTATCTGACCACCAGCTGTCCGACAGTAGTGTTCCACAACTGAACATTGTTCGTGGCATTGTTGGCAAGTGTGTCAGAACAATCAGTCCAGGCAAACAGTTCCTCAGGTGACACAGGGATAGCTAGGAAGGGGATACTTGTGGGTGAGTGCGTACAGATCCAACAGTCTGATAAGGGCTGGGAATTTTTCAACAAGTCATCTATCAGTTTTCGGTGATGTTGCACAAACTTATTATTCAAGGATGTTGGAGAATTCAGACTGTCCCATGCGATTACGCATAATATCATGGAAATCGAAACCAGCCAAAACATTATGTTTCCTTTATCGGCTGTCCGGTTCTTTAACTCGCTTGCAGTGTGATGCGTGGATCCAACTAGGTTTTCCTTCGAGCTTGACAGCTGTGGCTGTGGTCAGGAGCACTTGGTATGGTCCGTCAAATCTTGGATCCAGGCTCTTCCGGACGTACCGCTTTATCACTACCCAGTCTCCTGGCTCTAAGGGATGGTGTCCAGGATCCTTGTCTGGGTCTGGAAGAGAACTGAAGACAGTTAGATGCACTTTGGCAAGGTGTCCATGTAAGGCCCGCACATAGCTAGTCAAGTCCTGGTACTTGAGCTGCAACTGTTGTGGAAAGAAACATCCAAGATTGGGGCCCCTGCCAAACAGAATCTCATACGGTGACAGTCCTGTCCTCCTGTTTGGGGTATATCTTACTGAAAACAAAGCTAGAGGAAGGCATTCTGTCCATGGTTTACCAGTCTCTGCCATTGCCTTCTGGATTTTAAGCTTAAGAGTTCCATTTAGTCTCTCCACTTTTCCACTGCTCTGCGGATGGTATGGAGTATGCAATGCTTGACTTACCCCCAGTGCTGCCATTACCTCTGACATGATCTCTCCAGTAAAATGGGAACCCTGATCGCTTTCAATGACTTCAGGAATTCCATACCTGCATATGATCTCAGCCATCAGTTTCTTCGCTGTTGTCTTAGCCGTAGCTTTGGCAACTGGGTAGGCTTCTGGCCAACCTGAAAATAAATCAATGCAGACCAACACATACTCATACGTCCCTACCCTAGGCAACTGAATATAATCATTCTGCAGTCTCTGGAATGGGTAAAGGGGCCGGGGAGTGTGTTTGGATGGGGTTTTCACTGTCCTACCCTGATTATGTGTGGAACATATCATGCAGCTCTGTACCTGCCTTTCTGCGCAGGTGGAAAACCCCGGGGGCAATCCATTGTTTCTGTAGGGTGTCACACATGGCCGTCTTCGAGTGGTGCACATTCCCGTGCAGAACCTGTGCCATCATTGGGTACAGTACCTGTGGTAGGCAGACCTTTTCACCCCTCCCCCATAGTCCAGTGACGGTATCAGAGCAAGCCCCTATCTTTTGCCACCTATTTTTCTCCTCCTTACTTGCCTGTTCTTGTAACCGGGCTAAGATGTCTTTCAACACAAGTGGAGATGGTGGGGTGTCTAGGTGATGTACTTTAGAGGCTACAGGAGTGCTTGCTGCTTTCTTGGCAGCCTGGTCTGGCAGTGCGTTACCCTTTGTCCGTCCATCACTGCCTTTGGTATGTGCCTTTACCTTTATGATGCCTGCTTGGGTGGGAAGCTGTAGTGCATTCATAAGTTGCTGGACTGCCTCAGCATGTTTAATGGGGTGGCCATTTGCTGTCAGGAAAGCCCTGGCTCTCCAGATAGGCCCATAATCGTGTGCAATGCCAAAGGCATACCTGGAATCAGTGTAGATATTTACAGTCTTACCTTCTGCTAATTTGCACGCTTCTGTGAGCGCCTTGAGCTCTGCTTCTTGTGCAGACATATGAGCTGGCATTGACTCTGCCTTGATTACCTCATGTTCTGAGACCACAGCATATCCGGTACAGAAGCGTCTTTGGTCATCTTGGTGACGGGATCCATCTACAAAAAGCTCAAAATCAGCATTAGGCACTGGCACACTAGAGACAGTAGGGAGACCAGCCGTCTCCTGAGACATCAATTCCAGACAATCATGTGGTTTAGATATCTGATCTTTTTCCTCTGGATCCATTCTGGAAAGAAAAAGAGTGTCGTTTTCCATGTCACCTACCCCTCCCCCATTTGGATCCATAGGAACTGGAAGAAGAGTAGCGGGGTTTAGGACAGTGCACCTTTTCAAAGTCACATTAGTAGGCATGAGAATAGCACACTGAAGTCGCAGCTGTCTGGCCATAGACAGGTGGCTAGGTTGTACTTGGTTAAGGATACTATGTACATCATGCGGGGTATGGACCGTCAGTGGGTGATCCAAAACAATCTCTGAAGACTTGTGTAGCAACAGCTGGACAGACAACACGGCCGAACACAGGAGGGACTTCCTCTTGCCACCGTATCCAAGCGGCCGCTGTAATAAGCAACAGGTCTCTGTTTGTCTCCATGAAGCTGAGTCAGCACACCCGTAGCATGTCCTGCATTCTCATGAAGAAAAAGGTTAAAAGGAAGGGCATAATTGGGGATGCCCAAAGCTGGAGAAGAAACAATGCACAATTTCAGAGAGTAAAAACAGTCAAGTGCCTCTGGTGTAAGACAGAAGGGGACAGGTTGCATACGGTCATATAAAGGTTGCATTAAGATGGAGGCAGACCGAATCCATGGACGACAGTAGGAAGTTAGTCCTAGAAACACACGGAGGCCCTGCACATTCCGTGGGGGCTGCATGTCCATGATAGCCTGTTTTCGCTCAGGGGTGAGGTGCTTTTTCCCTGGAGAGAGACAATGTCCTAGAAACACAACAGTACTTAAGCAAAACTGTAATTTTTGTTTGGATACCTTGCACCCCTATTCATGGAGGAAAAAGAGTAAAGAGATTGTGGCCATTTTACACAGAGAACGAGAAGGAGCACACAGCAATAGGTCATCAACATACTGAATGAGAACTACTCCTTTAACATCCCAGTCTTGTAGGACTTGTGCCATGCACTGTGAGAAGATAGTAGGGGAATTCTGGGCTCCTTGTGGTAGGACAGTCCAAGTATACTGCTTGTTGCGGAAAGTAAAAGCAAAAAGATACTGACAATCTGGGTGCAATGGAACACTGAAAAAGGCATTTGCTAAGTCAATCACTGAAAAACAAATACTGTTAACCGGTATGTGTGCCAACAAGGTGTGTGGGTTAGGAACCAAGGGAGCAAGCAGTTCTGTTGCGGCATTGACTGCTCTCAGGTCATGGACCATTCTATAATTCACCGGCTCCCCAGGCCTAACCTTCTTCTTTACTGGATACAGGGGAGTGTTGCAAACGGACTGTGTAGGCACAACAACCCCTGATTCCAGCAATTTTTGTAACTGTGCGTCTATTGCAGCCTCCTGAGCAGCACTCAGAGGGTACTGACGCAATAGGGGTGGTGCTGCCCCTGGTTTCAATTTGACTATTATGGGAGGAACTTTTAGTTTTCCCACATCAGTTTTGCCTTTTGCCCACAGATCAGTGGGGAGCTGATCCAAGGCAGGTGCAGTGAATGGATCACTTTCTGCAGTACTTGCAGCTGCATCCAGGGCCATAATCTTGCAGAGGGTACTGGGTTTAAGTTGAGGGGTCATAGTCACTGTTCCGTCATCATGGTAAGTAATAACCGCCTGTAGTTTCCGTAAAACATCAGCACCTAGCAAATTGCATTGTCCCCTGGGGGCTACCATTAACTGTGTCAGAATGGTCTTCCCACAAATGGAGAGGGGAATGGGTTCTGTCAGTCCCAAGGTTTGGGTCGGCGCATTGAAAGGTGTGGCCATGACAAAGTCGGTGGTGTCACGGAAGGGTAATGGACAGTCTGAAAGCGTGATAACTGAGTTGTCAGCTCCTGTGTCCACCTGAAAGTCTGCTGTAGTTCCTCCTGGCAGGCTCACCTGTACTGTACAGTCGGGGGTGGGAGGTAGAGTGACTAGAGGACACAGTTGCAGGCTGCCAGTTACCTATTCGTCGGTCTGGGGGGCAGTAGGGGTGGGAACCTTATCTGGGTATGGGTTTGTGCGACAATCTTTCCTAAAATGTCCTGGTTTCTTACATCCGTAACACAATCTAGGACCCGTAGTGGGTCCTCCACCTCTCTGTGAGGGTCCAGTCCTCTGAAAGTGAACCTTAGTTTTCTGCTTCTGCGAGTCCAAACTGACTCCATGTGCAATCTTAGCAAGATCGCCTGGGGGGCAGGATCTCCAATCTGGTCTACTTGCCATCACCTTCTCTCTCACATACTTATCAATCCCTTGCATATATGCATGACTTAACAAACGTGTCGCAGTTCTATCATCTTCACCATAACCCATATCAGACCATCGTTGTTGCAACCTGTAGAAATAATCAATGGGGAGCTCCTTCGGGTCCTGGACACAGTCTTCTAAATGCACTGATACTTCCTCCTGTCTAATCTTACAGGCTTTTTCCAGTGCCTCAACAAAGTCAGACCCTGACCTGGCATTGTTAGGTTCTCCGTCTTGGGGACCATTTCCCCCTGGGTACATTTTAAATGTCTCAGCTGTCAGTCGGGTGGAAGGTGCTTCCCCCAGGGTTGAACGCACTAACTGTTGTATGTCCTGTCTGGTTGCCTGGTAAGTGTGCTGTATCACCCCACACTGTCTGGCAAAAGTCATAGGTCGTTGGTTAATGTCTGGTAGCTGTGCAGTCAAAGACATCTGTTCTGTGTGAGACCATGGCTGATACCTACTAGCAACATGGTAAGTCAGAGGTCCACTGTCAGCTGCGCCTTGTGGGTTTTCATGAAGTCATGCCATTTACCTGAATCTAATTCCCCTGAGGGGTGGAAGCCTCCTGCCTTCAAGAGCACACTAACCTGCTTCTGGGATTCCTTCCCTTCTGGACTAATTCTCTAGCACTATGGAACCCTGTACTTAGTTCCCAATTCTATTGCTAGTATACGTGCAGGCTGAAAACTATCAGACAGACCTTTCCTCCTCACCTAGAGAAGGCTATGTCATCCTGCGTTAGCCCTAAACGTGCAGGCTGAAAACTTATCAGACGGACTTTTCCTCCTCACCTAGAGAAGGCTATGTCCTCCTGCCTTAGTCCTAAACCTAAACTATAGGTTTACTGTGCTTACAGGTTATTGTATTAGCTTGCTTCCAAGATTGATAACACAGGTATATGAACAGACAAACAACAAACACTCCACAAGCACACCATACAAAGATCATGGGGTCAATCATTTTAATCTAACAGTGGAATCATCAGTAACCACACATTGAGGGTTAACATCTGGGTTCAAGGGTACCTGAGCCGGGCAAAGCCCGTGATCTTACCTGGTCCTGGTCGACTAGAAGCAGGGGAAAACCCGTCCACAAGTGGAATGACGTAGGCAGAATATAATCAGTATTCTCACCCCAGCGCTGTGTGATGCCACCAGTCCCGGGAAGTCCCCTGGTCCATTACTGGAGTCGGCCGGGTCCCAGATGAAGCACTCAGGTCCCTGTTCGGGCAGCCAGAATTGTTGTCGCAGGTCTCGACCTACTCTCTGATGAGTCCACTGTAGAGATGAAGTCACGGCACCGGAGAGATAAGACACAGTACGCCAGGGCTGTATTTGAAATATCTCTAGTTTTTAATGAGCTTACACACACTTTTATGCATTCTTGTGTTGGAGGCGGATTCTCCATATATTGGCTAAGCGTCGGAGTGTTTTACTCCCTAATCTCCCTACAGTTTTGCAAACATATTTTACACAGTACATCATTCTTTATCTTACCAAGGACATTCACTCCTTCAATTAGTTCTTAGGAATTCACGATAACAGCACAATGAAGAATAGTGAATTATATCTTACTTTTCTGACCTCTAATAACACTTATACAAAATGGAGGCAAGCAAGATAAAATGGATCCTGCTCTAACAACGTGTAAGATAGAGAACCGCCAGAATCCGAGTCTCTGCTGATTATTTGTAGTACGAAGCGTTGGCAGAAATGAATCCACAGAGGCATCACTACACATGGCAGCTAGCCGCAGCAAGCCACAGCGTAGTATCTGTCATGTTCTCAATGGCAAGAGAACATAGCATCAGCATATATAGGAACTAGCTCTAGGAAGATGGGAACTGAGCTGACCATGAACTAAACCTAACGCACAACTAGCAGTGGCCGGGTAGCATGCCTACGTTGATTCTAGATGCCCAGCACCAGCCGGAGGACTAAATAATGCTAGCAGAGGAAAATATTAGTCCTAGCTCACCTCTAGAGAAATACCCCGAAAGGAGACAGAGGCCCCCCACATGTATTGGCGGTGAATTAAGATGAAATAACAAACGTAGTATGAAAATAGGTTTAGCAAATTTGAGGTCCACTTACTACATAGCAGAAGACAGAAAGGACACTTTCATGGTCAGCTGAAAACCCTATCAAAACACCATCCAGAAATTACTTTAAAACTCTGGCATTAACTCATAACACCAGAGTGGCAATTCCTGTTCACAAGAGCTTTCCAGACACAGTAACGAAACTACAGCTGTGAACTGGAACAAAAATGCAAAAACAAACATGGACAAAAGTCCAACTTATCTAGTAGTTGTCTAGGAGCAGGAACAAGCACAGAGAGGCTTCTGATAACATTGTTGACCGGCAAGCAACTAACAGAGCAGCAAGGTTATATAGCGACTCCCACATCTTGATGGGAACAGGTGAACAGAGAAGATGAAGACACCAGTTCAATTCCACCAGTAGCCACCGGGGGAGCCCAGAATCCAAATTCACAACAAGTATCATTCACAGATGCAGATGGCCCATGGACAGTGTAGGGCTGCGGCCATCTCTCAGGATCCCCCCAATAAACATGAGCGCAGAGCTCGACCGAGTATTCATGTATTCTTAATGGGATGAGGGGAGAAAGCTGCTGTCACATGTCTCTGTCCCCCGCTGATGTTGCTGTCCCCCCGCAGACACTTTTTTCCACCCCCGTGCAGGTGCCGCTGTCCCCCTTGCAGACGCCACTGTCTCCCCCAGGTGCCTCCGCAGACTCCTCTGTCCCTTCGCAGATGCCTCTGCTTCCGCAGACGCCTCTGTCCCTCCCGCAGATTCCTCTGTTCTTCCCGCAGATTCCTCTGTTCTTCCCGCAGACGCCTCTGTTCTTCCCGCAGACGCCTCTGTTCTTCCCGCAGACGCCTCTGTTCTTCCCGCAGACGCCTCTGTGCTTCCCGCAGACGCCTCTGTGCTTCCCGCAGACGCCTCTTTCCACTCTCGTGCAGGTGCCGTTGTCTCCCCACGTGCCGCTGTCCACACCTCTGTCCCCCCGCAGTCGCCCCTGTCTCTCCCATGTACTGCTGTTTCCTCTCACATGCCTCTGTCCCCCTGCAGTCACCCCTGTCTCTCCCAGGTGCCGCTGTCCCACCTCACACGCCGCTTCCCCGTAGTCGCCGCTGTCTTTTTCAGTTGCCGCTGCCCCCCTCACACGTCTCTGTCCCCCCCGCAGTTGCCTCTGTCTTTCCCAGGGGCCGCTGTCCTCCCCTCACTTGTCTCTGTCCCCCCCCCCCCCCGCAGTTGCCGCTGTCTTTCCCAGGTGCCGCTGTCGCACCTCACATGCCTCTGTCACCCGCAGTCGCCGCTGTCTTCCCCAGGTGCCGCTGTCTCACCTCACACACCTCTGTCCCCGTAGTCGCCCCTGTCTCTCCCAGGTGCCGTTGTCTCCCCCAGGTGCCGCTGTCCACACCTCTGTCCCCCCGCAGTCGCCCCTGTCTCCCAGGTACCGGTGTCGCACCTCACACACCTCTGTCCCCCGCAGTCGCCCGTCTCTCCCAGGTGCCACTGTCCCCCCTCACACGCCTCTGTCCCTCGCAGTTGCCGCTGTCTCTCCCAGGTGCCGCTGTCCCCCCTCACACGCCTCTGACCCTCGCAGTTGCCGCTGTCTCTCCCAGGTGCCACTGTCCCCCCTCACACGCCTCTGTCCCCCGCAGTCGCCCCTGTGCCTCTGTCCCATGCAGTCGCCCCTCTCTCTCCCAGGTGCCGCTGTCCCCCTCACACGCCTCTGTCCCCCGCAGTCGCCCCTCTCTCTCCTAGGTGCCGCTGTCCCCCCTCACACGCCTCTGTCCCCCGCAGTCGCCGCTGTCTTTTCAGTTGCCGCTGTCCCCCCTCACACGCCTCTGTCCCCCGCAGTCGCCACTGTCTTTTCAGTTGCCGCTGTCCCCCTCACACGCCTCTGTCCCCCGCAGTCGCCCCTGTCTCCCAGGTGCCGGTGTCGCACCCCACACACCTCTGTCCCCCGCAGTCGCCCCTGCCTCTCCCAGGTGCCGCTGTCCCCCCTCACACGCCTCTGTCCCTCGCAGTCCCGCTGTCTCTCCCAGGTGCCACTGTCCCCCGCAGTCGCCCCTGTCTCTCCCAGGTGCCGCTGTCCCCCCTCACAAGCCTCTGTCCCCCGCAGTCGCCCCTCTCTCTCCTAGGTGCCGCTGTCCCCCCTCACACGCCTCTGTCCCCCGCAGTCGCCGCTGTCTTTTCAGTTGCCGCTGTCCCCCTCACACGCCTCTGTCCCCCGCAGTCGCCCTTGTCTCTCCCAGGTGCCGCTGCCCCCCTCACACGCCTCTGTCCCCCGCAGTCACCGCTGTCTTTTCAGTTGCCGCTGTCCCCCCTCACATGCCTCTGTCCCCCGCCGTCGCCTCTATCTGACTGCAGGCTGCTGTGCGGATGACCCTTTGTCTCCTCCAGACCCCTTTGGTGGCAGATATCTTTCCCCCCCCCCACTGGACAATCCTGTGTTGGGAGCCGGTCCTAATGAAACCTTCAGGTTCACTTTCACCTCTCGGGCACATGCAGTGTTAGTGTGCACAGTGTCACGTCGATGACCAGAGCAAAATTTTGACTTAATTTTCTAAATTGTTTTATTGTGCAATTTCCAATGCCCCTGGCCCGCTTAGCGGATTTGTCCTAATTTTGATCAAACTGGCTACCAGTAAACACCAATGGGATTTTTTTCTTTCCTTTCTCATCCTATAGAGTTCACCATCCACCCGTCTGGTGAGTTCCCCGGTTGGTCCGAGGCGTAGAATTGCTAATATGGCGGCACATCCTTTTCAGCCTTGGTGGGTGGGAGCGGGCATTTATTACCCACCATGGCGGTGCAGAGAGATGGTTGGCATACATACATCATGGCACATTTTGCCCCAACCTTCTCCCCCATTATACTCTATGGTACGGTGCCGGATCTTCAGGATCTCCAGGTTGCAGCGTTCTGGAGTTATGGAATTTTACCATAGACGTATATTAGGTGTGGGCCGTCGTTGGATGATCTTTACCCCTCGTACGGAGCGAATGAATGAGTCGCCCTGTCCCATGACTGGGGCGCTTTTCTGCGCTTCTTCTAGGTTGGTGGTATCACAGCTTCTCCGTGCAACTAAGGTTTCGGCTGGCGGTCTCAGATACCAGTCACCAGCCACAATCCTAAAAACAAGCCTTGTTCTGTCTCACTGGAGAGGCCAGAGTGGAGCCTGAGACGGACGCGCCTGGGGAGAGACACATAAAGGGACATCAATGGGCCGCAATCCGATCCAGTCCACCCTCTGCTGGTTTCCTCCTCTCATTCACGTTGGCTGCGGTGGCAATGAACTTTGTAATCTGCAATGTCTAACCTGACTTCTAAGATGCCGGCCGAAAAAAATGCCACCCGGGCACAGCCGGAGGGCCACGTCTGCCCCCTGCTCAGTAGCCTGATCATCAGGCATGGTCTCCTCTGACCGTCCCAGGGGCTTCTTATCATCTCATTGTCATGTATTGGGTAACATTCACGGCCGGGTCATCGTACAATACTGGTAAATGCACAAAACTGAAACTTCCACCAAATTCCAAGAAATGTCAACCACATTCTGGCAAAATCTTATGCACAAAAATTGATCCCAACTCTTCATGATGTCGATGTCTGATACTTACCAGTTGAAAATATGCAGAATTGGTGATCTGAAACTTGTCATTTACTCTTGGGCTGTTCCTCTTCATTAACATTCTGCCAGCACTATAGGAGCTGGAATTTCCTTTCCTCTCTTCACAACGTACAAAGCTCTTACCATTCATTGGCTTGCCTGCCCAGAACTGTTGTCTGTATGTGGTAAGACGGAAAGGAAAATAGCAATATGACCAAAATCAGCCGCCACTTCCTGTAGAGACAAAAAGACCTTCCACCACTTCTTGTAGGGAGGCATGAACCCGGCCACCTGTAGAGGCATAGGCCCGCCCTCTTTTAGAGAGGCATACACCAGTCCACTACTTGTAGGGAGACATACACCTGCCCATTTGTAGAGGCTTAGTCCCACCCACTTCTTGTATAGAAGCATAGACTTTCCCACTTCTTGAATGATGACATAGACCCACCCACTTCTAGAGGCATAGTCCCGCCCACTTCTTGTAGAGAAGCATAGTCCCGCTCACTACTTGTAGAAAAGCATAGTCCCGCCCACTTCTTGTACAGAAACATAGACCCGCCCCCTTGTAGAGAAGCATAGTCCCGCCAACTTCTTGTAGTGAAGCATAGTTGTGCACAATTCTTGTAGAGGCATAGTCCCGCCCACTTCTTGTACAGAAGCATAGTCCTGCCCACTTCTTGTACAGAAGCATAGTCCCGCCCACTTCTTGTACAGAAGCATAGTCCCGCCTCGTAGAGAAGCATAGTCCCGCCAACTTCTTGTAGTGAAGCATAGTTGTGCACAATTCTTGTAGAGGCATAGTCCCGCCCACTTCTTGTACAGACTCATAGTCCCGCCCACTTGTACAGAAGCATAGACCCGCCCACTTCTGAGAAGCATAGTTGTGCACACTTGTAGAGAAGCATAGACCTGCTCGCTTGTAGGGGGGCATGGATCCGCCCACTTATTGTTGGGAGGCATGGATCCGCCCACTTGTAGGGAGGCATAAACTCGCCCACTTATTGTAGGGAGGCATAGACCCGCCCACTTGTAGGGAGGCATAGACCTACTCGCTTGTAGGGAGGCATAAACCCACCCACTTATTGTAGGGAGGCATAGACCCGCCCACTTGTAGGGAAGCATAGACCCGCCCACTTGTAGGGAGGCATAGACCCGCCCACTTCCTCTGATCCTCTACACAGAATGGCAAGTAAGGCTGGTTTCACATTTGCGTTTCAAAACGCAGCGTTTTTTAAAAAAACGCATGTGGTGAAAAAACGCATGTGAACGCGTGCAAACGCTGCATTTTTTAGACGCATGCGTTTTTGCATGCAGAAAAAAAACGCGGCGTTTTGCCGCGTTTACATGCGTTTTTTCCTGCGTTTGCGTTTTTTAAACGCATGCTGAGAAGTGTGTGACAGCTGCCAATCATCAAGATCAACTAGAAAACCCACTATAAACAGAAATGGCTAGGGTTAGGGTTAGGATCCCTAGTAACCCTAGGGATCCTAACCCTAACCCTAGGGATCCTAACCCTAAGGGTTAGGGTTAGGATCCCTAGGGTTAGGGTTAGGATCCCTAGGGTTACTAGGGATCCTAACCCGAACCGTAACCCTAGGGATCTTAACCCTAACCCTAAGGGTTAGGATCCTAACCCTAAGGGTTAGGGTTAGGATCCCTAGGGTTAGGATCCCTAGGGTTACTAGGGATCCTAACGTTAGGGTTAGGATCCCTAGTAACCCTAGGGTTAGGGTTAGGGTTTTCTTGTTTTTTCTTGTGTTTTCTTGTGTTTTTCTCTAAAAAAGCATGCGTTTTTAATGCAAGCAAACGCATGTGCTTAAAAACGCATGCGTTTACATAGACAGCAATAAATTTTTCTGCCGCGTAAAAACGCATGCGTTTTTTTGCGGCAAAAAAACGCCGCTAGAAATTACTACAGGTTGCATTTCTGCAACAAAACGCAAGCATAAAAAAACGCATGCGTTGCCAAAAACGCGTCAAAACGCATGCAAAAAAACGCAAGTGTGAAACCAGCCTTAGACAGAAGGGAGTCCCCTAGTGGACGACTCTAGAAAAGATTTTTCTGGATGCAGACAGCTTAATTATGCATAATGTGATTTGCAGATTGTCAATAGATTAATTGATAAGTAACTTAAGGTACCTTCACACGAAGCGACGCTGCAGCGATAGCGACAACGATGTCGATCGCTGCAGCGTCGCTGTTTGGTCGCTGGAGAGCTGTCACACAGACCGCTCTCCAGCGATCAACTATGCCGAGGTCCCCTGGTAACCAGGGTAAACATCGGGTAACTAAGCGCAGGGCCGCGCTTAGTAACCCGATGTTTACCCTGGTTACCAGCGTAAAATCTAAAAAAAACAAACAGCACATACTTACATTCACGTCCCCCTGCGTCCACTTCCTGACTGACTGAGCGCCGTACAGTGAGAGCAGAGCGGTGACGTCACCGCTGTGCTGCTTTCACTTTCACTTTGCGGCGCTGAGTCAGAGGAGGAAGCAGACTGCAGGGGACGCAATGTGAGTATGTGCTGTTTGTTTTTTTTTACATTTTACGCTAGTAACCAGGGTAAACATCGGGTAACTAAGCGCGGCCCTGCGCTTAGTAACCCGATGTTTACCCTGGTTACCAGTGTAAAATATCGCTGGTATCGTTGCTTTTGCTTTCAAACACAACGATACACAGCGATCGGACGACCAAATAAAGTTCTGGACTTTATTCAGCGACCAGCGACATCACAGCAGGATCCTGATCGCTGCTGCGTGTCAAACGAAACGATATCGCTAGCGAGGACGCTGCAACGTCACGGATTGCTAGCGATATCGTTATAATGTCGTTTCGTGTGAAGGTACCTTAATAATTAATGTGATAATTGTGTCACATTGAGATGAAGTCTGTAAACACGGGAATATTTATAGTCTTTTCCCATCACAGAAAGCAGCGGTGGATCACTAGGAGGCGCCTTCACCTTCAGTTGGAGGGTCTGACGGCTAACGTTCCCAGCGGTGGTTTTTCCTTCCCGTATGACGTCCCTTTTGGTGGTGGTAGTGCCGCACTAAGTGTATCGGGGGCTTCCTCCTACAGTAGAAG
Source organism: Ranitomeya variabilis (assembly GCF_051348905.1). NCBI lineage: Eukaryota > Metazoa > Chordata > Amphibia > Anura > Dendrobatidae > Ranitomeya > Ranitomeya variabilis. The sequence goes on along the minus strand of NC_135233.1, from coordinate 427,983,415 downwards.
CACGGCGTCTCCGCAGGTTCCTAGATCAGAGATGTTGCGGTGGGCAGAGTCGTCCTTATCGGCCGTTACTTATGTTTTTGCAGTACAGTTTATTGACGTCTTCCCCGTCTTCCTTTTTGATGCGTAGACATTCTGTTACTAATCCTCAAACTGTTCAGGTCCCAAGGAGTCCTAGCCGGGAGATTAGCCGGGAGATTAGAGACTATCGTACCAAAGTCCGGAATCACAAAGTGGATGTACAGTGTCTGTTCTCAGTCCTTAACCAGCAACTTCTCGGCATCTGCTTACTTCAGATTCTGTCTCCTCTCCTCCGGGACTCGCGATAAATAACTTGCTTCCAAAATTAAAAAGCAATTAGAGAACGAAAATCCTCCAATAAAGAAAGATTTCAATAAAATATCAGCTCCCGAGACCGTGCGAATACCCAGGAGATCGCCGTTTCTAAGTAGCAAAACTGGAAAAATATAGATTTAATTCCATTTGTGTTTTTTTTTTTTCTTGCAATGTGCATGAATGTATTATGTGTTCTGTAAATATTCATTAACGTCTGCGGTGGGCTGTTTTGGGAATCGCTCGTTGAAGGGTCAATTCTTCTCACAAAGCTCTTCTACAACCAGGTAAAAAGTAGACCATCCTGATCGACCAGCTTTCCTCCGACACCTCCTTACCCACCAGCCGCCTTCACCACTGTTACTGGGGTGCGCTCTGTCCTCCAGTCTTTTGTCGGCTATACACATTAGATGGTTGCTGGGTGAATGATGTTTCAGCTAATCGTTTGGCCGGCAACTATTTCACCCGGTTCTTTGTACACAGGAGCACTTGCGCAACTGAGTTCTCCTGTGTTCTCTATGGGAAAGACATGTCTGCCAGTGACTGATCTCCACAAGAGTAAAGTGTTAGGCAGTCTGAATTCTGGCATGCCCGAGTGACGTCTCCACTGACGATCAGTTGGTCGTCACGTCACCCCCTTACACATTGTGTCATCTGAACTCCTCAATATCACCGGGTTCTGCCAACATTACCCTGTGTGTTTGGTCTTCAGCGTGCCAACCAATGCTACAGGTGAACACTCTTCTGTCATTTCTTAAGGTTCCTTTAATACCAGAACTTGCACAACACGTCTGGAGATTGATTGATTATCTTTTATCGATCGTGTTCCCGATCCTTTTGTTTGCCGCCTTTCGTGACCTCTTCCTTGACTTTGACCTTTTGGAATGAGCTCTGCCTGATGAAAACCAGACTGTTTGACCACAGTTCATGGATTTTGACCCTCACCACGGACTCCTTACACAGTCAGATCTAACCAACCAACAAGGCTGACCTCTCCACAATCTATTTATTGGAATCCAGGCATCCATTATTCCTTTGTCTTCTTGCAAAGCCGGTCTCCTTCACCATTCAGTTTGGTGCCCAGTCACAGTTGCTCATCGCTGTACTGACACGTGTCTAAATAACGGAGTGATGAGATCAATCTTCGTCTCGACAGGCGAAAAAAAAAAAAAAGAACCTCTATGTGACACTATGGAAGGCCAACGATCACTGATGCAATTTTCTTGGAATGATCTGAGCGGTGGCTAAAAATCTGCAATTAGCAACTTTAGCAGATCGTTCCCGTGATATGAGCAGATAATGACACAGGAGTTTGGCCCACAAGTATCTCCTTATAAATATCCACACCTGGTTCAACCTAACATAAATAGATATTCAGTAGATTAAATCTCTTGAAATCTCCAATTTTATTTTATTTATTTTTTTTGGGGGGGAGTAGAAGGTCCAAAACTATAGCAGCTCACCATGTGTGAATAGGCGTAATCCAAGGCACTGGCCATGTTCCTGTGTAGTGTAATGACACACGGTGTGTCGCCTGAGGAGCCTAGGGGGCGCTTGCAGGGGGCCCGGAACGAAGCGCAGGAAGTGTGAGAGCTAGAGCACGCAGTGTGCACCGGACCTGACGCTAAACAGTCGTGTGATCGCAGGGGGGTGTGGAGCTACCGCGTGTGAGGATGGGGAAGCAGCTGAGAGCGAGGAATACAAGGCACAAAAATTAAATGTAGTCAAATGGAGAGCCAAGGGTCAAAGCCAAACGAGAGCGAGGTACCTAGGGATGAGGTAGCATGTGAACCGAGATGAGCCAAGGGGTCAGAGAACCAGGAAGGACAGGGCAGTACAGAGCAGAACACAGAGGCAGAAGTCAGAGGACATACACAGAAAAGCTCACATACACAGAGGCACAACGATAACAGATGAGTAACCTGGGTCAGCAATCCCTAGCCAAGTAAACTAAAGTACCACCGACACTGGACCCAGGAACTACCAGCATTAACTAGCCGTCCCAGAACCAAAGAGAGGCGAAGTATCTTAACCTTGAGCTGACCAGGACGGAGCCAGAACCACCCCGTCCTGAGTCATGACATGTAGCTTTCCAATAGGAACCCAAATATTCATCTTCGGTCCGGCCACATGGATAAAGCATAAAATCATTATTGAATGTTGAGTAAAAACACGTTGTAACAAAGTAACATCACAAAATGAGGTACCGAGCCTATGCGTTTCGAATGGCTTGATTAAGGAGGCCTCCGTATACTGTATCATCAAATTCACCAACTTTTGCGATTTTTCCCCTGTTGATTTTATTTGGTCGGGGGAGCTTTAGGTAGTGCATGATCGGCACCTACCTATGGTGCTATATCTAGGTGTAGTAGCCATCATACCTGACTCCCACCAGTTTCTAGTATTCATGAGTGGTATCAGCTGGTGAGCTGGATGGTCAAAGCCTTGGATCCGGACAAGCAGTCGCAATATAACATGGTTGCAGCAAGGTGAATCGACGGAGACTAGAGGCAGGATGGCATCTGGAGAAACAGAGGTGGTAGAGGCTATTTTTTAAATTAAACAAAGTACGGTACTTCCTCCACTTTTTTCTGTTCCCCTCCGTTCCAAAGTTATGCTCCCGGTAATAATAGTGCAATTTTTCCCTTCAACCATCCTGGAGTTGTACAACAGAACTTCTCTGCATTTCCTTTTGCTCCTCTGCCAATCTAAACACTGCGATTACGTCCTGTTGGTTGAAAAGGAAAATTCCTGGAGGGCATAAGTTTGGAATGGAGGGGCACAGAAGAAAAAGAAAAGCTGTTCTCGAATCAGTGGGGCAGAAGCAATTGCAGGAAGTATTTTGTTAAAATAGAAAAAGTCAGTCGAAAGGTTTTCTTTTCTATGTTATAGCAGTGCAGCAGAGCTGGCTTGGTCAGACGACTCACTTATGGTGATGCAGCAGAGGAATACAACAGAGCTAATTACGTAAAGAGGCAAACTTCTAGCAATTTAGCAGAGTCCAGTGATGTAGCAGGGTTGACAGTCAGGAAACACTTGTTACAATGGTGTCATGTGTCATGATCCAGAACGGGTTTTGAGTCCTGTTTTCCCTTTTTACAAGTCTGGTCATGTCAAGGGTTAACCTTTCTCAGCCTCTGTCTGGGTTTAGGTTGGCTACTTAGCGCCGCTGCTTCCTGCAGGCGATGTCAGTTATAGTGTTTGCCTAGGGCTGCTGTAGCTGACTCTGATTGCTCTGATTTGTTGTGCTTCGTTTGCTGTCTGAACCCGTTTTTCTGTTTTCCCCTATTGCCGTCTTAACTCCGTGTTTCCCTTTAGTGTGCTGACTTCCTGGTTTTGACTTGGTTTGTATCCTGACCTGTTTCTGTCTTTTGGCTTATCTGCTCCTGACCGTTACTGACTCCCTGGCTTGTCTCTGACCGTGAGTTTGCTTACTTCTTTGGTACTGCGCTACAGTCTAGGATTTGAACCGGCTTGTTTGACTATTCTGCTGCCACCTGTGATGGCTTCACTTCTGCACTGTAGGCCAGCTCTCTTTAGGTGCAGTCCTGCTTCCACTCCATCTAGTGGAGCCTACACCTACCTGCATTGCAGCAGTGTGACATCATGGAACAGAAACTTCATCATGTGTGAAAGAAGATTTTTGGATAAGATCTTAAACGACCAATCAGAAGCCCTGAAGATCCTCTAATGGGTGTAGGATATGACAAAATAATAGACCTCAAAAGTCCAGCAAAAGACGACCCCTCTTGAGGTCACGTGTTGCTGAGGTCTACCTCTTATGGGATCTTTTACCAATTACCTATTAGATCTTATTGTCTCCATGTCCTACATTCACAATGTGTACATATGTTAGGTGGTCCCCCAGAATCCTAAACAGCCCCAGTCCGAGAGTCCAACAACAACTTTGTGTTGCGGACCCCCAGAAGCCCATAATCGATGCACAATAAAGGAGAAGGTGAATCTTTAGAAGATTTTTATCATCTTTTTATCGAACCCTTTTGATGACACAAACGCCATATAAATCCGTCTGTGGTCGGCTCTGAACGTTACACGTTATCTCGTCTGCCAGGAACTGTAGAGAAATTCATCAAAAGCAAATTACTGGGACGAGTTTCCACGGGTGACGTTCTCCTTTAATGTAACATGGACTCTTCTTCGTTACGCCTTGTGGAATTTCACCTATACGGTGTCCTAATAATCTTCTTAGAACAGGAGGGATACGTGATACAAAGTTTCAAGGAGAAAGAAGAATTTCTTTTTTTCAAACGAAGCGAAGATCAAAACAAAGGCAATGTTTGTCCGGACCTTTCATTTCCATTTTCTATTTTTTTAAATTTTTTTTTGCTTTGCAGCAAAAAGATATCAGCGCAGACTTCACAAAGGGAAGAAAAATCCACATTAGAAGTAATCAAAGTTCTTTCTTTGATGCACGGGCTGCTGATTCCTACAGAGTAAAAACTAGGACGAAATGTACTTAAGGCAACTTTCTCCTCGAGTAGCAACCTCCTGCGAGAAATGAAACGCGGTATACCGATGGAGTGGAGTTGGCGGCGGTCCGCATCGTCTGGGGTTCAAAGGTCGTACCTGAAGGACCAGATTACAGCAAACCGACCCAGATCTGCCAGACTGAGCAGCAATCTATGGGGGATGGGAAGAGTAATGTAAATGACTCCACCAGCAGAATAGTGAGCGCAGCTCTGGAGTATAATACAGGATGTAACTCAGGATCAGTAATGTAATGTATGTACACAGTGACTGCACCAGCAGAATAGTGAGCGCAGCTCTGGAGTATAATACAGGATGTAACTCAGGATCAGTAATGTAATGTATGTACACAGTGACTGCAGCAGCAAAATAGTGAATGCAGCTCTGGAGTGTAATCCAGGATGTAACTCGGGATCAGTAATGTAATGTATGTACACAGTGACTGCACCAGCAGAATAGTGAGTGCAGCTCTGGGGTATAATCCAGGATGTAACTCGGGATCAGTAATGTATGTACACAGTGACTGCACCAGCAGAATAGTGAGTGCAGCTCTGGAGTATAATACGGGATGTAACTCAGGATCAGTAATGTATGTACACAGTGACTGCACCAGCAGAATAGTGAGTGCAGCTCTGGAGTATAATACAGGATGTAACTCAGGATCAGTAATGTAATGTATTTACACAGTGACTGCACAAGCAGAATAGTGAGTGCAGCTCTGGGGTATAATACAGGATGTAACTCAGGATCAGTAATGTAATGTATGTACACAGTGATTACACCAGCAGAATAGTGAGTGCAGCTCTGGAGTATAATACAGGATATAACTCAGGATCAGTAATGTATGTACACAGTGACTCCACCAGCAGAATAGTGAGCTCAGCTCTGGAGTATAATACAGGATATAACTCAGGATCAGTAATGTAATGTATGTACACAGTGATTGCACCAGCAGATTAGTGAGTGCAGCTCTGGAGTATAATACAGGATGTAACTCAGGATCAGTAATGTATGTACACAGTGATTCCACCAGCAGAATAGTGAGTGCAGCTCTGGAGTATAATACAGGATATAACTCAGGATCAGTAATGTATGTACACAGTGACTGCACCAGCAGAATAGTGAGTGCAGCTCTGGGGTATAATACAGGATGTAACTCGGGATCAGTAATGTAATGTATGTACACAGTGACTGCACCAGCAGAATAGTGAGCTCAGCTCTGGGGTATAATACAGGATGTAACTGAGGATCAGTAATGTAATGTATGTACACAGTGACTGCACCAGCAGAATAGTGAGTGCAGCTCTGGGGTATAATACAGAATGTAACTGAGGATCAGTAATGTAATGTATGTACACAGTGACTGCACCAGCAGAATAGTGAGTGCAGCTCTGGAGTATAATATAGGATATAACTCAGGATCATTAATGTATGTACACAGTGACTGCACCAGCAGAATAGTGAGTGCAGCTCTGGGGTATAATATAGGATGTAACTCAGGATCAGTAATGTAATGTATGTACACAGCAGAATAGTGAGTGCAGCTCTGGGGTATAATACAGGATGTAACTCAGGATCAGTAATGTAATGTATGTACACAGTGACTGCACCAGCAGAATAGTGAGTGCAGCTCTGGAGTATTATACAGGATGTAACTCAGGATCAGTAATGTAATGTATGTACACAGTGATTGCACCAGCAGATTAGTGAGTGCAGCTCTGGAGTATAATACAGGATGTAACTCAGGATCAGTAATGTAATGTATGTACACAGTGACTGCACCAGCAGAATAGTGAGTAGTAGTTTGTCTTGACACAATTAATCAAAATGTGATCTGCTGTTTTGATCATTCCTTCAATTAGGACTCCTCAAATGAAGTCTCAGATGAGAAGCTTGGTGTAGTAATATCAGATGTTACGACCGGCGCATTTTTCCCCTAATTCAGGTTACAGATGACCAGTGATGTACCCACCATGATAGTCCGGCGTTTTGGATTTTGGTGGATGAAGTTTTTTGGGTTGGGAATTGGTGGATTGAGTCTTACCGATTTGCTCGTCTCTGCCGCCCTCTCCTCATAGTCTGAAGTTCAAGTCCCGAAACACGGAGATGTCCAAATGATCTACAGCTAAAGGTAGGAAAAGCCATAGAACGAATTGCTCCTGTCGAATTGCTCCTGTCTGCCCCAGAAGCTCTTGCCATAATGTACCTTTAAGAGCCTGAATTGATTAAGTGGAGATTCAGAAGCGAGAGGCTCAGCTTGGAAATTAGGCCAATGTGTTTAAGATTCCTCACCCGTTTGTCACAGTGAGTTTGTTCGCAGCCCTGCCATCGCGTTCCCTCCATCCCGCCTGCTTTGTCATGTAACATGGCACTAGGGAATTGTGAATGAATGCAGCAAGTCTTGTCTAGAGGAAAAAAAAAGTTGGAAGCTGTGACATTCCGGGCCCTTGCGGAGCATCGCATTCTTCTTTCTCCTTTGTTTGTTTTCTTATTTCGCAACATTTTGATCGTCCCTTGTTTCGGTCTCCCATGGGATCATGTCTTTGTTCAACACTTATACGTCCCAGAAAGGAAATGTAGGCAACAGCATTTTATAGAGGTGAGATAAAGCCGGAAGATTGGCAACGTAAAGAAGACTCTTCACAGTGGCCTGCATTGATAAATAAAAGAAGTCATTTTGCTTTGTGGGAGTCTCGGGGTGGAGGAATTGTGGCGGAGGTCAAGGTCAAGTTCTTCTGATGTTTTGAAGAAGGAAAAAAGTAGAGGAACTCCATGGAAACCAAGCTTTGGAAGAATTGTGTTGGCCGTTGGACTCGGCAGAATGAAACAACATTGAAGAACATGACATTGTCGAAAAACAATTGGTGGTTACGGCGACGCAGGAGCAACTCTCAACGGACCGAGGTCATAATTACTCCTAAAAACCAAGGCAGGTTTAGTTTAAAAATAATTGCTTTGTAGCCATCTTTTTTTTTTTTGCAGGACAAGATTTTTTTTCTTATTTGTAGATCTCTTGGCTACGCAAAGCTACAAGTGGTGTCCGTCTGCTCAACCGATTGACCTGAGATCGGCTCAGTATAGTTAATGGTCAACCAACTGGACTCTGATGATTTCAGCCCACCACCAGTGTCTCCATCGCTTCCTCTTGGATGTCTTCGGGCTTTTGATGTCATGGAGTCGGACCTCTTCTCAGGATCCTCGTCTAAGATCTCAGACCAAAGAGACGGGATAGAAAATCTGTTATCTGCATCTTATATCTCCGCAATCACTTGGTCACCAGGTCAGGTGCAAGCTCATTTAAAGGGTTGACCAGGATTGCCAAAAGTTTACATGCAGTACTGTGCAAAAGTTTTAGGCAGGGTTTGGGGAAATGCTGTACAGTACGGCTGTGTGTACATGCAGCAAGTTTTTTTTTTTTAATGTGAGGTGAAAGCTGCTTTTTGTAATACCAGCAAAAACTGAGATTTCCGAAACCTCACGCACACGCATGTTTTTCTTTTCTCCTGATTAAATTTGAGAACTGCAGCGGTTTTTAATCTGAAGCTTTGTCAATTCTTTCAGTGTTTTTTGCAGCTTTTTTCCTCACTCATAGAAAGTAATGAGTTTCTTTTTTTTTTATACTAACGTCTTTGCTGCGTTTTTGGTGAATAAATCTACTTTTATTAAATATCTACTGAAGACAAAACACACAAGCAATCTGCATGCAGCAAAACGCTGTGAAAAAGGGTAGAAAACGCTGCAAATGGGCGTGTTGAACGCAGCGTTTTTACTGCCAAGAGAGCAGATTTTGGCTGCAGAAGAAAAACGCTATGTGTGAACATAACCCAAGAAAGCTTTTACAAATAGAAGTGTTAATAGTTTATTCTTATCATGTAGCAAAAAGAATAAACAAGAGAAAACTAAATTCCATCACTATATTGTGACCTCCCTTCACCTCCATCATCAGTATCTGGTGACTGCTCGTCACCTCCGTCATCAGTATCTGGTGACCACCAGTCACCTCCATCACCAGTATCTGGTGACCACCAGTCACCTCCATTACCAGTATCTGGTGACCACCAGTCACCTCCATCACCAGTATCTGGTGACCACCAGTCACCTCCATCACCAGTATCTGGTGACCACCAGTCACCTCCATCACCAGTATCTGGTGACCACCAGTCACCTCCATCATCAGTATCTGGTGACCGCCAGTCACCTCCATCACCAGTATCTGGTGACCGCCAGTCACCTCCATCATCAGTATCTGGTGACCACCAGTCACCTCCATCATCAGTATCTGGTGACCGCCCGTCGCCTCCTTCATCAGTATCTGGTGACCACCAGTCACCTCCTTCATCAGTATTTGGTGACCGCCCGTCACCTCCATCATCAGTATCTGGTGACCGCCCGTTGCCTCCATCATCAGTATCTGGTGACCGCCTGTCTCCTCCATCAGTATCTGGTGACCTGCAGTCACCTCCATCATCAGTATCTGGTGACCACCCGTCACCTCCATCATCAGTATCTGGTGACAGTTTGTCTCCTCCATCATCAGTATCTGGTGGCAGCCTGTCTCCTCCATCATCAGTATCAGGTGACCTCCCTTCACCTCCATCATCAGTATCTGGTGACCTCCGTCTCCTCCATCATCAGTATCTGGTGACCTCCCTTCACCTCCATCATCAGTATCTCCTTATCTCCGTCTCCTCCATCATCAGTATCTGGTGACCTCCCTTCACCTCCATCATCAGTATCTGGTGACCTCCGTCTCCTCCATCATCAGTATCTGGTGACCTCCTGTCTCCTCCATCATCAGTATCTGGTGACCTCCTGTCTCCTCCATCATCAGTATCTGGTGACCTCCGTCTCCTCCATCATCAGTATCTGGTGACCGCCTGTCTCCTCCATCATCAGTATCTGGTGACCTGCCTTCACCCCCATCATCAGTATCTGGTGACCTCCGTCTCCTCCATCATCAGTATCTGGTGACCTCCGTCTCTTCCATCATCAGTATTTGGTGACCTCCGTCTCCTCCATCATCAGTATCTGGTGACCTCCGTCTCCTCCATCATCAGTATCTGGTGACCTCCGTCTCTACCATCATCAGTATCTGGTGACCGCCCATCGCGTCCAATATCAGCATCTTCTGATCGCCTGTCGCCTTTAGCATCAGTATTTGGTGACCACCCGTCCCCTCCATCATCACTATCTGGTGACCGCCCATCACCTCCATAACTTCTCATCACTTTTACAGCGGTTATGGAGGATCTTGGCAGGGGGTTGTTTCATCCTGGAGTCCTGACCATAATCTTCTGTGTATGAGGCTTGTGTGGATCCTTCTGTCTCTCCATGTGATCCCCGATCCCATCTGTCTGTGAGATCAGGGGTGGATCATCATTTCCAGGACTCCTCATTATTAATGACATTGGCTGAATGTTGGCGGTTGTTGTCCGGCTGCAGAATATATTTGGATCCCGTCAGATGCCTCCCTGATGGTACTATAAACCTTTTTTTAGTTTCTATTTTGGGTCAATTAAACCCGATTTTTCTAAATTGGAAAGTACTTTAAAATTTGCTCTATGTTGTAAAGTGCAAGAAATCTATTCCCTTTGGTTTTACTCTAACATCAACTACAAAAAAATACAAGAAAAAAAAATATTGCTTATTTTGCCCGAACTGTCGGCTGGGGAAATTAGGAGTTTATCAAGAATAAGGCAAACTTTAAAATCTCCAATCCTTCAGTAAGTCGTCCCCTGTGTGTGGCTGTGCGCATTAAGACGGGAATATCCTACAGAACGGCAGCACGAGCAGCTGGGGCAGCGCAGACCGCACCATTAGTCAGGATCTGACTGCTTTATCTTATTACCTCGTGACAACCTGGAACAAAGAACATCAAACAAATAATCGCTGCAGTTTTCTGCCGGTTTCATCTTGTCACAAATCCTTTATCTTCTTTAGTCTGCAGTGAGTGTGGTGTGTGGATACTGTACGTCGTATGCCGCAGACCCGCATAGGTCGCCCTGCTTTGTATTCTTGTAGTGCATGTTATGTGGACATTATTCTCCTTTCCCAGAAGTTGGAAATTTGCAGCTATCAAGCACGGCATGATGTATGAAATGGAGACTTGGGCTCTTTCCATTCATTGTTTGATAAGTTCCAAAAATAACCACTCCAGCGCACTCGATAATTTTTGGACCGGCCCATACGAATCAATAAAAAGAAAAAGAAAATCACAAATTTTGGTGCAAAATTTTGCAACTTTATTCTAGCTTTCTAAAATAGGTACAAGACTCGACAACATCTGTTCAATTTTCTGTAGTTTAAACCTTGGTTTAAGCTGTTTGCAGAGCAATTACTAAGAGGCTTGCATCGAAAAATTAGGTGCATGTTACTTCAGTGAGCTCCTCTTTTTAAAGTGACTGCCTTCTTCTGAAAACAGCACCACCACTGTCCACAGGTTGTATGTGATTTTGCAGCTCTGTGCCATTCACTTCATTGCAGCTGAGCTTCGGTACCAGACGGGGGAGATGTTTTTTTTGGTAATAGGCAGTCATGTTTTTCTAACCTTGGACAACCTTTGTAGGACTAAGTGATGAATGACTAGTTTTAAGACCTTTCCATGCTTTCTGCCAGGGAATATGGACATTCAAGGCTGCCCTCCAAGGTCTGAAGGGGTAAGAATAAGTAGGGTGATCTTTCCTTCTCTTAGACTCGTCCTGATTGTCGGTGGTTACTTTCCCCTATAGCGGCAACGTTGGATTGTTAAAAGCCTCGGTGACAATCGGTAGGGAAGGACTGGTCTTCATGAGACAACCGGCTTGAAAAAATAAAGACGATGGGAACTGGATCGCTTATCGTCTCAGTGGTGGTTGGCGGAGGAGTGCAGTAGAAACTGCGGGCTGAGCGGCTCGATGACGATCATCGGTGATCAGATTGTTGGATCTATAGACCGATAACGGCTGACCGATGACTGATGACGGCTGACTGATGACAGCTGACCAATGACGGCTGAGCGATGACTGATGACGGCTGAGCGATGACTGATGACGGCTGAGCGATGACTGATGATGGCTGAGCGATGACTGATGACGGCTGAGCGATGACTGATGATGGCTGACCGATGACTGATGATGGCTGACCAATGATGGATGATGGATGACTGATGGCTGAAGCTTTTTGCATTGCGGCTCTGATTTGTGAATCTTCTCCTGCCGTTGGACATGGCGATGGTTATTTTTTTCCCCATCCATTGATTTGAATACCTTACGCGGCTTTATCATTTTCTTCCATTATATCTATGAATATACAAAAGTTTCTGCTGCTTTGTAAACAGCTTGGAAGATAAACGGCGAATGTGAAGCGTTTACTCAAGAGGTAGAAGAAAGCAATCTAAATTTCACAGCAGCATCCAGAGAGTGCTCTCAGCCGGGCGTGCGGTGGTCCTCGCCTCTACCTGTAGATCAGCCGCCCCACATCACGCTCTATATTCTCATCACGCCGGCGTATCGCCCCCTCCTCTCACCATTCTCTGCCAGCAAGGCCAGCTTGCGAATTGACTCATCAAACTGCTGTTTCTACTGTTGCCGACGAGGAAGTGCGGCTTCTGCCTCGGACAGGTCCCCAGCCGGGAGCTGCTCTTTGGCCGCCTTTCCTGCTCAGTATGCACTCCCCATGCTAATCACAGACTCGCTGGAGTTACAGATCTGCCAGCCATAGGTGCAGCTGGAATACGAGAGCGTGATCGCGGGGAAGAATTCAATATTTCCTACTTCTTGGGTATGGAAAAGCATTTTTTCCAAAAGTGAAGGGGAAAAAAAAAATCACCCGGAACATAACGAAAACTTCCATTACCTCTGTCGACTTAAAGGACCTTCACCACCTGAGCCCTTCCCATTCTTCTAACCTGGAAGATCGGTTGTCTGACGGGTGCTAGTGATGAGCGAACGCGCTCGGGTGCTAACCTTGACGTGCTCGAAAAATGTGAGTCCCCACGGCTGTTCTACAGACACAACACATGCAGGTCTGCTTGTTAGGCAGTCTCTGCATATGTTGTGGCTGTCGAACAGCCCCAAGACATGCAGCCGCGGGGACTTGATCATATTTTTCGACCACGCCGAAGACACTCGGGTTCGCACCCGAGCATGTAACACCTTATCCGAGCACGTTCCCCCATCACTACTCCCTGCCCTTAACTATTGCCCCTGCCACGTGTCCTCTTCTGTGGGTGCTGTATTTACTGCTCAGCCCCAGGTCTCCCCGATATCTAGTCCCTTCCAACCAAGATGGACCCACACATAACTTTCCCAGTTATCCACCTCCTCTGTGTGGCTGCAGCCAACTGGTGGGATGGATGCCCCCTCCAACCATCATCCAACCTGAGAGGCTTTTACACTCTCTGGTTTCTGCAATGGCCAACATCACCCATAGACAAAGGTGGATAAAGTAATATAGCGGCACTACATTCTGCTACATCTATGTAAGCACGACATGCATGCCATGGTTGAGCCTCCTGCTTGGTCTTCATGTTCCTCCTCCTCTTATTTTCCTCCCCGTATTAGTTTTTCCCAAAGTGAATTATGGAAGAAACACAATCCAACTTACAGAATAGTCATGAACGTGAATCCTGCGATTTCAGCTTAAGAACGTTCGGTAATGAGATCCGCTATTTGGGAAAGCGCCACGGTCACACTTAGGACAGAGCTGCAATGCCAGGATCAGCCTATCTGTAGAGGAGCAGTCCGAGCTCCCGTCGTCCGAGCTCCCGACGTCCGCGCCCTTGACATCCGCTTTACAACGTACAATAATATAACATTATGGAGCATCTTACAATGAATGAAAACAAAAGTAAGTGTTGTCCCTCTGTTAGTTCTCCTGGAACTGTATAAATATAGGAACAACTGGGCGTCACCATTCCCATCATCAGTAAGGGTATATCACCCGGTAAGGCAGATCAGTCAGTGCAGACAGGACCGTACTGTGCAGGCGCACGCCAGACTGACCAGGACATTGGTAGCTTATTTATACATTTCCAGGAGGAATAATAGGAATAAGATAACTTGGAATTTTTTAATATTGTTATTTTACAAAAATGCTTTTTTTTAAATTCTATTAAAGCGCACTCTTCAGTAAAGTGGATGGCGTTGGGCTGCGATACTAGACACAGCCTAATGATGAGAGTGGCGCTGTTTCCGGGAGAGAAGACCAGCAGACTTTTTTTTTTCTGTTTTGTGAAGTAGTAAAATGAGTTTTGTTTGGCTAATCCATGTCTCATCTATGGCCGCCAATTACAGTGATGGGGAGGAGGGTGGCTTTCCACTTTCTCCAAGTACAATCTTTACGTCATGTGGAGCAGATCGTCCATTACAGAAACCTTCGGCAGGTCCCATATTCCGTCCCATAAGTTACTAAACCTGTCGAATGTCTCCTTGTGTCTAATTATGCACTTATTTACGGGGGGATGGTAAGAGGCCATGAGAGGTGTCTGGAATTCAAGTGTTTGCGTTTCGCACTTTAGTCTTGGGTTTTTTACGCAGTTTTAGATTTGTCATTTACAGATTTTACATTGGGTTTAACCCATTCCATCCCATCTGGGTTTGTTTGGAGATGTGTCCACCATTAACTTTTCTTGAATTATTAGAGGGGCAGTCCACATTCACAGCTTAGTTGTGATCCCTGGAGGTCCTAGTGTTAGGACCTACCCAACCATGAACATTTACGGGATTGAAGGACATAGCCGGTTTTCTGTGATGTTTGAATATCTTTCATTGGAGCAGTCCAAATGCACGACCGCTACTCCATTCAGTCGGAGGAACCTCGTGATCGGTGGAGGTCCCGGAGATCTTGATCATCTAGACTGTGGTTTCTGCACGGAGCATACCAGCCAAGGTTTATGAAGCTGTAGCCTCAGATTTGTGCCGGACAGAAGCTGGAGCCACCGCACCGACTGGAAGCACTTGGGGTCTGTTGACGCTTTGCAGTTTTTCTTGGGACTTTTGCAAAACAGCAGTTGCAAAAAAATCCGATCTGATGCTAAAATCTTCAGCCACCAACAAATGTGGTCATTGACGAACTGTTAGTTCACCTTCTTCTTAGCACAGAAGGAATCACATCATGTAGACTTTAAGGAACAGCGGCACAACTATGGACCATCTTTAAAATGACCAGGACCGGTGATGGTAACCTAGATATCTGGATGCATCCCAGAATCCAGGGGGCTTAGAGAGGACCATCGCAATTCGGATAAACCTCCTCTATTCTTTCTATGCCAATGGTGGGGTAGATAGATAGGAGTCTGGATGGGAGACCTTGCACCTTGACCACCACCGCTGGGGGAACATTGAACTCCGATTCCTCCTTCTGCCTTTCCATTTTCAACATTTATTGCATATCCTTGGGCGACGCCATAGATGGGGGACCCCGGACTCATGTTCGATACTATCTCTTTCTTTTTAAGTTCTATGGCATGTAGAAAAATGTCTTGGAGAAGAGAGATGACAAGACTCCCATTTTCCGTGTAAGTGGTCCCAAATGTGGAGCTGCTCATGCCCTGCATTAATGGCGGATAATGTGGGTATATCCTATAATTAATGGAGTTTCCAAAGAGTAAAAGTTGTGCGACATCCATGGGATACGGAATAACTTACTGATTGCTGTGAATCTAAGATCCTAAGTGATCTGTATGGAGTGGAGATCGAGCACGTGCACTTCCGCCCCGTTCATTGTCTATTGGACTTCCGGCACAATGAATGCAGACAGGTGCTTGATCAACTTCTACTTCATCTTTGAAATTGCTCAAGGTTCCAGAGATCAGACTTCCAGCAATCATCTCCTATACACTTGATAGGGGACAACTTTCATCCTTGGAAAGACCCCTTTAAGCGTAGTTTGGAAAGACCCCTTTAAGCGTAGTTTTCCACTTCCCTATGAAATGGCTCAGTAGACATGTTTTGTTTTTTTTTGGCTACTTTGTAGTTGATTCTTGGAGTGTTCCCCGATGCTTACCTTCATCGTGTCCACTGGCCTCCATGCACCTAGCGCGTGCCAAAAGTTTGTCCTATTTGGCACACACTGGGCCGGTATGCTTCTGTTCCCTTTTTTCTCCCTGAAGGGAGTAAATAATAAATTAGTGTTTTTTATGACTTATGATACAGTTTGACTATATAGTGGCCTACATTAGAGGCTTCTGTCTGAGCCAAAAATGAGATGTGAAAAGAGTCTGAGATGTGCATGTGTTGCCTGCAGACGTCGGGTCAGGAGCAGCTGTGATATATTGTCATGCTGTCGCTTTAACAGCCAACGATGTTATTGATGCCCACGCTGGAAAGCCGGAAGTGCACATGGAAAAGATCATGTGCATCGTACGTGCAGCAGATTCCAGACATCCCAAATTTTGCTTTGCAGCAGATTTTCTAACATTTTTTTCCAAAAATCTTCAGCACAAGGGTATTTTCACACATGACATTTTTGCCGTGTGGTGCGTTGACTATGCTGTTTTATCGTACCGGCATACTCAATGAGCATTCTGAAATCTTATACACAACGCTGTTTTCTTTTCTGTGAATATTTTGAGCCCTGCTGCATTTTTGTCAATTAATGGGTGAAAAATGCAAATAAAGACGTTGCAAAAATACATGTAAAAACAAGCGGTGTCAGCAACCTATACTGCCTAAAATGCACCTTGTGGGCATACCCTGAATTCAGCGGTGTTGTGGATTTCACCTACAGAATGACAATTTTCATTGTGAATTTCTCCCTTTTGCTAAGGACAAAATCTGGAAAACTAAGATTTTAGGTTATGTTCTGCTGTAAAAAAAGAATAATAAAATGTGATTTAATGCAATTTAATATTAACTTAAAATTTGGGCTAAAAGGTTCTGGTTTCATCAGGGGTTAGTACAGTAAATGACGGCTTCGTACCGTTGCATTTTCTCGGACCGGAGCGCTGTCATCTGTCACTATTTTTGTGATCAATTTACAAGACAAGTCGCATATGAGAATCCTGAGAGCCGGCAGAGGAGTCTTGTTAGCAGATTGACAGAAAGATATGTAATTGGTGCGATCTCACGTATTTGGCCAGAAAACAACATTCTGCAAATAATTCAGCTTTCTAATTGGTTTCCCTAAAGAAATCTAATTGTGCTAATAGTGGAGGCTTGCCTGGTCTCATTTCTCCAGAAATTAATTACAGGCAGTATTTCTCAGGGACAACTGAGCGAGAGCGCGTCGGGGCATTCCCTTTTAACCCGGTGATTGGTGACCTTTGCTGACCATTTCTTTATCCATTGCTAATGATCCTCCGCATACAGATGAAGGTGCTGCTGATTGCACATTATTTAGGCCGGGTAGAGCCGCACAACTTGCCGCTAAGTGTAAAGATGGAGCTGCTCAGAAACTTGGGGCTCACACAAAAGAAATGAAAATCATTGAGCGATCAAATTGATCTGATTCCAGATTAGAAATCACTCTTGACCTTGTTCCCTGACCCTCTTACATATTAAAGTTTCTTCCAAACCAATCTCCGCCATCATTTCGATTGTGACTTGTAAAAGGTGAATGGTAAATAATTTTTATTATGGGAAATGTCAGACTCAAGGATCAGAAGAGTAAGAAAAAGTGAACTCTGACTGGGCCACAATCAGATTGGTATCGGACAACGCATGGGAGCTTTCCACCGATGGAAGATGGAGCACATTGGATTCCAGCATGTCCTAGTCTTTCCTTCATC
Source organism: Ranitomeya variabilis (assembly GCF_051348905.1). Classification (NCBI taxonomy): domain Eukaryota; kingdom Metazoa; phylum Chordata; class Amphibia; order Anura; family Dendrobatidae; genus Ranitomeya; species Ranitomeya variabilis. The sequence continues at coordinate 427,965,891 of NC_135233.1, read as the reverse complement.
CTTTTTGAGGTTGGACGTAGACTTAAGTCCATAGCGTGTTCGCACAGAAGATAAGCCACCCTCTTCCTCCATTGAAATAAAATGGTTGCTCAGCGGAGTTAAAGGCTGGAGAGAAAGTGCAGCGCCCCAGAGTCCTGGTCATTGCAGTACTGTGGCTCCGCCACTATGGGGAGCTACGGTGCGTCCGATGGCACTGAAGGAGTTCATCTGATCAGGTATCACAGACACCAATACATTTCACAGCTGGGCCTCCGGGGGGAGCTAAGGGTGCTATTCATTAGGCCACTCCCCACCATAGTGGGTAAACTGGGGGTCAGGCAGGAAGTTAGATCAGAAAGCTGACTGGATTGGACGAAGCAACACCTGGTGGCAGAGGGTGTTGTGGAGGAAGAGACAGTAGGGTCTCTGTCAGGGGTGGGATCCTGACAGAGGCTTGGCATTGAAAAGAACGTAACGGGTCCGCGCCAGCTCCGGGAAGCGGCGGGACCCAAGAAAGGATTAGAAGCGAGATAGATTGTGCTGAGTGAGAAACGAGATCAAGCGATAGGAGAATACCAGTAGGGGTCGTGCTGTAAGACCGGAGCAACATCCTACTGAGGCGCACTACCGGTGGCCGGAACGCCGAGGGAGTATTACAATAACCAGCTTCAAGCAATACTCTAAACAGCGGCAGGGCAGTCAGTCTCAGGCGGGCTGTCTCACCTAAATCACCTATGAAGTCTTGGGAGGCAATTGCGGGAGAGGGGCGTCTCTAGGGTCCCGGAAGAACTCCAGGCCTATCCGACAAACGGGTGCCGTTCCAACCGTAACATCAGGGAGGGACGGAGGATTAGAAGAACATAATTTAATCGAGTTGTGAGGGAACACGAGAAACAGACACAACAGTTGTGGGGTACTTTCCGTAAGCACAGCAGGGAAGGACTACAACACATAGCGCTAAGAAGGAAGGCACCGATTTCCACCTGTGAAGTGAACTCTGTAGGTGCCATTGGACCGGCCGGACTTGCGCAGCCTGGTGAACCATATTCTGGACTGAGGACTCAGAGATCTCCAGTAAAAAGGTAAAGAGACTGCAATCTGGTGTCCTCGTTATTTACTGCACCGCACCACCGCCACTATCCACACCTATCATTCACTGTGCGCCCCACGGCAGGGTCACGGACCGGGGCCTAGCCGCCGTGACAACCCCAGAAGCAGAGACCCGTAGGCCCGGTACCGGGTACCCCTCGGCCCTGCGGCGGTGGGGGCGCTACAAAATTACCAGTTACGCTCCAACAATGAAACCGGGCAAGCCAGACTTCAATAAAGATGACCGTATCCGAGAGATTTAAAAGTTGTCTACTCATGAAGAAGACCTTGGAACTTGCCCTGTTTAGGCGTATGGACATCATAGAGGGAAGTCTCCCAATCGGGACTTCTCTCCAAGAGCCAGAATGGAGATCCAGTCTTTAAGGGCATCTCCAGTTCTAGCATAGCCAAGCCATCCTTATACTGTATTGCTAGTCATCTATGTCATCCAACTTGGGACCCCCCTCTCCGAGCCAGATTAGAGATCCACTCTGTAAAAATTATTCCAGTTTTAGCGGTCTTCATTCTTCTTTTGTTTCACGGACATTCTTGTGAATGGCCATCATGTACCCAGAAGTGGTCACTGTACGGGTAATGCCTGGTTGCTCCTTTTTGCCATAGGTGCCAAGAGCAGAACGTGTAGCAATCTTGCCGTGATTGCCTCGAAGGCCACTTTCTGAAAGGGGTTGGGTCTGATGAAGACGGGAAGAGAAGTTGGTACCGGCCAAGAGGAGAAACCATGATGCCTTCCAAAATCAGAAGAGGGAACAGAAGAATAGGCAAAGAGCTGGGGTGGGCACCATCCCACAAGCTGGTGAGTAGACAAGAGCAGCTTCTTGGGTTTGTGTCGCTCTCCTCTTCTGTCCGATTAATCCATACTCTATAAATATATCCCAATGGCGCAATATTACTCACACTGAAAAGGTTACAATCTGGAGTTGTGATGTAGTGTGAAGGACCCGAGCATCACTTGTAGGAGTATGTCTTCTCCCGGACATTGTGCCTTTCTCTAAATAAGTAACATTTTCAACCTGCAGCCACGTATTACAATTATTCTTACCTGCTCCACCACATGGCTCCTACGCAGAAATGAGTAAGACCTCCCGATGACACACTCAATGCTACGTGGGAAAACATGACTTGCACGAGAAGCGCATGTTGGGCTTTTAGCATCAGAAATCTCAAAACTAGTTTTCAGCTTTTTTCCGTAGAGCGGTGATTTAAAGTCTTAAATATATTACAGTGTTCTGTTACCTAACGTCAAACTTTCAGCTCTAGTCATGCCTTACCCGGTGGCTCTGCAGGAGTTCGGGAAACTTTTCTTGATACTCCGCTCATTGCTTCAGCCGCTTACCCCACAGACTCTGTGCACAGAGAGCGGATGCCCAGTTTAGTATGGAGGTCGGTCCCTGCCAGACGCCAATGAAACGAGTTTATCGGACGAGAAACAAAAAGATCTGGCTAGTTGTTACGCAATGTGTCGGACTGTTGCTATTCACGAGAAGTCCCCCATACACAGAATACTGGAAGAGGAACCACTTGGTTTGGGCAAGATGTGTCCAATGCAAGGCCGGACTGGCCATCTGGCAAATGCTGGAGGGGCCTGTCCGACCGTGGTCTGCATTGTCTGCCACACTGTTAACAGAATTGGCGTCCTTAGGGGGTCATTTTCAGTTCTGGCAATTCTTCTTAAAAGCACAAATGACCAGACTGTAGATTTCTTATTGACTCCTATCATATTACGAGAAGACCCAATTCATTGGAGAAACACTTAGTCTTTTTGGCAAAGTTCAAGACAAAATGGAGGAACGTGACCAACTACCTGATGGATGCCAATATTAGAAAAAGAATGCATCGATAAAGTTGAAGGCGAGCAATTATTAAATGCATATATATTGAGCTCAAAATGATTCTTGCTAAATCATTTAAGTAGTACTCAGGAAAAAAAAAACCAGATAAAATTACTTAATCAGAGTGGGAACTTGTCGCTCCATCAACTACTCCTGGCCACGTTCTTGTAGCCAGTAGAGAAGAAGAGTCTCGTGACCATTGAGACCCCCACCCATCTAACAATTACGACTTCATCAGTGGATAGAGGATCATTTGTGTAAGATTCTTTGCGACTCGAAATGCGTGAGTTTTTTTTTATTCCTGTTTTTACATTAAAAAAAAATGTGTAAAGCTACTGGAGATTTTCATCCATTTGGTGCAGGATGTCTCGAATATCGCTCAATCCTGTATGTTCCCCCCTAATATCCCTTGATGAGCTTTTTCCTAAGTGACCATCTATAGAAAGTCTTGTCCTGTACAGCGTTTTCTTAGTACTCGGTGTTTACTTCCTATGACTTTGTGCCTCTTAATATTCTAAATGTTTGTGTTCTTCTCGTAAGCCAATAAATAAACTCTGAAAAGAAGTGACTGCCATAAGGACCGCGCGTCCCGAAGAAAACCCAAGAGGTCCATTAATCAAAGTCGCGTTCCAAATAACCGCTTGTTCTGTTTGCTTTGTTGTGTTGTTGTTGTTCTTGTGCATTTTATGGTGTTTTTTTTTTGTTTTGTTTTTTTATATTACATTTTCCCTTTCCGGCTGTGTGTCAGGGTATTATTGTGTGTTTGTTTTGTTGGATGAACAATATAAAATCCGATGAATAGCCACTTTTTTCCCCCGTTGCGTTCAACACAAGACTTTAAACAATTTTTAATGGACTGGCTCAACAGAATATATTATTGAGCTTTCTAGGCTCGGCCGAAGCAATTTACATTCAGTATCAGCCGAGCGATTTCTTCATCACATTTATCCCGTTAACCATTTTAGTTTTGTATGGAAATGTAATTTGTTGCTCCTTGGCCCCTAATGAAAATCTGTAACAAGGCCCCCGTCCACCATGTGTCGGGGATAATACAACAGCCTGCAAATTGCTAACTAAGAAGCCTTCATTCAGTTCATTCGGAGGAGAAAGTTTGTAGCACTTTTATCTTATTCTGAGATCCTTTCAGCTGATTTATGAACACATCAAAGATCAACTTTATTCCTTGTGGTCTGTCCTCATGAATCGGCTGAGAAGAGCACAGATAAGAGGATCTCTCCCATCTAAACAAGATCACTGACAGACTTTCAGTTAACTCATTCTGCAGCTGGTAATGTGCAGGAAAATGGAGTATGTAAAAGCAAACCTAGGGCCTATGGGCGCAGCAGGTTGGATGTCTCCATCAACCTCCTGTAGAAAGTGGCAAATCTTCAGTTCCATTTTACATGGAGAAGATGACGGCAGCCACTGTCTACGAAGATAGTCACTATCCACGGCTTACCTGCTGGCGGCCATGGAGAAGATGACAGCAGCCACTATCTACAGCTTATCTGCTGGCGGCCATGGAGAAGACGATGGCATCCACTATCCACAGCTTATCTGCTGGCGCCATGGAGAAGATGACGCTGCCACTATCCACAGCTTACCTGCTGGTGGCCATGGAGAAGATGACGCAGCCACTATCCACAGCTTACCTGCTGGCGGCCATGGAGAAGACGACGCTGCCACTATCCACAGCTTATCTGCTGTCGGCCATGGAGAAGACGATGGCATCCACTATCCACAGCTTATCTGCTGGCGGCCATCGAGAAGACGACGCTGCCACTATCCACAGCTTATCTGCTGGCGGCCATGGAGAAGACGATGGCATCCACTATCCACAGCTTATCTGCTGGCGCCATGGAGAAGATGACACAGCCACTATCCACAGCTTTTCTGCTGGCGCCATGGAGAAGACGACGCTGCCACTATCCACAGCTTATCTGCTGTTAGCCATGGAGAAAATTATGCAGCCACTATCCACAGCTTATCTGCTGGTGGCCATGGAGAAGATGACGCAGCCACTATCCACAGCTTACCTGCTGGTGGCCATGGAGAAGGTGACAGCAGCCACTATCCACAGCTTAAATGCTGGCGGCCATGGAGAAGGTGACAGCAGCCACTATCCACAGCATGCCTGCTGGCGGCCATGGAAAAGATGACGTCAGCCACTATCCACAGCTTATCTGCTGGCACCATGTAGATGATGGCAGCCACTATTCACAGCTTACCCGCTGGTGCCATGGAGAAGATGACGGCTGCCACTATCCACAGCATGCCTGCTAGTGCCATGGAGAAGATGACCGTAGCCATTATCCACAGATTATTTGCTGACGGTCATCTAGAAGATGACAGTAGCCATTACCTGTAGTGGGCTGTTGGCGGCCATGGAGAAGATGATGGACACCACTATCCCCAGTTTATGTGATGGTGGTCATGGAGAAGATGGTTGTAGCCCTTTTTCACAGCTTGGTCTTGGGATGCCTTTTTGATTTTATTAACCCTATCATTTTGGAAAAGTCAGTGGAGGAAGGTAAAGGGGCTTTTTGAATGTAGTCCCCTAAACATGAGTGCATGAAACAGTAGGTAAACTAATTGTTTTGGCACAAAATGGCAGGCAATATCATGGTCAAGATACAGTGGACATGCACCGGCAGGCAGAGAGGCATAACATCTTCTGACAATAGCATAACGTTCTGCCGTAGAATAGTCAATCAATGGTCGTATGTAGCATCAGATGATGAAACGGAAGAGGTTTCAAGACAGAAAGGCCGAGTTGGGTTGTATTCTTCAACAGGCTCCAAACTACTGCAGAGTTTTACCAGCCTTTAATGCTCATATAAGGGACCTACTGTGTCTATGCAGCCCGTAGCGGTGTCCAAGGCCGAACCCATAGGACGGCAAACTCATAGGACAGCGAATCTATACGACCGCCCTGGAAGGTGGCCAGCAAGTCCTGTACTATTGCTCTAATTATCGTGCCACGTTCATCTTGCCTGTGTCATCGGTTCCTATAATTAATGGCTCTCCGCTGTTGTCGCGGTTCTCAGTTTACTGCATTTTCTGGTCTCGTGATCATTTCAGAAATGTCACACTTGTTTTCCAGCACCTAGAAGCTGCCACTTGCTGAAAAACACTGACATTTACCAAGTTCATTCACCTGACAATGTAACCTGTGATAAATCTACTAGATATTATGATGAATGAAGCCACAACGAGCTTCCGAAGATAAGGCTCGTCTTCTGTAGGTTAGCCGGCTCAGGCACACGTCTGCGTCGCTTGTGGTGAAGCTGATGGATCTAGTTTGCTGACGAAGATCATGGACGCTGATGAACTTTCCGATCGGTGTCATAGAATGGCTTTATGCCTTGTGGTTATAAATTGTTTCAGCCGATAGTCTCGTAAGTTCTTCTGTGCTTTATCTAGACGCTAAGGAACCTGTGGTGGGATCCAGCACTAGAGCCTAAAACGTCCCTCTTCTCCACACCAGAAAAGAATTACTATAATTAAGGGGGCCATATTGTGTATTGGCCCAAGAAGCTGCATTTACCCCTTCGTTGTCTGTACCCCAGCCACTTGTTCAGGTCCCGGACAACTCTGCCACCCGGTGCATCATCTTTTTTCTTGATACAGTGGAACCAGGCTCATTCCAAGGACATGTCCAAAAAAGAAATGATTAGGAAGATGGGCCATCAACGTACGATTGACAGGAGTACAACCCTGGAATCAGCAGAACTAATGACCTTGGTGACTGACCACCTTAGACACAGAAGTAAACATGGCCCGAAGAGAGGGACGGGACACCCGCTGTGCATGGCCCGGACAGAGATGAGACCCCCGCTGTGCATGGCCCGCAGAGAGCGATGGGACCCCCGCTGTGCTCAATTGATTGCTGCAGCCGAAATGAAAATGACACAGAAACCATTGTGTTTGCAGGAAAACATTGATAATTCTGCAGGGTTTGGATGATAGGATGTGACTGGGAAGAGATTTATGTTTTCACTACTGTTCTTTGGTCAGCTGCACGAAATTCAGCAGTCGGCACAAAAGAAAGTCCCTCCCATGCTTAGAGTGGTTGACTCCTACTTTAAAAGTTAAACTTAATGGTTCGTGGGCGGTGCAAGAACTAAAAAAATACCAATACCTCATGGCCCGGCAACACGCCTCCTTCTCACTTAGTACTGGCACATGGGTGGTCCATTCATTTCATCCTGACCTGGTTGTGCACATGGGTGAGACTGAGGGGAATGAGTCACCGTTATGGTGATAAGGTTGGTCCAAACAGTGGCATTCATATCGATTCACCAGCTTTCACCTACCCGATGAACAGGTGCTAATTTTTATAGACTGGAATACCTCCTTTAAATCTCCCGCACATGATCATATTACAATTTGTTGCAACTTTTTATCTATATAAAGTCATAATGTAGCACCCTTAGAAATTTATGGGGCCCATGCTGACCATATTTCTTGTGAAGGTGACCCCTGTCTATAGACCCCAATTAGGCAAATTTGTGTCAGAATGGAAGGGTTCCCAAGCTTGGGTTCCCCTCTCTGCCAGATAAAAGCTGCCCTTGAGTTACATCGCCGCCATGTAATATTACATGACTGACTTAGTATGGCTTCCCTGGTAAAATCAGATGTTTACCAACTGGGGTTCAGAGACAAGGCCACTGTAATGACATTTTTTTTCTAGTTGTATGTGCTAGAATATAATGAAGGCATTGCGTGTAGGAAGCAAAATCTACAGTACAACGTCGTATGAAGGCGCCATATGGCGGCCCACTGAGAGCCTATGGTTCTGTGCTGGGGAGCCACCGGGGCTCTGTGTGCCTCTGGATGGCTCTGTGTGTCCCCTGCAGAAATAGTGCACTCACAAAAGTATATATACCCCTGAAGGAAAGTGCAAGAAATATTTATATTTACTGTGTTTCTTACTTTTTTTTTGTATTTTGGGCAGACATGGTCTGCAAGGCACGTACTGGCTGGATAGCTCGATATCAGTCACATAGAGTTGTTTTTTGACTGTTGGGGATTGAGGTGTCATTATCTATTGCGGCGCAACAGCAATTTGCCTTCGTTAAACCTTCTTTGTTCTTTTTCTCCGATAGATCTTTTCAAGAGAACCCACTCCCCTTTTTTTTCTTTCTTTACCTCCGAGTTTTATGTGCTATTATATAATGCATACATCCATGGCAGCGACAGAGGGCGATTTTTGCTCCCAATTTTTTTAGGAGAAGGGAATATAATGATTGTTATACAAGAAGCAATTTGAGGGGTCATGGGGGCTTCAATGCCGAATATTCTGTTTCTCGTTTAGTAAATGTGAATATGAGTTTGTATGATTTACAGGGAAACGTACATACAGTGACATGTAAAAGTTTGGGCACCCCTGGTCAAAATTACTGTTATTGAGAACAGATAAGCAAGTATAAGATGAAATGATCTCTAAAAGGCCTAAAGTTAAGGATGACGCATTTCCTTCGTATTTTAGGCAAAAAAAAATATACGGTATATATTTTCTTCTTTTACATTTTAAAAATTACAAAAATGGGCCGATGCAAAAGTTTGGGCACCCTTGGAGATTTGTGTGTTCAGATAACATTGACCAAGGTTTCAGAACTGAATTCGCCTGTTTGGGTTGTGACTTGTTCACTGTCCTCATTAGGAAAGGCCGGATGATGCAAATCTCCAGCTTTATAAAAACCCCTCCTCCTCTAACCTTGTGCCAAAAAACAGCAGCCATGGGATCTTCTAAGCAGCTGCCTGGAACTCTGAAAATGAAATTGGTGGAGAACCACAAAGCAGGAGAAGGCTATAAGAAGCGAGCAAAACGTTTTCAAGTTGCTCTTTCCTTAGTTCGAAGTGTATTTAATAAATGGCAGTTACCAAGAACAGTGGAGATCAAGATAAGGTCTGGAAGACCAAGCAAAATTTCAGTGAGAGCTGCTCGTAGGATTGCTCGAGGGGCAAATTATAACCCCCGCTTGGCTAGTTAAAATATTTAAATAAATAATTTTAATAACCGGCCGACTCTTCCCACTATTATACAGGAGGCAGTATGGACCTAAATGACTATCAGACAGGGGGCAGTATGGACCTAAAGGATTGTCTATCAGACGGGGGCAGTATGGACCTAAAGGATTCTCTATCAGACAGGGGGGCAGGATGGACATAAAGGACTCTATCAGACGGGGGCCAGGATGGACATAAAGGACTCTGTCAGACGGGGGCAGTATGGACCTAAAGGACACTGTCAGACGGGGGGCAGTATGGACTTAAAGGATTCTCTATCAGACTGGGGGCAGTATGGACCTTAAGGATTCTCTATCAGACAGGGGGCAGTATGGACCTAAAGGATTCTCTATCAGACAGGGGGCAGTATGGACCTTAAGGATTCTCTATCAGACGGGGGGGCAGTATGGACCTAAAGGATTCTCTATCACACGGGGCAGTATGGAACTGAAGGATTCTCTATCAGACAGGGTACTGCCCCCTATCAGACAGGGGGCAGTATGGACCTAAAGGATTCTCTATCAGACGGGGGGCAGTATGGACATAAAGGACTCCTCTATCAGAGAGGGGGCTGTATGGACCTAAAGGATTCTCTTTCAGACGGGGCAGTATGGACCTAAAGGATTCTCTATCAGACAGGGGGCAGTATGGACCTAAAGGAGTCTCTGTCAGATGGGAGAGTATGAGCCTAAAAGACTGTGTGTCATACAGGGGGGCAGTATGGGTCTAAAGGACTGTATCATATAGTGGGCAGTATGTCATACAGGGGAGAGGGCAGCATGGGTCTAAAGGTTCCTGTGTCTTAAAGCTTCAGAGCATGTTCCCAAAGTATTTTGTGGCCCATGAAGGCACAGTGTGGGCCCAAAGAATGTTTTAGCACCTGGAGGGTGCAGTATGGGACCAGAGGAGTCACGGGGCAGCCAAATAAGTCTGTGGCATTGAGCGGTTCAGTAGTAGCACAAAGGGGCGACCGTGTAGATCAAACCCCTCTGTGCCGCCCATAGGCGCAGTATGGGCCCATAGTAGTGTCTCCATATGTGACCGTGTAATAGTTTTATCATTGTTGGCTTAGTAATGTAATAAACCAGAGATTAGGAATAATGTAGTGAGTGTTAACCCCTCGGCCCCTGCAGACCTCCTCCTCTGATTTCTCCGCTGTGATATCCCGAAGACTTCATCTCACATAAACCCCAAAAGAACAAAAAGGAACTGAAAACTATTAAAGTCATCATTCTCCGGCGTTGTCCCCGGCTGTGCGCTCGCTGTGTGAGGCTTTTAGCTTTCCCGGCACTGTCTGAATAATGGCTTTTGAGAAGCTTGAAAGAGGGGAGGTGGGGCGGTCACATCCGTATGAGGTCAAGGAAATTCTTTAAAACTGTGACAAATGTAGAAGGTTGTGCAAAACTCGTGAAATGTATTTCTATTTCCAATCGAAATGGTCGTTAGGATCAAATTGATCATTTATTGTTGTCAAATCAAAAATCAGGAAATGTAATTATTGATCCTAAAAAATATCGCCATACAGTATACAAAGAATAATACTTTATAATATCCCAATACTATGCGAATGAATATAGAATGTCCGCATAATAACATTGTATAATTTCTATGCAATGTTATCACTACCAATCATATTTCCATACTGAGCAAAAATAATACTGCCACATTGTGCCCATATAATATTGTAATTCATATTTCTATCCAGAGCAGAAATCCCAATGTACCATATAAAACCGTTATTTATATTTCCATACAGAGCAAAAATCATAATCTACCAATATATAACACTGTTATACCATTTCCAAAGGGTGCAAAAATACTGCAACACTGTGCCAAAATAATACCGTTATTCATGTTTCTATACTGTACAGAAATCATACAAAAAATGTACAAATATAATACCGCTATTTATACAACTTCCCAATGGTGCAAATATAATACTGCTAAACTCTGCCCATATAAAACTTACTCATATTTCTATCCAGAGCAGAAATCATAATGTACCAATATAATACCGCTATTTATACAATTTCCCAATGGTGCAAATATAATACTGCTAAACCGTGTCCATATAAAACTGTTATTCATATTTCTATCCAGAGCAGAAATCATAATAATGTGCCCATATAATACCGCTATTTATACCATTTCCAAACTGTGCAAATATATATTACTGCCACACTGTGTCAATATAATAGTTATTAATATTTATATCTAAAGCAGAAATCATAGTGTACCAATATAATACTGTTATTCATACCATTTCCAAACTGTGCAAAAATAATGCTGCCATATTGTGCCAACATACCTCTACTCATAAATTTTCTGTAAAGTGCAAAAATCCTAATGTGCCAATACAGTATGCCCAGTTCATAACACTTCCCGTGCAAAAATAAAACTGCCCTACTCTGTCAATATAATGCCGCCACTTAGTGTCAAAATAAACTACAGTAAGAAAAACTCCACGCAGGAGTTTTCTACACAAAAGACCTTCACGTCTTCTGAAAATGACTTTGGCACAAACTCCGTAAGTTTCTTAGTGCTTACAAGCATCCGCGGGTCCTGCGCTTTGTAATCTGAGGCGCACACTGAGAAAATGAGCCATAGTTACTGACTACGACAATCTCTGCCGGCTCTTGGAATGGAAACAGCCATTTAGCCGAGACGATGACTTCACTCAGCACTTTGTGAAATAAAGGGAACAGTCTGAGCGCCGCTTGTCCCCGGGGGTCATCCATGTGGAGGCGCGGGGTGTGGACTTGTGTTGCACATACGGTATCCGCACAGACTGCTTCTCTCCCTGACTCCGGGATTGGCCGTCTTGTGTCTGTTCTCGATGTGACACAATCCAGACTCCGCGTTCATTACCATTTTTCCAGTGTTCCGCGTTCATTACCATTTTTCCAGTGAACGAACACTTGTTGGAGTCCTTTAGAGCTCACATCATCAGACCAGCCACAGTGCCCCCATGATATTGTCACCTACAGGTTCCCCATGGTAGTGTCAGCTGCAGTGCACCACCAGACTGCTGGCCACATTGTCTCCATCTTAGTGATGGACTGCAGTTACCAGTGGGGGAACCACAGGGGTCAGTATTGGGCCCTCTTGTTTTTCTTATATTCATTAAATGTTTTTTTTTTTTTTTCACTTTAAAAAAATGTGCATTGAAGATGAAAAAGAAGAAAGAAGCTGTACTCACCTCGTTAATCCACTGTCTCTTTTACAGAGACTCTCTACATATGGAAGAAAGGATTCACAATGATTCTTTTCTGTATTAGCAGTGAGACTGCAGATTATTTACAGCACAAGCAATGAGACTGTGGATTATTTACTGTATGAGCAGTGAGACTATGGATTCTTTATTGTACGAACAGTGAGACTGGATTCTTTATTGTACGAGCAGTGAGACTGTGGATTCTTTACTGTACGAGCAGTGAGACTGTGAATTCTTTACTGTACGAGCAGTGAGACTGTGGATTCTTTACTGTCCGAGCAGTGAGACTGTGGTTTCTTTATTGTACGAGCAGTGAGACTGTGGATTCTTTATTCTAAGAGCAGTGACACTCTGGATTCTTTATTGCACGAGCAGTGAGACTGTGGATTCTTTACTGTACGAGCAGTGAGACTGTGGATTCTTTACTGTACGAGCAGTGAGACTATGGATTCTTTATTGTACGAACAGTGAAACTGTGGATTCCTTATTGTACGAGCAGTGAGACTGTGGATTCTTTACTGTATGAGCAGTGAGACTGTGAATTCTTTACTGTACGAGCAGTGAGACTGTGGATTCTTTACTGTCCGAGCAGTGAGACTGTGGATTCTTTACTGTCCGAGCAGTGAGACTGTGGTTTCTTTATTGTACGAGCAGTGAGACTGTGGATTCTTTATTGCACGAGCAGTGAGACTGTGGATTCTTTATTGCACGAGCAGTGAGACTGTGGATTCTTTATTGCACGAGCAGTGAGACTGTGGATTCTTTATTGCACGAGCAGTGAGACTGTGGATTCTTTATTGTACGAGCAGTGAGACTGTGGATTCTTTACTGTACGAACAGTGAGACTGTGGATTCTTTATTGTACGAGCAGTGAGACTGGATTCTTTATTGTACGAGCAATGAGACTGTGGATTATTTATTGTACGAGCAGTGAGACTGTGGATTCTTTATTGTACGAGCAGTGAGACTGTGGATTCTTTATTGTACGAGCAGTGAGACTGTAGATTCTTTATTGTACGAGCAGTGAGACTGTAGATTCTTTATTGTACGAGCAGTGAGACTGTGGATTCTTTATTGTACGAGCAGTGAGACTGTGGATTCTTTATTGTACGAGCAGTGAGACTGTGGATTCTTTATTGTACGAGCAGTGAGACTGTAGATTCTTTATTGTACGAGCAGTGAGACTGTAGATTCTTTATTGTACGAGCAGGGAGACTGTGGATTCTTTATTGTACGAGCAGTGAGACTGTGGATTCTTTACTGTATGAGCAGTGAGACTGTGGATTCTTTACTGTCCAAGCAGTGAGACGGTGGATTCTTTATTGTACGAGCAGGGAAACTGTGGATTCTTTATTGTACGAGCAGTGAGACTATGGATTCTTTATTGTACGAGCAGTGAGACTGTGGATTCTTTACTGTCCAAGCAGTGAGACGGTGGATTCTTTATTGTACGAGCAGTAAAACTGTGGATTTTTTTTACTGTCCGAGCAGTGAGACTAAGGGACTCTCTGCCACACGATGTTATGATGGTTGATTCATTCCACAAGGTCGAGAAGGGCCTGGCTGCCTTTTTTGAAACTGTTAATGTCACCAGTTATTGCTGCAGATGGGATGTTGATCTCTGGATTATTCTAACCCCAATTGTTACTCCTCATATCATACAATCAGCATTGGTCTCGTAGGGATTCTCCTTTCTCTGGATCAGCACAATAGAATTAGAGTTTGGACTTGATGGACGTTGAAGCTTCAGCCAGGACAGACATGATTTTTGCCCATATCCCTTTGTTGCCCCAGCAGGATACACGTACGATGTGAGCAGTTCTGGGCGGTGGAGGAACGTTCCTGTATTCAATATATTTAGCGCTTATAACCCTGAATCCGGCAGATTCGGAGACTGAATATTGGGAGGCGACGGGTAATTAGCTGGATAACTCTGAACTCCGTCCTATGGCCAGATGTCATTGTAGTAATTTGATTGTAGAGGGAGAAAGATTCAGAACTTCAGTTGTAGAGAAGGATCAAGAAAGGGCGGAAATCTCTGCAAATCCTCAGCAAACCGTGGAGGTTAATAAGAAATGTGAAGGGGAGACACAAGGAAATCGTCCTCGAGCCAAGAGCATGTATGGCCGTGTGTTCCCCGCGGATAATGGGATTGGACCTGATTAAAGATTATGCTGGTAAAAGCTGAGGATGAAGCGCGAACATCAGCGCCTCGTATTTACCTGTGGGATTATTCCCTAACTGGGATAAAAGCAGTGAGATTACCATAAAATGACTCCATAAATGACTCCTCGTCCATAACCATCTGCATTCCAGCCACCAGCAAAACGTCACTGCAAAAAAATTGATTGGCGCCTACGACAACTCTCCCAGCAATTCTTCTTTAATTGCAAGAATGCCTACGTTTTCAGAGTTTGGGTTTAGTCACGTGACCCTGCAAGGATCCGACCCGTCACATCCGAAACCGACACATCCGGGCACGTCACATCTGGGCCCGACAAATCCGGACCCGACATCCGGACCCGACACATCCGGACCCGACACATCCGGAGCCGTCACATCCGAGCCCGACACATCCGGATCCGACACATCCGGACCCGACACATCCGGACCCGTCACATCCAGGCCCGTCACATCCGGACCTGTCACATCCGGAGCTGTCACATCCAGGCCCGTCACATCCGGAGCTGTCACATCCAGGCCCGTCACATCCGGAGCCGTCACATCCGAAGCCGTCACATCCGGAGCCGTCACATCCGGAGCCGTCACATCCGGAGCCGTCACATCCGGACCCGTCACATCCGGACCCGTCACATCCGGACCCGTCACATCTGAACCCGTCTCATCCGGACAGTCACATCCGGACCCGTTGCATCTGAGGGCTCTAACGAGACTTCAGTCTGTGTGACGCCCAGTGCACACTATGTATCACTCGGCACAATTGTAACCATCCGGCTCTTGTCTTTTGGACGACATCTGATACATCTTGGAATGCTTCCAACAGACACAGATAAATGGTGACACCGACTATTGTAGGGCCTGGTGTAGTCCGTCGAGCATATGGACTTGGCCACAGGAATCCGAAAACTGGTTGTGTCATTCTTCAAAGCCTTGTAACCGTAAAGACCACCCGATGCTCCGAAGTCCTAAGACACCGCTTATAGTGCAGCATCGGGGGACGTCGTGCATGAAAACATCGCAAAGAGAAGATTCATAGAAGAACGCGAGATGTTCATTTAACATGATAATTAGAATCTGAGCTCATGTAACACAAGGGCAAAATCAATAATTGAAAGCAAATATCTCCATGTGCCGGTGGGGAAATCTTCAGATAGCGACCTGCTGAGCCAAGGAGCTGGGAGTAAGAAAGCTGCCATACTGGTAATGGGATAATGAAGTAGTAATGGGAGAAGCTTCTGGAGGTTACAGTGTGTGAATGGTTCATGGGAAGAGTAGAACTATCCTCCTGCAGAGAACAAACACCCCCAACATCCACCTCCGGGGGCTTCTCTGTTCTCCCTTCCTACATCCATAGACATTAATATGGAGACGCTCCTCTGCAGATATAAGGGCTCCGCTCTTCGGGGATGGATTGCTACAAGATGTTGGAGGCGTCTGTGGGAATTATTGCCCATTTGAGGGGTTAGACCTTAATGTTGGGGGGAGGCCAGGTTCACATTCTCCATTTTTGATAGAGCTGGGGTCTGGGTTCTGTGTGGCCGCTTATGTCCCCTCCATGTCTGTATGGAGCTTGTGCACTGGGCACAGTCATGGGGGGCAGATAAGGGTCTTCCCCAAACTGTTCCCACAAAGTTGAAGCTCCAATTGTCCACAATGTCTTGTGCTGAAGATGAAGATTTCCCATCACTGGAGCTGAGGGTCCGAGGCCGCCCCCTGATAACAGTTCAGCGCATTATCCTCCTCCACCATCTGTACAGGGGGCACAATGCAGTCAGGGGGGACCGTCCACCTGGAATCACCAAACCCAGCCTCCTCCATCAGACGCAGATACAGAAGTGCGATCCGTCACTGCACAGAACACGTCTCCTCCAGAGTCCAGTGGTGGCGGCTTTACACCACTCCATCTGACGCTCAGCATTGTGCTTGGTGATGTACGGCTGCATGCAGCTGCTTGGCCATGAAGCTCCTGGTGGGGCGCAGAGTTTGCCGATTACAGCTCCGTGCTGCTATCTGTGAGCGCTTTACCACCAGTTGTTCTGCCACACATGTTAATAAAGACAGACGGCATGGTGTGGGGGCTGAAGGTCATCCAACGAAACCTCAATGATTGTGAAGTGTGTCCTAATTCTTTTGTCCATACAGTGTATTTCTGGTAAACCATCTTTTGTATCTAAGTCTTGTTTTCCTCTATCGATATTAATCTGGACACGGAGCTCTCGGTGGGTCACTTCCATCTTATCAATACGTTCGACCATTCTTATGTTGGAGACCTAGAACGAAGTTTGGGATCGACCCTTTATGAATGGACGGACCTGCGTTGTGCTCCTTGCCGGCTCTCAGACAGTTAATCAGAAGACACTAGATAGCGGTATAGATGAGGAGTTCAGTTATTCACTTTCACAGCATTGACCTGATAGATGAAAGACACGTTTAGTCTTCCCCAGTGATCTCACAAGCTGTGCAGCGCTGCGGATTGTACAAACCTGGGTACTTTGTAGGATGCAGATTTGCATAAGCATAGGTTATTTTTACACCTCGGCAATTTAAATATTTATTACTCCATCTGTAGCCGAACAATCGGGCGTCATCTCCTGGTTCTTAAAACAACTTCTCCAGGGCAGAGAGGAGACGTGTTGCGGCATCAGACGATCCGGAGAAGACGAGGGACAAGGAACGTGGAAATGACTGTGCTGCAGGGCTGTGGATGATGTAACTTGCTAGTAACTGCCCGTCACGTGTGTGCACAGAGGCGCCGCAGGCGAAACGCATGTGGGGCGCACTACGGTATTAATGTAGAGCACCAACGCAGTTTACATATTGATCGCTCTGTACTGCAGTCGCAGCGTTGCACTATTTTCTTCCAAACAAACTTTGGTTTCGCAACTGCAACAGTTCAGTGCCAAAGTTTTAGACTGGTAGAAAACTGCACGGTAAGAAGCTTCCAAAAATAGAAGGGTCAATAGTTTATTTGTTTTAATTAATAAAATACAAAGAGGGCAAAATAGAACATTAAATCAAACCAATACTTGGTGTGAGCGCTCTTGACCCTAAAGCCAGTCACTTCTTGTGCACAATTTATGCTGGATCTCAGCCGGAGGTTGTGCCAAACATCTTAGAGACCTGACCCCAGATCTTCTGTGTATGAGGCTTGTGCGGATCCTTCTGTCTCTGCATGTGATCCCAGACAGACCGGATGATGTTAGATCAGGGCTCTGTGGGGGCCGGATCATCACCTCCAAGACTCCTCGTTCATCATGATATTGGATGGATGTTTGGAGTCATTATCCAGCTGCAGGATAATTTGAGCCCCTCAGATTAATCCTCAATGGTATTGCATGATGGGTAAGGATCTGCCGGGATTTCTCAGCAGTGAGGATACTAATAAGTAGAAACAGTGGTCGACCAAGGAAACTTAGTGCAGCAGATGAAAGACGGCTCATGTTACTTCCCTTCAAAATCAACAGATGCTCAGCAGTGCCATCAACTCAAAACTGACAGCAACCAGTGGGATCACCTACTCCATCTACTGTTCGGAGAAGACTGGCCATAAAAACATAAAAACAAGACCCACAGAAGGAAGAAATGCTTCCCGCTAGTGCCACCTGTTGTGGGAAGCTGCGCTTTAACAAGACTCGCCGTATGACTATCTGCAGACATCTGTTTCAGGGTTCTTTCACTTGACCAGTACAGAACTAGGTTGGACCTTAATGGACGTGTCATGGGTGCTGTTTCTCCATGGTAGGGTCAGCTAATGTAGGAAGGCTTGTATGTCAGGCGAGTTGTATGGTCTACAAGCTCCTTAGGGTACAAATTGTGCCAATTAGCATCCTGCGAGTAGGAAGGAAAACAGAGGCTGCTGCCTCCTGACACTAGAGCCCCCCCATAAGTCAACGTCTGACGCTTTAACAAGCTTTGCCACATGACTTAGGATATTTAGCTAAATTAGTCTTTAAGGAAGAGATGCCCCTCTGTAGACAGCTGTTTCAGGGATTTTGCCCAGGGTGAGTGTAAAGCATCGGTTGGCACGGTGAGAGGATTTTCATGGAGGTCTCGGGGATGTTGTTCAACAGTGGAGGACATCAGCTCGTGAAGAAAGACTTGAAATCCAAGCAATGTCCCCTTGGGAAAAGATATGCAGATGACCTTTTCTCCAAAAGGAAGAAACACACATCTACAGACAGCTGTGTCGGGGTCCCTGCTCGTTGTCCGTGTGGAGTAGGGTCTTTGGTGGATGTTTCAGGGGTGCTGTTTCTCCCCGTAGAGCGAGACAGATGGAGACTCATAATAAAAACAATGGTCCCTGGGAAAAAGTTTTTGGAAGTTGGCCCCCTCCAATATAAACCCCTCTAATGAGTTGAGCCATCTTTGGAGGAGCACGTATGGAGTCACGAGAGTGGTGGAGCCTGTGGTTGGTGACCCCCTGGCATAGAGCGTGATTGGCATTGGGTTGGCTTGTTTGTTGCCTTTGTCCGCCGTGCACACGGTGAAGTTATTTTTCTGACGGACATTTTCTTTTGGACCCGCCACAAATCTTTCCTAGAGAGATTTTATTACTAGAGACAGCTCTGACACGTTTTTCTCCATTTCCCCCCCATCACTGTTGCCGCAGACTCGGCTCCTGCGTTGCAGACAACGGCCTCCATTGTTATCTGTTGCATTTTTTCCCTCCTTAAGACATTTTATTACGCGGTAATCTCTTAATTTCAGAGCTCTGCGCACCAGATGTCCTCTGGGAACTCGGTGCAGGATGAGGTTTCACGAACACCTGTCTGGACTCGCGGTTTAAGGCTATGTGCACACTTTGTGGATTCCACTGCGGATTTTTCCGCAGCGGAATTCCAAAATCCGCAGTGAAAACCCGTTGCGGTTTTTACTGCGGATTTATCGCGGTTTTTACTGCGGATTCTTCTGCAGTTTTTCATCTGCATTTTCCTATTGGAGCAGGTGAAAATCCGCAGAAAAGAAGTGACATGCTGCGGAATGTAATCCGCTGCGTTTCCGAGCGTTTTTTTCCGTAGCATGTGCACAGCGTTTTTTGTTTCCCATAGGTTTACATTGTACTGTAAACTCATGGGAAACTGCTGCAGATCCGCAGCGGTCAAATCCGCTGCGGATCCGCAGCAAAATCCGCAAAGTGTGCACATAGCCTAAC
Source organism: Ranitomeya variabilis (assembly GCF_051348905.1). NCBI lineage: Eukaryota > Metazoa > Chordata > Amphibia > Anura > Dendrobatidae > Ranitomeya > Ranitomeya variabilis. The sequence goes on along the minus strand of NC_135233.1, from coordinate 427,946,414 downwards.
ACTGTCGCAGAAAAAAGATCGGACTCATTCTTTTGATTGTTTGGCCACCAGGGGCGCTGTTTTTGTAGCAGTTAGTCATGAATGCGACATCTGTAACATCAGCTGGACCAGGACGATGGATTTCACAATATTATAAGATCTCTGTATGCTTCATAGAATTATAATCTCTGATAAAGGGTCACGTTATAATCTCCTGAGCCCCCATGATGGTGGCTGAAGGCAGTTGGCTTTTTTTCTTACGTGGGTTTTCAACCATAAAAACTTTTTGAAAACTTTTAAGAAACTTTTGAAATTAAATAAGAAGTAATACTGATCTTACAAATCTTCCTGTTCGCTGGAGCTGAGCACAATGCCATCTACCAAGGTTACTAGTGTGGCCAATAATTGACTCCACGGCCAGTCTTGATGAAGGGTCTTCCTGGAGTACACCACCTAAAAAAAAATGTTCATTCGTTAACTGGAGTACATATCAGTCATATGCCACCACTTGTGGCGTAAACTATGATAAATTTTTCCGGCGCAGCTCGAACACACACTGTCCCACTTGAAAAAATGTGGCTCCAAAAATTATTTTCTGGACCAGATAGATGAAGCGACCCTTGCTGGTTGTTGGATTGCTGTAGCAGCCGGGGCCTTCTGAAAGCCCCTGCATCTGCCAGCGGTGTACACAGGTTCAAGGGACAAAACGAAAAATGGTTGCAGTGGAGAGGGGTTAAAGAATTTGAAGCTACTTTAAAAAAAAATAAAAAAGTACCTCCGACCACTGTAAAGATATCATTAAAGACGTACATAATTTTGGACTTATCTGGGATTAAAAAAATCAGTTTCTGATTTTTTTCCCCTAATTTTTGTAGTCTTCACGATTGCATCATAAAAGAGCGGAACGAGGCCATTAAAGGGTTAAACATCAATGTAAATAATCCAAACGCGATATGGGGCTAGTGGGCATTGGAACATAAATAGCTGCCGGTCTCCCTCCGGCGCACCACGTTGGCAGCGCGGCTGCAGGATTAGCACAAAACACAAACGCTAATAATCCTGATTTATGTTTTCATTTTAGCAGACCCGGTGCATCGTTACACCGGGAAAATTGCACGTTGGCACCGCAGGGACCCTCCAGTTATTAAAGTCATAAATCGCTTTAGGACAGAGCTCTGCTGGAGCAGCTGAAGACTTAGTTGAGGGGTTTGGTTCAAGTACCCCAATAATGACACGCTGCCAAAAATACCCTGCACTTTCCAGCCTGGCTCTGGCGCTGCCCACACTGGCGCGCTGCCGGCTGCCGGATGGGCACAGCGGGGAAGCTGCTTTCTGTCGCTTACTTCACATCTCTTTTGTATTAATAAATATTTTTGTGTTATTCATGTGGCATTTGATGCTATTAATCAGAAATGTCAGCGCGGTTTAATGCATTTTATATGTACAGTATTTTTTTTACGCTTTCTCATATTTGATTTATTTTCTGTTTCTTCCTCCATTTATATTGCGGGATCTATGAGGACAGTGATAGATGTCAGCTGCGACCCCCCTGACGGGTGACAGTAAAAACACCAGGGTTTCCACTAATACAAACCATGTACCCCGTCATTTTGTGGGTTTAAAGAGTAACTATTGTTCTAATTTTTAATTTTAATTTATTTCTTCAGACAAATCTGCTTCTCTCTCCTCCTGGACTGATCGGTCTGTCTCAAGTCATAAAATCCAAATTCAGCAAAGACAGTCTTTCCCATTATTGAGATAGGAGATGTCAGTTGGTGCTTTATAGATTCTATGGAGGAGGGAGGAGCTAGAGACACAGGCAAAAGGGGAGGAGCTACAGAGACACAGGCAGAAGAGGGAGGAGCTACAGAGACAGGCAGAAGAGGGAGGAGCTACAGAGACATAGGCTGAAGGGGGAGGAGCTACAGAGACACGGCAGAAGAGGGAGGAGCTACAGAGACACAGGCTGAAGGGGGAGGGGCTACAGAGACACAGGCAGAAGAGGGAGGAGTTACAGTGACAGATTTTCCACTGCGAGTTCTCTTAAAGCGACAGTTAGGTGATGACAGATGTCTCAGAGTTGTAACTGTCACTTTGGGAGAACTTGCAGCAGAATTATTATTTATTGTTTCTGTGTCTTTCTCTAGCTTCTCCCTCTTCTGTCTGTCTTTCTCTAGCTCCTCCCTCTTCTCTGTCTTTAGCTCCTCCCTCTTCTGTCTGTCTTTCTCTAGCTCCTCCCTCTTCTGTCTGTCTTTCTCTAGCTCCTCATTCTTCTGTCGGTGACTCTCTCTAGCTCCTCCCTCTTCTGCCATTGTCTTTCTCTAGCTCCTCCCTCTTCTGTCGGTGACTTTCTCTAGCTCCTCCCTCTTCTGGCTGTCTTTCTCTAGCTCCTCCCTCTTCTGTCGGTGACTTTCTCTAGCTCCTCCCTCTTCTGCCGTTGTCTTTCTCTAGCTCCTCCCTCTTCTGCCGTTGTCTTTCTCTAGCTCCTCCCTCTTCTGTCGGTGACTTTCTCTAGCTCCTCCCTCTTCTGGCTGTCTTTCTCTAGCTTCTCCCTCTTCTGTCTGTCTTTCTCTAGCTCCTCCCTCTTCTCTGTCTTTAGCTCCTCCCTCTTCTGTCTGTCTTTCTCTAGCTCCTCCCTCTTCTGTCTGTCTTTCTCTAGCTCCTCCCTCTTCTGTCGGTGACTTTCTCTAGCTCCTCCCTCTTCTGGCTGTCTTTCTCTAGCTTCTCCCTCTTCTGTCGGTGACTTTCTCTAGCTCCTCCCTCTTCTGTCTGTCTTTCTCTAGCTCCTCCCTCTTCTGTCTGTCTTTCTCTAGCTCCTCCCTCTACTGTCCGTGTCTTTCTCTAGCTCCTCCCTCTACTGTCCGTGTCTTTCTCTAGCCCCTCCCTCTACTGTCTTTCTCTAGCTCCTCCCTCCTCCATAGAATCTTAAAAACACCAACTGTCATCTCTCAATAAGGGTAAGTTCACACAGGACTTTTTTGCTGCGTTTTTTAATGCTAATTTTCAGCTGCTTATAGATGCGTTTTTGGTGCATTTTTTTCATGCGTTTTTTTTGTCTCTTTGTGCATGATAATAAAGTTGAGTGACCCCAGAGAAGAAAAAAAAACTGCTTCCTGTAGAACCACCCATATTTCACTGTGAATAGAAAATGGAGACTGAACAGCCATTGCGATTGAGAAGGACGCGTCCATTGCGACTAAGAAGGCCATATAGGAAGCTACTACTGCTGAAAATTATCCATGATCAATTGCAACAGGTAAAGTATACATGTGACATATACATGGCATTGGTATGTGATTAGTGTGACTCGTACCAACGCCTGTGAAAAATAGTTACATTCTGCCCTGTTCCCAGGCACTGTGATCATGTTTTTCGGCAGATTACATGCCATGCATCGGCCTTTTTTTGACGATCACTCTAGTTTGGGCAAGCTACATCCCAAATTACAGGCATTGTTTCCACCTTGCAAAAATAAATGAAAAGTAATTAACAAATGCAAGATGAAATGAAGCCAACATTCATGGCAAGGAAGATACAAACATACACATGCAGAACACATGAACATGTACATAACAGCACATGAGCATCGCAAAGTGTACCATTGTAAACAATCGGAGGAGGGTGAAGTGGTCAGATAGTGTTTTCATTAGCTATATAAGCAGGGGGAACAATTGTTGTTTGAAGAAAATAAATAAATATCTATCTATCTATCTATATATCACCCAAATTTAAAAAAAATATTACCTCCATGATTAGTTGGGAAACATTAATGCTCATCCTCCTATACCAAGACATGGCTTAAGGCCCCGTCACACATAGCGATTTACCAACGATCACGACCAGCGATACGACCTGGCCGTGATCGTTGGTAAGTCGCTGTGTGGTCGCTGGGGAGCTGTCACACAGACCGCTCTCTCCAGCGACCAACGATCAGGGGAACGACTTCGGCATCGTTGAAACTGTCTTCAACGATGCCGAAGTCCCCCTGCAGCACCCGGGTAACCAGGGTAAACATCGGGTTACTAAGCGCAGGGCCACGCTTAGTAACCCGATGTTTACCCTGGTTACCCCCCCAAAAAAAAAACAGTACATACTCACCATCTGATGTCCGTCAGGTCCCTTGCCGTCTGCTTCCTGCTCTGACTGAGTGCCGCCGTACAGTGAGAGCAGAGCGCAGCGGTGACGTCACTGCTGTGCTGTGCTCTCACTTTCCGGCCGGCAGTCAGTCAGAGCAGGAAGCAGACGGCAAGGGACCTGACGGACATCAGATGGTGAGTATGTACTGTTTGTTATTTTTTACATTTACGCTGGTAACCAGGGTAAACATCGGGTTACTAAGCGCGGCCCTGCGCTTAGTAACCCGATGTTTACCCTGGTTACCAGTGAAGACATCGCTGGATCGGTGTCACACACACCGATTCAGCGATGTCAGCGGGACCTCAACGACCAAAAAAAGGTCCAGGCCATTCCGACACGACCAGCGATCTCGCAGCAGGGGCCGGGTCGCTGGTACGTGTCACACATAGCGAGATCGCTACTGAGGTCGCTGTTGCGTCACAAAACTTGTGACTCAGCAGCGATCTCGCTAGCGATCTCGCTATGTGTGACGGGGCCTTAACACCTCACTACCAGAAACTCCCTCACAATAGATCACAATCAGGACACCTCACAATGGCTCACAATAGCTCTTCACACCTCACAATAGCTCTTCACACCTCACTACCAGAAACTCCCTCACAATACATCACTATCAGGACACCTCACAATAGCTCACTGTCACTATGGACACCTCACTAACCACACCCCTAAGCTCTTGGCTGTGAGATCACTTCCTGCTGGCCATGATTTTTCTGCACAAAAAACGCAGCAAATAATGCTACATGCGTTTTTGCTGCGTTTTTGCAGCGTTTTTTCCATCACCCATTCAAGTCAATGGGTGAAAAAACGCTGAAAGAAGTGACATGCCCTATGTCCAAAAAAACGCAGCAAAGCAGAAAATACTGATCAAACAAAAACCCAATGTGTGTGCATGAGATTTCTGAAATCTCGTAGGCTTTGCTGGTACTGTAAAAAGCAGCTGAAAATTAGCATAAAAAAGCAGCAAAAATACGCAGCAAAAAAGTCCTGTGTGAACGTACCCTAATAGGAAAGTCTGTATTCATTGAAGATGCAATTTATTCGTGAATTGAGAATTTTGAGAGAGAAAGCTGAGTCCCGGAGAAGAGAGGCAGATTTTTCTGATTAGAAATATTACAAAATTACTCATTTTCATGTGTACTATTGAGTTATGAAAAATAAAACCTAAATTAAAATTATGTTATACTTTAAGGCGTGAAGATGCACAGCAGAAAAGGGGGCACTTTGCCAACTTCAGAGTAGCATGCTTCCCCCTATACTTTGAGATAATGAATGTCATAGCTCCCAACTAAGGCAGGACTCCAACCTTTTTTATCCATTTTTGTTGAGGTGCTATTTTTGGATTGTCTGTCATTTTTGATTCCTTCTTCCCCACTGATTTAGTTTGTCTAATGCTAATTACATTTCCCATGATACCTCTGAGTTTGCAGAGGGAACAGAGTCTCATTCCCTTGCTTTTGTGCCTAATAGCAGCCATCAATAGATTAATAAGATGGAGCTTCTGATGTATCCTGCAGAGTTTGAGTGTTTGAGTTTGTGTGATGCAGATTCAGCCCGTTGCCCCACGGCTCCTGCTGGTGAGAAGTTTCTCATGTTGGCTCTTACAAAGCCAGAGGCATTATGGTAAATGCAGTTAGGATTTCTAGGAGAACAGTCTCATTACCTTGCATTTGCGCCTATCTAATAGCAGCCAGTGATAGATCAGTAACATAGAGCTTCTTTCTCCTGATGTATACAGCAGAACCTCATTGTATCCTGTGTGATGCAACCTCAGCCTGTTCCTCTCTGCTCCTGCTGGTGAGAAGATTCTCATATCAGCTCTTAGTAATGCTAACTGCATTTTCCATGATGCCTTTGGCTTTGTAGGAGGATCGGAGTCTCATTACATCGATCTCGCTTCCATCTAATAACACCCATAGAGACATTAAGCTTCTGTTCCCTGATGTATCCTGCAGAGTTTGAGTGTATCCTGTCTGAAACAGATTCAGCCTGTGTTCCCTGCCTCCTGCTTGTGAGAAGTTTCCCATATCAGCTCTTAGTAATGCTAACTGCATTTTCCATGATGCCTTTGGCTTTGTAGGAGGAACGGAGTATCGTTAAATTGCTCTCAGGATCCATTATTCACAATAGGTGATATCACAGCTCACCTCCTCCTCCTGTATAATGACTGATAACACCTCTATATACAGTAGATAACACATCATCCACCATTCACAATAGGTGATGTCACAGCTCACCTCCTCCTCCTGCACAATGACTTTTGCTCAGATGTTGCTTCTGTATAAATAGGCTCTGGGTCTGTTGGTTGCTGGTAATGGCCTTGTGAAGAGCAGGACGTAGGAGTCTAGTATTAAGGTCTAGTGACCAGTGTGGAAATTGTTGATTTATTTATTAACCCCTTCACCCCCGGAGATTTTTTCGTTTTCGTTTTTCGCTCCCCTCCTTCCCAGAACCATAACTTTTTTATTTTTCCGTCAATATGGCCATGTGAGGGCTTATTTTTTGCGGGAGGAGATGTACTTTTGAACGATACCATTGGTTTTACCATGCCGTTTAACAGAAAAGGGGAAAAAAATTCCAAGTGTGATGAAACTGCAAAAAAAGTGCAATCTCACACTTGTTTTTTGTTTGGCTTTTTTGCTAGGTTCACCAAATGCTAAAACTAACCTGCCATTATGATTCTCCAGGTCATTACGAGTTCATGGACACCTAACATGTCTAGGTTATTTTTTATCTAAGTGGTGAAAAAACAATTCCAAAGTTTGCTAAAAAATAAAAATTGCGCGATTTTCCGATACCCACAGCGTCTCCAATTTTCGTGATCTGGGGTCAGGTGAGGGCTTATTTTTTGCGTGCCAAGCTGGCGTTTTTAATGATACCATTTTGGTGTAGATACGTTCTTTTGATCGCCCGTTATTGCATTTTAATGCAATGTCGCGACGACCAAAATAAATGTAATTTTGGCGTTTTGATTTTTTTTCTCGCTACGCCATTTAGCAGTCAGGTTAATCCTTTGTTTTTATTGATAGATCGGGCGATTCTGAACGCGGCGATACCAAATATGTGTATGTTTGATTTTTTTTTTATTGTTTTATTTTGATTGGGGCAAAAGGGGTGATTTGAACTTTTATATATTTTTTATTTTTTTTGTATTTTTAAACACTTTTTTTTTAAAATTTTGGCAAGCTTCAATAGCCTCCATAGGAGGCTAGAAGCATGCACAACTCGATCGCCTCTGCTACATAGAGGTGAAGTACAGATCACCTCTATGTAGCAGAAATGCAGGTGTACTTTGAACGCCGACCACAGTGTGGCGCTCATAGCAATCGGCCATCAACAACCATAGAGGTCTCAAGGAGACCTCTGGTTGTTATGGCAATGCACCGCTGACCCCCGATCATGTGACGGGGGTCAGCGGTGCGAGCAGCTCCGGCTGCGCGGCCGTGAGCGCTAGTTAAATGCCGCTGTCAGCGCTTGACGGCGGCATTTAACTAGTTAATGGGCGCGGGCTGATCGCGATTCCGCTCGCGCTCACATGTCAGCTGTACAAAACAGCTGACATGTCGCGGCTTTGAGGTGGGCTCACCGCCGGAGCCCACCTCAAAGCAGGGGATCTGCCAGCTGACGTACTATTCCGTCAGCTGGCAGAAAGGGGTTAATATAATAATATGAAACATTTTAGAACAATTAACATAAAGTTGATGTAAACTCAGTGGATTCCTGCCCTGTCCCAGTGACTTTCCCGCTCCCAGTGACTTTCCCGCTCCCAGTAATTTTTCCGCTCCCAGTAACTTTCCCGCTCCCAGTGACTTTCCCGCTCCCAGTGACTTTCCCGCTCCCAGTGACTTTCCCGCTCCCAGTGACTTTCCCGCTTCCAGTGACTTTCCCGCTTCCAGTGACTTTCCCTCTTCCAGTGACTTTCCCGCTCCCAGTGACTTTCCCGCTCTGTGACTTTCCCGCTCCCAGTGACTTTCCTGCTTCCAGTGACTTTTTCACTTCCAGTGACTTTCCCGCTCTCAGTGACTCTCCCGCTTCCAATGATTTTCCCGCTCCCAGTGACTTTCCCCCTCCTATTATTCCGGGACATTTCCTTTCCCCTCTTTATAGTCTGTATCTGATGCTTCCACGTTTCTCCTCCGTCCTGAAACTTCCTTCTGCAGAAACACTATTAACCTTCCATGATGTTCTGACACGAACATAAGATGGCACCGGCGAAAATCACAGGCGCGTCTTCCCCCTCCTCCAGACTAGTTCTCATTTAATAATCTGTAGAAAACAATTGGAGGTGTCTATACCGTCCTCGCTCCCCCCGTATACCGCCCCCCACCTCTGGATGACAAGACGCGTCTTTCATATAATTCCCTCCTACAAAGATGAGAATAAAATTGCCACTCTTGTTCGCGTCTGACAAATCCGCGCCTCTTGTCTGTCTTTCTAATTGCAAGGTGTCACCCAGTCAGCACCGGCGAGATTTCTACCCCCTTGACACTCGGTGAAGGCGCACATGAGGTTCCCGCTGGCACTGATTGAGATCCTCGACTTAATTAAATTTCTCCAATGCTGAGAAGCAACAAGGGCTGCGGCGGGGTAAAAGGAGCGATGGCGGAGGAGGTGGCAGCGGCGGGTGACAGCTGAGTGTGCTTACACTAGACGGTGCTGATTTCTGGTGTCTTGACAGCTATGTGGGTGCTGAACTGAAGAAGGAGCTGCGCTCCCTCCACGTGACAGCTGTGTGGGTGCCTGCGACAGTCTGCACCGCTCATCCACCACCCATGGATTGCAATTAATGTGATATCTCAATGTGTCATGACACCAACACGGCCTCTAACAGGGGTCACTGATCCGGGGCGGATGGTGCTTGTTTTAGTTATTGCTTCTGTAATGATCCGATTCCTGCCAACCTCAAAGCCACTGTCACAGTTCACCTCCAGGACCTTAGGTTTGGGCCAAGGTCTTCCAATGGTCCCTTGACTTCTCGTAGCCCAAAAATTCCAAGGGTCAGGGAGTGATGTGTCGTCTTTCGTGCCTTCTGCTCCTTCCCCCAAGATACTTATTACATCATTTCTATATCATAGATGTCTGGTGTCTGGATGACATCTAAGGCCACCACAACGAGGGTGCATATTTTTGCAAACATTTTTTATTTGTTCTCTTCCTTTAAAAATAAAAGCTAAAGCAACATAAGAGAACTTCAGTACACTGCGGCTCTGTGGCAATTCTAGCCATGACACAAGTCGTGCAGCCAAAAGATCGCTGTATGCCACATTGGATAGTGCAAGAAAATGAGAGCACAGTGTAACCTACAAGAAAATGAGGGCACGGTGTAACCCACAATAAAATGAGGACGGTATAACCCACAAGAGAATGAGGGCGTGGTGTAACCCACAAGAAAATGAGTGCACGATGTAACCCACAAGAGAATGAGGGCACGGTGTAACCCACAAAAAAATGAGAGCGCAATGTAACCCACAAGAGAATGAGGGCACTGTGTAACCCACAAGAAAATGAGAACACAGTGTAACCAACAAGAAAACGAGGGCACGGTGTAACCCACAAGAGAATGAGGGCACAGTGTAACCCACAAGAGAATGAGGGCACAGTGTAACCCACAAGAAGATGAGGGCACGGTGTAACCCACAAGAAAATGAGGGCACGGTGTAACCCACAAGAGAATGAGGGCACGGTGTAACCCACAAGAGAATGAGACCATGGTATAACCCACAAGAAAATGAGGGCACGGTGTAACCCACAAGAAAATGAGGGCACGGTGTAACCCACAAGAGAGTAAGCACGGTATAACCCACAAGAGAATAAGGGCACGGTGTAACCCACAAGAAAATGACGGCACGGTGTAACCAGGGCTGTGGAGTCGGTAAGCCACAGTTGCGACTCCGACTCCTGGATTTTATCAGACTCCGACTCCTTCATAAATGGCCAATTCGTAACAATAAATTTACTGTTGTAAAATATTAACATCGTGCTTATTCAGTTTCTCACTATCATATAAGTAATCAGACCACTTAGAGCAAAAACTATATTTATTAGAATACAATTAGAATATAGCAAATAACTTTTATAAACTTTTCTAAACTCTTGTAAGTAAACATGCAATAAACACTGTTATGCAGTTAATAAGAAGAAATCTATAAATTTGTCCTCAGAAAAAGTATTGCCTCTGTCAGATCCTCCTTCATGGATGCCCTCAAATCTGATCTAATTATTTTGAGAGCAGAGAACAACCTCTATACACTAACTTGGGTTGGTGGCAAAGCAGCAACCACTCGGGCAACATCTCTGACAATATCAGGATACAGAGGAATCGCTTGTTGCACTGTTATTTTTGATGAACGGTCAAATTTCTCAATTTCTTTTAGTGCACATGAAAAATTCTGCTGAAATGTACTGGCTGTGTTCTTTGATGGGGATGACTCTTCTTCTATGCGGGAACGCTTTGCACGGTCCTTGTGATCCAAATATTTTTCAAAATTAAATTCTTCATCAGTTGATGAGGGTGAAGATGTGACGACCAAATTCTTCTTATTCCTCCTGACTGTTCTGCAACCCTTTCATCCTTTCATCCTTACTGCTATTTCAAACAGAGCTTCTTTTCCTTTAGTTAGCTGTTGATCATCTAGAAGAATCCGATGCATTGGGTCTACATAAACAGCCTCCAAAAGAATGTTGTTTTGTAATAGTAGCTCCTTTCTCCGTTTCATTGATGTAGCAATGCCACTTGCAATTAACCCTCCTCTTTGGGACAGGCGAAACATCAGGTTCTTCCACTCCTTTAAGAAAATACCTGGAGTTAAGTCCTCTGCTTGTAATTTTTTAGTCACTGTAAATGGGTGCTCTAGCAATTTTTCCAGCTCAGTCACCTGATTCCACTGACTTTCATTTAGCGTCAGTTGAGGGTTAGCCATGTCTACAAGAAAGGTTTTCAGTTCAACCAAGCGCTGAATCATTAAGTAAGTACTGCCCCATCGTGTGGCTTGATCAATAATTGCCCCTTTTCAAGCACGTCTCTTCAAAATTGAGTCAACTTTAGGGGTTCTGGCAACAGTAGCCAATTTTCTCACCTTGCCAATCAGTGCAGCAGCATGTTTTTCTTGCAGACTGTCTCTTATAGCCAGCTGTTGCGTATGCACAACACAGCGCATGTGATGGATGAAAGAACATATTGACACAGTTTCAACAAGATCATCTAAGCTATCATGTTGCTGTTCATCTGAAGCAACTTCAGTTTGCTCCTCAGTTACAATACTGTGTTCCTCTATTTCAAACATTTCTGTGTCTGTGGACCCAGAATGTTCTTCTAGCTGCTGGTCACCATCATTACTCTCATTCATTAGCTTAATAGTACTTATCATATTTGAAGCATTGTCAGTTACGACAGAAAGATCTTGCTCTTTTTTAAGTTCTTAGTCTTGCAGAACCTTTTCCACCAAGACCTGGAGAAACTCACTGGTGTGATGAGCTTTGGTGTCTTTTACTGCCAATGTCTTGGTAACTATTTCATTTTTGTCACAAACAAATCGGACATTGATGGCAAAATAGTTCACTCTGTGACATGTGCAGGCATCCATTTTAAGAAACAGAAAGCGTCCCTTGAAAGTTTTTTAATTTCTTCCTTTTGTTTAAAAGCTTCTTCGATTACTAATTTTCTAATACTCTCTCTCTCCAGAGAAACACCAAGCTTGCGGGCCATTTCCCCATTCAGACACATAAAAGCTGGTCGTGAAAATAATGAAATAGGCACACTATCCTTTACAACAAGCTCTATGATCTGTTTTTTTTAAATGTATCTACTGTCATTGTCACAGTAACTTTGTCACTGACAAAATATCTTGCAACTGATGGCTGCAAAGTTCTCTGCTCCTTTGTTTGACTGGAAGAGCTGGGCACTGGTTCATTGCTTTGGATGCAGTCTTTCTCATCCACTGCTTTCAGTACTTCTGGATGGAAGCGCTGTAAATGTCTCTTTAGATTAGAAGCTCTGGTAGGAGCATTTTTATCTTTGCCTGAATATGCACTGATCTTGGCTTCACAGCATTTGTTTTCGTCTGGATCATTTGTCATACACTGACAGACACAATGTTTTCTATCTTGAGTGATGGTGAAATGTTCAAATACAGCTGATTTAATGTGACGCTTCTTTTGACATTCTCAGGTTTTTAATTCTGCATTCACAATCCAAATGACAATTGATTTTTCCTAAAAACAATTGTACAAAATTATTGCCAGGTCGTACAACTGATATAGTGGTCAGTAATACTGTTATTCCTCATGTACTCACAGTTAACTGATGCAAAGTTTGTTGAAAGGATAATACTTCTTACAGTCTTCCTCTTCTGAGTAGCTGCTGTGAGATGCTGGGAAGACGCACACCTAGTAAACATCTAGTCTAGAGGAGGAGCTTTACTACTAAGAATTTGCAACACATTTTCAGTTTCATACATTGTAAGTAGGGGGGTTGGGGCAGCATGAGGTTAACCAAGTATAAGATTAGATAAGGGCAGTGGAGAACAGTGACACACAAGAAGTAAAGGTTCCGTTACACACAACGACTTACCAACGATCACGACCAGCGATACGACCTGGCCGTGATCGTTGGTAAGTCGTTGTGTGGTCGCTGGGGAGCTGTCACACAGACAGCTCTCTCCAGCGACCAACGATCAGGGGAACGACTTCGGCATCGTTGAAACTGTCTTCAACGATGCCGAAGTCCCCCTGCAGCACCCAGGTAACCGGGGTAAACATCGGGTTACTAAGTGCAGGGCCGCGCTTAGTAACCCGATATTTACCCTGGTTACCATTGTAAAAGTAAAAAAAAAAAACACTACATACTCACATTCTGATGTCTGTCACGTCCCCCGGCGTCCACAGGGTTAAAACTGCTTTCGGCAGGAGCGCTGCTTATGCACGCGCTCTGGCCGAGAGCTTCCCTGCACTGAATGTGTCAGCTCCGGCAGTAACAGCGGTGACGTCACCGCTGTGCTCTGCTTTACGGCCGGCGCTGACACAGTCAGTGCAGGGAAGCTCTCGGCCGGAGCGCGTGCATAAGCAGCGCTCCTGCCGAAAGCAGTTTTAACCCTGTGGACGCCGGGGGACGTGACAGACATCAGAATGTGAGTATGTACTGTTTTGTTTTTTTAACTTTTACAATGGTAACCAGGGTAAATATCGGGTTACTAAGCGCGGCCCTGCGCTTAGTAACCCGATATTTACCCTGGTTAGAAGTGAACACATCGCTGGATCGGCGTCACACACGCCGATCCAGCGATGACAGCGGGTGATCAGCGACCAAAAAATGGTCCTGATCATTCCCCAACGACCAACGATCTCCCAGCAGGGGCCTGATCTTGGTCGCTGTCACACATAACGAGATCGTTAGCGGGATCGTTGCTACGTCACCAAAAGCGTGACATGGCAACGATATCGTTAACGATATCGTTATGTGTGACTCAGCCTTAAGAAATGTCTCTATCTCCAGCCGAACTGCTTATCACTGTTGTTCATAGTTTGATAGAACATATATATTTGAGTAACATTTATATGAAAGGTCAGTTATGAAATATTAATAAAAAATTTTTTAAAGTCGGATTCTGTACATTTCTATCGACTCCGACTCCACGACTCCGGCTCCACAGCCCTGGGTGTAACCCACAAGAGAATTGCAGAAAATTTTTGCCACTAGTTGGTTGTGGTGCCTTGCAGGTTACATTGCACCCACATTCAGCCATCTTTAGCTGTACAACCTGTGTCGCGTTCAGTGTTGCCTAAAGCTACTTTCACACTTGCGTTTTCAGGTTTCCGTTGTCGTGCAGTGAAATGATGTATCGACGGACGTCATGAAAATATTGAAAAACGTGTGCAACGGATCCAGTGAAATGACGGATGCGTCGTTTGTGTTGTTTCTATTTGTCAATGGAAAAATTTCCGGAATGCAAATGTCCGGGGACGAGAGAGAGAGAGACTTTTTCACGTGCTTGAAAAATCCTTCCGGGCATGCTCAGAAGGGACAAACTGGATCCGTCGCTGGATTCCTGTGCGTGATGGTCAGCGACGGATCCTGCGTCCATAGGCTTCCATTGTAGCTGACGACGGGCAGCGCAGGATGCGTCGCTGACCGATTTTCCGACGTGCACAAAAAATGTTCCTATGAACGTTTTCTCTGCACGACGGACCGCTATTTTATGACGGATCCAGTGCACGACGGATGGCCATCCGTCACAATCCGTCGCTAATACAGGTCTATGGGAAAATGCAGGATCCTGCATTCACAAAAAAACGACGGATTGTGACGGATTAAAAAAAAATGCAAGTGTGAAAGTAGCCTTAGAGATATGCCGGCCGGCCGGCCCTTCAGTCTCACTCCTTCTATTTGTCACCTTTTTTTTACTCACTGAATTTGGATAACTTTCAAAGAATTGGATCAGCGATGGATTTATTAACCTTTTTTGTTGTTGATTTCTGGCAGAAAATAATAGGAAACTTTAGCACTCACCTTTTTTTTTTTTTTTTTTTTTTTAGCAAAAAATGTGCAACTTTTTTTTTTTTTCATATATTTTACACCACTTTTCTTGAAGGTGGATTCAGTTTAGCAGGAGGCTCAGAACAACCAGAGTAAATCAGCCTTAGTAAAACTTAAGCCAGAAATTGTCTCCAGCATATTTTAGTTTTTGATTCACGGACCGCCCCCAAGGAGCCTCGGATTCAGCACATTGTACAATGGCTTCTTTTTAATATTTGGTTTATGTAATCTCTAGCTATAGTCTATTGACTGCAGGATAATAAAGCTTGTAATTTCCTTATCATGCCGATTCTCCTTTCATCTGCACTGCTCTGTCCCCTGGTGCCACATCAGGTAGCCGCCATGTTCCCGTTGCTGGATTGTGCGATTACTTTTCATCGTGTCACTGAGGATCTAGAACAGAACTAGGAAATCAGATTTTTACATTTTGGAAATTTGACTATTTTGCAAGATCCGAATTTAAAATTCCTTTTTTTGTAAATCTAAGGAAACCACTTTAAATGGCATGCTGGGATTTGTAGTTTTACAATAGATTGAGAGCCACAGAATGGATCAAACAAATTGTGTTTATTAACATAATGCAACTATAGTTACATTTCTGTTATTCTTATACCTTGTATTTAGTTTATGTACTTATTTATATTTATTTTGCATTTATTTTGATTGTTTTCTTTTCCATTTCTATTTTTTTCACTATTTCTTAAAGTATTTTAGAATATTTTAATGGCAGATGTGAAGATGATCTTACAGATTTCAGAATTCGTTAACATTGAGTTGCATCATTTTAGGATTTCCATCATTTTAGTATCTGCAGAACTGAACAGGTTCAAATGCAGCCTCCTCACCCTGTATATGGGGGTCCACAAGCCTCTAAGCCTATAAGACCCCATTATTATAAATGGTACATAGTAGGTGGGGGGCGCTATTACAGATTTTGCATTGGGGTACGTCTCTGGTCATCCGGTGAACTTATCGGAAGTGAGCAGGGCCGATGATGATCCCTCGTGCACGATCGTTAAGAATGTCCTCCTGTCCATTAGAAAAGGGGACGCACAATATCTGCCACCGATCGTGCGCGATTCTCGACAGGTCCTAACGTCATCGGCACTAGTCGCGGGATTGAGCGGCTCTGGAATCCTTTAATATCTACTTTCCGCTATGGGACATGATTGGGGGCTTCAGCTTCAGAAGCAAAGTTGCAACTAATGGGTTCTTTTTGCAGTATTTGTACCATGGGCCCCAGGGGAGCGAGTATTAGGTGCTAGGATACATACATATCTTTAATGCAGGTGCTCGATTTGCAGAATTGGAGCCGTAGAATGTAAATATTCCGGGATCAGAGATCTCGGCGGCGGCGCGTCCTCCGTATACTGACTGCGCGCTGTTAATAGAGCTTTAATGGCTGCTCATTGTGACAGTAGACCTGCTCCAGCGCAGCTTAGAACAATTTGCATCTCCATTAATTGAATTACTAATGTAATTAACGTAGGTGAACCACTTTAATTAGAAATAAGACAGGGAGAGTGACATGCTGATATAAAGCATCTGGAGTTAGACTAATCTTTAATTTTAATTTGTGAAGCAAAATGACTTCGGTACAATTAGTGGGAGTCTCGGGGGGGGGGGGGGAGATGCGCCTCGTATCTTCTCGACTCGCGCTGCTGCGGTTTAATAGTCCCGAGCGTCAGGAGTTACCTCACTTAGGAGGAAGTGATGTCATCGCCTTGGTGTGTGATATCATCATTCGCGATCTGCGGAGTGGTGGTGTCTGGGGAGTCACAGGTTGGCCACCATTTCTAATAGAGTATTAATAAATATGGACGGACCGGCCGCATAATATATTTTTATAGGAAGTTTAGCTCTTTTTTTATGTATAGAGCTTCTAATCTCCTGTCTAGAGGGAGTGACATGATAAAATTCTCTTCCTGCAGCCACCACTAGGGAGCGCTATAGAGCTAGATGCATACACACTGTTGTTATTGAGCTCGCTGACTGTGCAGAGTTTTCTCATTTAACTCTGTCTACAGACCAAAGTTAATTAAAAAACATTTTGCAAAAAGTGAAATATTTAACCTCTTCATAACCATTTAGGTTTTTTTCTCCTCTTCTTTCAAGAACCATAACTTACCTTATTTTTTTCCCATCACCATAACAAGGTCTTAGGTTTAATTTTGTTTGTTTTTTTTGCTGAATGAGTTGTAGTTTTGATTGGTACAGTCCATTTCACCAGATAATGTCCTGAAAAACATGTTAAAAAAACCTCCCGAATTTTGCAAAAAAAAATACAAAAACGTAAAACTTATTGCATGGGGTTCATCCTTTTTGTCTGCCATTGATCTGCTTTAATATGGCAGGTCTGGCAGTAACCAGACAGCAGACCCCCTATACTAAAGGGGTCCTTTAGGTACGTTCACACTAGGCGTTTTTTTTTTTTTTTTTTTGCAGCACAACCTGATCTCTTGGCAGGAAAGAAACTGCTGGAATAAAGCACGTTTTCCTTGTTTTTTCTTGCGTTTTTTGCTGCGCTTTTGCGGCGGTTTTGGTATGCTAGATTTGTCTCTTGTGCATGCTGATAAATTTTAGTGTAGAAAAAAAAGTCCTATTCTATAGAATCGGGTTTTGGCACAAAAATGCAGCAAAACCTGATACCAGCGTTTTTTCAGCATTTTTTCACCACCCATTCAAGTCAGTGGGTGAAAAATATTGAGAAAACGCTGAAAGTGACATCCTCTATAAAAGAAAGTATGGAGCTGGTGATACACCATGGGCTATATGGGACCCCATAAGTGCAGAAGATTGCTAATGTTTCCTCATTTAAAGGGCTTGTCCCATCTGGGACATTTATGACATACTAGATGATGGCCCGATTCGAACGCATCGGGTATTCTAGAATATGCATGTCCACGTAGTATATTGCCCAGCAACGTAGTATATTGCCCAGCCACGTAGTATATTGCCCAGCCACGTAGTATATTGCCCAGCCACGTAGTATATTGCCCAGCCACGTAGTATATTGCCCAGTGCCGTAGTATATTGCCCAGTTACGTAGTATATTGCCCAGTTACGTAGTATACAGCACAGAGCCACGTAGTATATTGCACAGCGAAGTAGTATACAGCACAGAGCCATGTAATATATTGGCCAGTCGCGTAGTATATTGCCCAGCCACGTTTGTCACAGGTTAAAAAATAAAAAATAAACATATACTCACCTTTCCGAGGGCCCCTTGTAGTCCACGGCAGCTTCCGGTCCCAGGGTTGGTCTGAGCGCAGGACCTGTGATGACGTCGCGGTCACATGACCGTGTAGCGGTCACATGACCGTGACGTCAGGTCCTTTCTGCGCAGGCGCGCAGGACTTGTGATGACGTCGCAGTCACATGACCGTGACGTCATGGCAGGTCCTTCTGCCATACCATCTTTGCAACCGCAACCTGCAACGGAAGATGGCGGGCCGCGCGAGCGGCTCAGCGGACTACAGAGGGTGAGTATAGCAGTTTTTTTTTTTTTATTTATTATTTTTAACATTACATTTTGTACTATTGATGCCGCATAGGCAGCGTCAATAGTACAAAGTTGGGGACACACAGGGTTAATAGCGGCGGTAACGGAGTGCGTTACCCGCGGCATAACGAGGTCCTTTACCGCCGGCATTAACCCTGTGTTAGCGGTGACCGGAGGGGTGTATGCGGGCGCCGGGCAGTGAGTGCGGGGAGTAAGGAGCTGCCATTTTTTTCCGTACTGTGCGCGTCGCTGATTGGTCGCGGCAGCCATGACAGGCAGCTGGCGAGACCAATCAGCGAACGAATAACCGCGAAAGACAGACAGACAGAAAGATGGAAGTACCCTTAGACAATTATATAGTAGATTGTTTAGATGACCGATAGATCCAAGTGAATGGCGCGAGCCCCATCCTTCAGGTATCCGGGAGCCGCCAGTATCAGCCATTGACAATGCTCCTTCAGTAGGTTACGATATGTAATAGTGAGTGTTTGTGTTCAGCACCAAGGACAGAGCTGCGATCACCGCAGGATATACGGTATATAGTGATCAGAGCCCGGACAAGGACCAATAACCACACGGAAAACACAGGGAAATAGTCATGGCTGTGTGTCAGTGTATTCAAAGCTTGTCAGGAGGAGCAACAGAGGAACAAGTCAATACCATGTTTTAAGAAAACGGTCAGAAAATTGTTAATCAAGTTTATAGATAATGTATCTCAGCTGCTGCAGAACTTCATAATACATCGGGCCCTCAGTATCTCCCCTGTGTTTTGGATATCGCTCCCTCAGTATCTCCCCTGTATTTCAGCTATCACTCCCTCTGTATCTTCCCTGTATTTTGGATATCGCTCCCTCTGTATCTTCCCTGTATTTCAGATATCGCTCCTTCATTATCTCCCCTTTATTTTGGATATCGCTCCCTCTGTATCTCCCCTGTATTTTGGATATCGCTCCTTCTGTATTTCCCCTGTATTTTGGATATTGCGCCCTCTGTATCTTCCCTGTATTTTGGATATCGCTCCCTCTGTATCTCCCCTGTATTTTGGATATCGCTCCTTCTATATCTCCCCTGTATTTTGGATGTCGCTCCCTATGTATCTCCCCTGTATTTTGGATGTCGCTCCCTCTGTATCTCCCCTGTATTTTGGATATCGCTCCCTCTGTATCTTCCCTGTATTTTGGATATCGCTCCCTCTGTGTCTCCCCTGTATTTTGGATATCGCGCCCTCTGTATCTTCCCTGTGTTTTGGATATCGCTCTTTTTGTATCTTCCCTGTATTTTGGATATCGCTCCCTCTGTATCTCCCCTGTATTTTGAATATCGCTCCCTCTGTATCTCCCCTGTATTTTGGATATTGCTCCCTCTGTATCTCCCCTGTATTTTGGATATCGCTCCCTCTGTATCTTTCCTGTATTTTGGATATCGCTCCTTCTGTGTCTCCCCTGTATTTTGGATATCGCGCCCTCTATATCTTCCCTGTATTTTGGACATCGCTCCCTCTGTATTTCCCCTGTATTTTGGATATCGCTCCCTCTGTATCTCCCCTGTATTTCGGATATCGCTCCCTCTGTATCTCCCGGTATTTCGGATATCGTTCCCTCTGTATTTCCCCTGTATTTCGGATATCGCTCCCTCTATCTCCCCTGTATTTTGGATATCGCTCCCTCTGTATCTCCCCTGTATTTTGGATATCGCTCCCTCTCTATCTCCCCTGTATTTCGGATATCGCTCCCTCTGTATCTCCCCTGTATTTTGGATATATCTCCCTCTGTATTTCCCCTGTGTTTTGGATATCGCTCCCTCTGTATCTCCCCTGTATTTCGGATATCGCTCCCTCTGTATCTCCCGGTATTTCGGATATCGCTCCCTCTGTATTTCCCCTGTATTTCGGATATCGCTCCCTCTATCTCCCCTGTATTTTGGATATCGCTCCCTCTGTATCTCCCCTGTATTTTGGATATCGCTCCCTCTCTATCTCCCCTGTATTTCGGATATCGCTCCCTCTGTATCTCCCCTGTATTTTGGATATATCTCCCTCTGTATTTCCCCTGTGTTTTGGATATCGCTCCCTCAGTATCTCCCCTGTATTTCAGCTATCACTCCCTCTGTATCTTCCCTGTATTTTGGATATCGCTCCCTCTGTATCTTCCCTGTATTTCAGATATCGCTCCTTCATTATCTCCCCTTTATTTTGGATATCGCTCCCTCTGTATCTCCCCTGTATTTTGGATATCGCTCCTTCTGTATTTCCCCTGTATTTTGGATATTGCGCCCTCTGTATCTTCCCTGTATTTTGGATATCGCTCCCTCTGTATCTCCCCTGTATTTTGGATATCGCTCCTTCTATATCTCCCCTGTATTTTGGATGTCGCTCCCTATGTATCTCCCCTGTATTTTGGATGTCGCTCCCTCTGTATCTCCCCTGTATTTTGGATATCGCTCCCTCTGTATCTTCCCTGTATTTTGGATATCGCTCCCCCTGTGTCTCCCCTGTATTTTGGATATCGCGCCCTCTGTATCTTCCCTGTGTTTTGGATATCGCTCTTTTTGTATCTTCCCTGTATTTTGGATATCGCTCCCTCTGTATCTCCCCTGTATTTTGGATATCGCTCCCTCTGTATCTCCCCTGTATTTTGGATATTGCTCCCTCTGTATCTCCCCTGTATTTTGGATATCGCTCCCTCTGTATCTTTCCTGTATTTTGGATATCGCTCCTTCTGTGTCTCCCCTGTATTTTGGATATCGCGCCCTCTGTATCTTCCCTGTATTTTGGACATCGCTCCCTCTGTATTTCCCCTGTATTTTGGATATCGCTCCCTCTGTATCTCCCCTGTATTTCGGATATCGCTCCCTCTGTATCTCCCGGTATTTCGGATATCGCTCCCTCTGTATTTCCCCTGTATTTTGGATATCGCTCCCTCTATCTCCCCTGTATTTTGGATATCGCTCCCTCTGTATCTCCCCTGTATTTTGGATATCGCTCCCTCTCTATCTCCCCTGTATTTCGGATATCGCTCCCTCTGTATCTCCCCTGTATTTCGGATATCGCTCCCTCTGTATCTCCCCTGTATTTCGGATATCGCTCCCTCTGTATCTCCCCTGTATTTCGGATATCGCTCCCTCTGTATCTCCCCTGTATTTTGGATATATCTCCCTCTGTATTTCCCCTGTATTTTGGATATCGCTCCCTCTGTATCTCCCCTTTTTTTTGTATATCGCTCCCTCTGTATCTCCCCTGTATTTTGGATATATCTCCCTCTGTATTTCCCCTGTATTTTGGATATCGCTCCCTCTGTATCTCCCCTGTATTTTGGATATCGCTCCCTCTGTATCTCCCTGTATTTCGGATATTGCTCCCTCTGTATTTCCCCGTATTTCGAATATCGCTCCCTCTGTATCTCCCCTGTATTTCGGATATCGCTCCCTCTGTATCTCCCTGTATTTCGGATATCGCTCCCTCTGTATTTCCCCTGTATTTCGGATATATCGCTCCCTCTGTATCTCCCCTGTATTTTGGATATCGATCCCTCTGTATCTTCCCTGTTTTTCGGATATCGCTCCCTCTGTATCTCCCCTGTATTTCGGATATCGCTCCCTCTGTATCTCCCCTGTATTTCGGATATCGCTCCCTCTGTATCTCCCCTGTATTTCGGATATCGCTCCCTCTGTATCCCCCTGTATTTCGGATATTGCTCCCTCTGTATCTCCCCTTATTTTGGATATCGCTTATTTTGGATATCGCTCCCTCTGTATCTCCCCTGTATTTTGGATATATCTCCCTCTGTATTTCCCCTGTATTTCGGATATCGCTCCCTCTGTATTTCCCCTTATTTCGGATATCGCGACCTCTCTTCTCATCTTTTTCGAGCACAGAACACTTTTCCTCTGAACCTTCCTTGGCTCCAATGCATTTTATCTGCAGCTTCAGTGAATCTTCGGAGTCGCTGCAGGCCCCGGGGGGCTCCTGTACCCCTCAAAGTCCCTTCTGAATATTACTGACAGCGAGCGAATAAGCGCCTATCGCCCCCCAACATCCCCAGCACATCCTCCCTTCTCCTAGTCACAGGCCTCTGATGATAAGCCATGGGATGCCTCCAGGGTGGGGGGCACAGCTTGTCGGAGCAGGGTACCGATGTGCTTGCATTGCAGTTGTTGTATTTGGAATAATTAGCCTCCGGCAGAGAATGCGCGGCTGTCACAAAAAACACATCCAAGCAACGATGGGACCAGGGGAGCGGGGGATGGGAACGGCGCAGAACGAAATTACTGCCATGTGCATTAATGCAGACAAACCGCCACATAATCGTGTGTCCGGGGGTCCGCAGAGGACAGGACGGGGTCAGATCACGTTGTGTCTGTTATCAAGGGCTGTAATGTGTGCAGTGAGCTAGAAAGAGAATAGGCATCCACACCGCTGGTATAGGGGGGCTCCACACCACTGGTATAGGGGGCTCCACACCGCTGGTATAGGGGGGCTCCACACCACTGGTATAGGGGGGCTCCACACCACTGGTATAGGGGGCTCCACACCGCTGGTATAGGGGGGCTCCAGGCCGCTGGTATAGGGGGGCTCCACGCCGCTGGTATAGGGGGCTCCGCACCACTGGTATAGGGGGGCTCCACACCACTGGTATAGGGGGGCTCCAGGCCGCTGGTATAGGGGGCTCCACACCACTGGTATAGGGGGGCTCCACACCACTGGTATAGGGGGCTACACGCCGCTGGTATAGGGGGCTCCACACCACTGGTATAGGGGGGCTCCAGGCCGCTGGTATAGGGGGGCTCTACGCCGCTGGTATAGGGGGGCTCCAGGCCGCTGGTATAGGGGGGCTCCACACCGCTGGTATAGGGCGGCTCCAGGCCGTTGGCATAGGGGGGCTCCAGGCCGCTGGTATAGGGGGGCTCCACGCCGCTGGCATAGGGGGGCTCCACGCCGCTGGTATAGGGGGGCTCCAGGCCGCTGGTATAGGGGGGCTCCACACAACTGGTATAGGGGGGCTCCACAC
This sequence comes from Ranitomeya variabilis, assembly GCF_051348905.1. Lineage (NCBI taxonomy): Eukaryota > Metazoa > Chordata > Amphibia > Anura > Dendrobatidae > Ranitomeya > Ranitomeya variabilis. The sequence goes on along the minus strand of NC_135233.1, from coordinate 427,923,259 downwards.
CACTGGTAGCCTGGAGCCCCCCTATGCTGTTATAGGGGGGCTCAGGCCGCTGTTATAGGGGGGATCCAGGCCGCTGGTATAGGGGCCTCCAGGCGCTGGTATAGGGGGGCTCCAGGCCACTGGTATAGGGGGGCTCCAGGCCGCTGGTATAGGGGGGCTCCAGGCCGCTGTTATAGGGGGGCTCCAGACTGCTGTTATAGGGGGCTCCAGGCCGCTGGTATAAGGGGGCTCCAGTCTGCTGTAATAGGTGGGCTCCAGGCTGCTGTTATAGGTGGGCTTCAGGCCGTTTTTATAGGGGGGCTCCAGGCTGCTGTTATAGGTGGGCTTCAGGCCGCTTTTATAGGGGGGCTCCAGACTGCTGTTATAGGGGGGCTCAAGGCCACTGTAATAGGGGGGCTCCAGAGTACACATCCAGACTGCTGTTATTGGAGGCTCCAGACTGCTGTTATTGGAGGCTCCAGACTGCTGTTATAGGGGGCTTCAGACTGCTGTTATAGGGGGCTCCAGACTGCTTGTTAAAGAGGGCTCCAGATTACCATTAAAGGGGGCTCCAGACTGCTGTTATAGGGGGCTCCAGACTGCTGTTATTGGGGGCTCCAGACTGCTGTTATAGGGGGTTCCAGACCATTGTCATAGGGGGCTCCAGACCACATATCCAGACTGCTGTTATGGGGGGTCCAGACTGCTGTTACGGGGGGGGTCCAGACTGCTGTTATAGGGGGGCTCCAGATTATACATCCAGACTGCTGTTATAGGGGCGGATCCAGACTGCTGTTATGGGGGGGTCCAGACTGCACACCCAGACTGCTGTTATAAGGGGGCTTTAGACTACACATCCAGACTGCTGTTATACGAGGGCTCAAGACTACATATCCAGACTACTGTTATAGGGGGCTCCAGACAACACATCCAGACTGCTGTTATAGGGGCGGATCCAGACTGCTGTTATGGGGGGGTCTGTTATGACCCCAATGGCGAGGGTCTCAGAGGAACGTGGAAGTCTGCAGAATACAAAAATCCAGCTCATAGGGCAGTGGTAACTGGGTTGACCATATATCTACTCCTAACGCCAACACTAGAAGTAGCCGGGGATCATTCCTACGTTGATTCTAGATGACACGCGCCAGCCGGAGAATCTAGCTACCCCTAGTAGAGGAAAACAAAGACCTTTCTTGCCTCCAGAGAAGGGGACCCCAAAGCTGGATAGAAGCCCCCCACAAATAATGACGGTGAGGTAAGAGGAAATGACAAACACAGAAATGAACCAGGTTTAGCACAGAGAGGCCCGCTTACTGATAGCAGAATAAAGAAAGGTAACTTATATGGTCAACAAAAACCCTATCAAAATCCACACTGGAAATTCAAGAACCCCCGAACCGTCTAACGGTCCGGGGGGAGAACACCAGCCCCCTAGAGCTTCCAGCAAAGGTCAGGATATAGATTTGGAACAAGCTGGACAAAAATACAAAACCAAAACAAATAGCAAAAAGCAAAAGGCAGACTTAGCTGATATAACTGGAACCAGGATCAGTAGACAAGAGCACAGCAGACTAGCTCTGATAACTACGTTGCCAGGCATTGAACTGAAGGTCCAGGGAGCTTATATAGCAACACCCCTAGCTAACGACCCAGGTGCGGATAAAAGGAATGACAGAAAAACCAGAGTCAAAAAACTAGTAACCACTAGAGGGAGCAAAAAGCAAATTCACAACAGTACCCCCCCCTTAGTGAGGGGTCACCGAACCCTCACCACGACCACCAGGGCGATCAGGATGAGCGGCATGAAAGGCACGAACTAAATCGGCCGCATGAACATCAGAGGCGACCACCCAGGAATTATCCTCCTGACCATAGCCCTTCCACTTGACCAGGTACTGAAGCCTCCGCCTGGAGAGGCGAGAATCCAAGATCTTCTCCACCACGTACTCCAACTCGCCCTCAACCAACACCGGAGCAGGAGGCTCAGCAGAAGGAACTACAGGCACAATGTACCGCCGCAACAAGGACCTGTGAAATACATTGTGAATAGCAAACGACACAGGAAGATCCAGACGAAAAGATACAGGATTAAGGATTTCCAATATCTTGTAAGGCCCAATAAAACAAGGTTTAAATTTGGGAGAGGAGACCTTCATAGGAACAAAGCGGGAAGAAAGCCATACCAAATCCCCAACGCGTAGTCGGGGACCCACACCGCGGCGGCGGTTGGCAAAGCGCTGAGCCTTCTCCTGTGACAACTTCAAGTTGTCCACCACATGATTCCAGATCTGCTGCAACCTATCCACCACAGAATCCACCCCAGGACAGTCAGAAGGCTCCACATGACCCGAAGAAAAGCGAGGATGGAAACCAGAGTTGCAGAAAAAAGGCGAAACCAAGGTGGCGGAACTAGCCCGATTATTAAGGGCAAACTCAGCCAACGGCAAGAATGTCACCCAATCGTCCTGATCAGCAGAGACAAAACACCTCAAATAAGCCTCCAAAGTCTGATTGGTTCGCTCCGTCTGTCCATTAGTCTGAGGATGGAAAGCAGACGAAAATGACAAATCAATGCCCATCCTACTACAAAAGGATCGCCAGAACCTGGAAACGAACTGGGATCCTCTGTCTGACACAATATTCTCAGGGATGCCGTGCAAACGAACCACGTTCTGGAAAAACACAGGAACCAGATCGGAAGAGGAAGGCAGCTTAGGCAAAGGAACCAAATGGACCATCTTGGAGAAGCGATCACATATCACCCAGATAACGGACATGCCCTGAGATAGCGGAAGATCAGAAATGAAATCCATGGAGATATGTGTCCAAGGTCTCTTCGGGACAGGCAAGGGCAAGAGCAAACCGCTGGCACGAGAACAGCAAGGCTTAGCTCGAGCACAAGTCCCACAGGACTGCACAAATGACCGCACATCCCTTGACAAGGAAGGCCACCAAAAGGACCTGGCCACCAGATCTCTGGTGCCAAAAATTCCCGGGTGACCTGCCAACACCGAGGAATGAACCTCGGAAATGACTCTGCTGGTCCACTTATCCGGGACAAACAGTCTGTCAGGTGGACAAGACTCAGGCCTATCAGCCTGAAATCTCTGCAACACACGTCGCAGATCCGGAGAAATAGCTGACAAGATAACTCCATCTTTAAGAATACCAACAGGATCAGCGACTCCAGGAGCATCAGGCACAAAGCTCCTAGAAAGAGCATCGGCCTTCACATTCTTTGAACCTGGTAAATACGAGACAACAAAATCAAAGCGGGAGAAAAACAATGACCAGCGGGCCTGTCTCGGATTAAGGCGTTTAGCAGACTCGAGATACATCAGATTTTTGTGATCAGTCAAGACCACCACACGATGCTTAGCACCCTCGAGCCAATGACGCCACTCCTCAAATGCCCATTTCATGGCCAACAACTCCCGATTGCCCACATCATAATTTCGCTCGGCAGGCGAAAACTTCCTAGAGAAAAAGGCACAAGGTTTCATAACAGAGCAACCAGGGCCTCTCTGCGACAAAACGGCCCCTGCCCCAATCTCCGAAGCATCCACCTCAACCTGAAAGGGAAGTGAGACGTCAGGCTGGCACAAAACAGGCGCCGAAGTAAACCGGCGTTTCAACTCCTGGAAAGCCTCCACGGCAGCAGGAGCCCAGTTAGCTACATCGGAGCCCTTCTTGGTCATATCCGTCAAAGGTTTCACAATGCTAGAAAAATTAGCGATAAAACGACGGTAGAAGTTAGCGAAGCCCAAGAACTTCTGAAGACTCTTAACTGACGAGGGCTGAGTCCAATCAAGAATAGCTCGGACCTTGACTGGGTCCATCTCCACAGCAGAAGGGGAAAAAATGAACCCCAAAAAGGGAACCTTCTGTACACCAAAGAGACACTTTGAGCCCTTGACAAACAAAGAATTTTCACGCAAAATTTTAAAGACCAACCTGACCTGCTCCACATGCGAATCCCAATTATCAGAAAAAACCAAAATATCATCCAGATAAACAATCAAAAATTTATCCAGATACTTCCGGAAAATGTCATGCATAAAGGACTGAAAAACTGAAGGCGCATTGGAGAGCCCAAAAGGCATCACCAAGTACTCAAAATGACCTTCGGGCGTATTGAATGCGGTTTTCCATTCATCACCTTGCTTAATGCGCACAAGGTTGTACGCACCACGAAGGTCTATCTTGGTGAACCACTTGGCACCCTTAATCCGGGCAAACAAGTCAGACAACAGCGGTAAAGGATACTGAAATTTGACAGTGATCTTATTTAAAAGCCGATAATCAATACAAGGTCTCAAAGATCCGTCCTTTTTAGCCACAAAAAAGAATCCCGCACCAAGAGGGGAAGAAGACGGACGAATATGTCCTTTCTCCAGAGACTCCTTGATATATGAACGCATAGCGGTATGTTCAGGTACCGACAGATTAAACAGTCTTCCCTTAGGAAATTTACTGCCTGGGATCAAATCTATAGCACAGTCCCTATGAGGAGGCAGTGCACTGGACTCAGACTCACTGAAGACATCCTGATAATCAGACAAATACTCCGGAACTTCCGAAGGCGTAGAAGAAGCAATAGACACAGGCAGGGAATCCCCATGAATACCACGACAGCCCCAACTTGAGACTGACATAGCCTTCCAGTCCAGGACTGGATTATGGGTCTGTAACCATGGCAGCCCTAAAACAACCAAATCATGCATTTTATGTAAAACCAGGAAACGTATCACCTCGCGGTGTTCAGGAGTCATGCACATGGTAACCTGTGTCCAATACTGCGGTTTATTTGCTGCCAATGGTGTAGCATCAATACCCCTAAGAGGAATAGGATTTTCTAATGGTTCAAGAGTAAAACCACAGCGCTTAGCAAATGAGAGATCCATGAGACTCAGGGCAGCACCTGAATCTACAAACGCCATGACAGGATAAGATGACAGTGAGCAAATCAAAGTTACAGACAGAATAAATTTAGGTTGCAAATTACCAACGGTGACAGGACTAACAACCTTAGCTATACGTTTAGAGCATGCTGAGATAACATGTGTAGAATCACCACAGTAGTAGCACAAGCCATTCCGGCGTCTATGAATTTTCCGCTCATTTCTAGTCAGGATTCTATCACATTGCATTAAATCAGGTGTCTGTTCAGACAACACCATGAGGGAATTTGCGGTTTTTCTATCACATTGCACCGAATTAGGTGTCTGTTCAGACAACACCATGAGGGAATTTGCGGTTTTGCGCTCCCGCAACCGCCGGTCAATTTGAATAGCCAGTGCCATAGTATCATTCAGACCTGTGGGAATGGAAAAACCCACCATAACATTCTTAATGGCTTCAGAAAGGCCATTTCTAAAATTAGCGGCCAGTGCACACTCGTTCCAGTGTGTCAGCACGGACCATTTCCGAAATTTTTGGCAATACACTTCAGCCTCGTCCTGCCCCTGAGACATAGCCAGCAAGGCCTTTTCTGCCTGAATCTCAAGATTGGGTTCCTCATAAAGTAAACCGAGCGCCAGAAAAAACGCATCAAGATCAGCCAATGCCGGATCTCCTGGCGCCAGCGAAAAAGCCCAATCCTGAGGGTCGCCCCGTAAGAACGAAATAACAATTTTTACTTGCTGAGCAGAATCTCCAGATGAACAGGGTCTCAGGGACAAAAACAATTTACAATTATTCACGAAATTCCTAAACTTAAACCTGTCTCCGGAAAACAGTTCAGGAATCGGTATTTTAGGTTCTGACCTAGGATTTCTGATAACATAGTCTTGTATGCCCTGCACACGAGTAGCCAGCTGGTCCACACTTGTAATCAAGGTCTGGACATTCATGTCTGCAGCAAGCATAGCCACTCTGAGGTAAAGGGGAAGAAGAAAAAAAAAAAAAAAAAACTCAGAATCTTCTTTCTTATAATCCCTCTTCTGCAATGCATTAAACATTTAATACTGGCCTGGCAAACTGTTATGACCCCAATGGCGAGGGTCTCAGAGGAACGTGGAAGTCTGCAGAATACAAAAATCCAGCTCATAGGGCAGTGGTAACTGGGTTGACCATATATCTACTCCTAACGCCAACACTAGAAGTAGCCGGGGATCATTCCTACGTTGATTCTAGATGACACGCGCCAGCCGGAGAATCTAGCTACCCCTAGTAGAGGAAAACAAAGACCTTTCTTGCCTCCAGAGAAGGGGACCCCAAAGCTGGATAGAAGCCCCCCACAAATAATGACGGTGAGGTAAGAGGAAATGACAAACACAGAAATGAACCAGGTTTAGCACAGAGAGGCCCGCTTACTGATAGCAGAATAAAGAAAGGTAACTTATATGGTCAACAAAAACCCTATCAAAATCCACACTGGAAATTCAAGAACCCCCGAACCGTCTAACGGTCCGGGGGGAGAACACCAGCCCCCTAGAGCTTCCAGCAAAGGTCAGGATATAGATTTGGAACAAGCTGGACAAAAATACAAAACCAAAACAAATAGCAAAAAGCAAAAGGCAGACTTAGCTGATATAACTGGAACCAGGATCAGTAGACAAGAGCACAGCAGACTAGCTCTGATAACTACGTTGCCAGGCATTGAACTGAAGGTCCAGGGAGCTTATATAGCAACACCCCTAGCTAACGACCCAGGTGCGGATAAAAGGAATGACAGAAAAACCAGAGTCAAAAAACTAGTAACCACTAGAGGGAGCAAAAAGCAAATTCACAACAGGGGTCCAGACTGCACACCCAGACTGCTGTTATAAGGGGGCTTTAGACTACACATCCAGACTGCTGTTATACGAGGGCTCAAGACTACATATCCAGACTGCTGTTATAGGGGGCTCCAGACAACACATCCAGACTGCTGTTATAGGGGGGCTCCAGACCACATATCCAGACTGCTGGTATAAGGGGGGACATTTGAATTCAATGTATAAGGGAACACTCCTGGTGAAGCTGATACATTGTGTCGTATTCAGTGTCGGTCGCTGCAGTTGATTTATGACACAGGTGTTAGAATGCCCTGTAGAGAATCCCCGGGCCGTATATCGGACCCCCAGACCCTGCACTTGGCAGGAGACATGGATTGCTCCTTTATGTGAGTTTTTACGCATTTCCCGGTGGTTTCGGCACCTGTTTCTTGGGGTAAAGCTCCTCATTGACTCCTGGTCGTGATGTGCTGTAACCATGTTGCATTTCTCATGACATCCCATAATAACCGCTCTTCTGGCTGTAGATCCAGCAATGGTGGAAGAGAACGGCGAAATCCGTCTGTGTGTAATTGTACTGAGCAGGGTCACAGCCGCAGGATAAAGGTCCCTGTGGGTTACACACTTCCTCTATTAAGTGGAAATTGCTATGGGATTTAATAACGTGATTTCTCACCACATGCCCTGCTGCAAATTGCTTTATATTTCTCTAAAACATGTATCATCAGAGGTTGGTGAGATGTGGGGGCACGATCCTCACCCCGGCAGTGGAGCCTCGAGGCTGACAAATTAGTGGTGGACATCACAGTCTCACGTATTAGCAGGTGCACATACATCTGGTCTCGCTGTGTGACCTTCACCTGCGGATGTCTCTTCTTCTTTTTGGATAAGGCATTTATATCTGTATACGGTGTATCTGTAGTGATGGGAGAACATGTCCACATGCAGATTTTCTGCGCAAAACATGAAGAATGAGACAACTGCTGGCCAGGATATCACTTGTATCCTGCATTTTTTTACCAGTTTTTCCATTTTGCGAGTTCTATTTCTAATTTTAAGTACGGTAGCTGCAATGTCTCCCATATACAGTACACACAGTCATAAGGGATTCCTGTTCCCGTCTCTCTGAAGCTTAGAGGTATTCAACAGCAGTACTGAGCAGTGTACCTGTGAATACAGCACTGGGGTTAGAAAAAATACTTACTAAAGAAGTACATTATACAGCATAGCTCAACACTGTAGCTATGAACCCAGCACCAGGATTAAATAAACACTACACAGCAGCAGCACTTAGAATGTTTTATGACAGTACTTAGCAGTTTACCTGTGAATCCAGCACTCGGGTTGAAAAAAAAACCACTTTAAAGCTGCAGCATAAAAGATTTTGTACAACAGCACTTAGTAGCGTAGCTGTGAATACAGCTCTTGGGTTAGATAAAATGTTTGCTGGAAATCTGCAGCATAAAATACTTTATACAGCTGTACTTAACAGTGTGCCCGTGAATCCAGCTGTTCGGTGAGATAAACACTTAAACACTTAGTAGAAAGCAATAGCATGGAAAACATTATACAGCAGTAGTTAGGTGTGTACCTGTGAATACAGGAATGCTTACTGGAAAACTGCAGCATAAAAGACTTTGTACAGCACTACTTGACAGTGTAGCTGAGAATCCAGCTTTTCTGTGAGATAAAAAATTAGTAGAAAGCAGCAGCATCTAAAATATTATACAGCAGTACTGAACAGTGTAGCCGTGAAACTAACACATAGATGAGTTAAAACACTTACTGGAAAGCAACAACACTTACATGTGTCTTCCTGTTCCTCATTCTCCTCTCCATAGACTACTATAGGCAGCTGTAATCTGATCCTTCAGTGAACAGTCATTTCTGGGGGGTTTTAGCAGTACAGATTTTAGCTTATTTTAGAAGACCGGAGAAGAGAAGAAGTGGAGAAAGAAGTAGAATTCTCTGATCAGATATATTTCGAAGTCTCTTATATTCCCCTGCTCCAGAGTTTGATAAATGAATTATTGAATAAGGAATTATTTATAAAAAGAAGCATAAAAATCCATGTTTGCCTCATCAAAGATGAAATAGTGTATCTTGGTGCCACAAAGGATAATATAGATGTCATCACAAGTTTGGTAGAGGCCCTTGGGAAAATCATCTTGTAGGGGCCCCTTTCTTGCCGATGTAATACATTGCTGGCCAAAAATTTGCCAAGTATCTAACAAGAAATATAGTCGGCCTCACTATTTTTTAAAATTTTCTGTGTGATCCTGAAACAACCAGATCCTGCAGGAGATACAGGGTTAAACTTCTGCAGGACGGTTGTATTCTCCACAGATGGATAATTTAAGCTCCACCTCCTCAACTAAGGGGAGGGGCGCAGAGGGGGGAGGCTCCTGCTGCAGCCAAAAAAACACTTTTTTTCTATGCTTCTATTTCTCCATTTTAACGATAATAGAAAACTAAATAGGATTAAAGAAAAGAAGATGGGTAAGGGAGGACGAGCTGGGAGATTATTTTTCTTTTAATTTTCTGGTGTTGACAGTTCCTTTAACATACCTGATCCATAGTTATTTATTGCAGTTTCTGGAATGGTAGAAGCCCCCCAGTTAGTGGGAACACTCCTGTTAGCTGACCCTGGTTGTGGCCGTGTCCTGTGCGGTGACTTGTAATATCTGTATACTGCCAGCGCTGCTCATATACTGTATGCTGCATGCAGTGGGTGCCATTATCTGCTGCTAAATGAGCTTTATAATGAGACGTATTAGCATATATTAATGGAGAGGATTCATCACTGTCTGAATTACCATCAGCACTTGATAGATTAGCTGTAAAATAGCAAATCATCCTCACATAGCATTAACTCCTGCGCGATAACCGTCGCTGTGTAATGTAAATGCCCTTTAGCGAAACTCTTCTTCGCCACCGGTGTAACAGGCAGTCTCGCTCATTATTACAGCGTGAATATAAAATCCTCTGCCGGCGCCTTCCTGCTCCGTCTCTGTGTATTAGCACAATTTGTAGTAGATTTGGATTTCCTAAAAAAGACATTTGGGTGATATTTCCCTTTAGCACATAAGACTTAAAAAAAGACCCCCAAAACTAACATATACGGTACTTTAAAAGTTGAGACGGAGAAAAATATGGCTATTCTCTTTGCTAAAACAAAGCTCCACACTTGTCTTTTATTTTTTTTTCTGTAGTTGCAGTACCAGGAACAACCTGTAGACATGGGTGGTGCTGTTTTTTGGAAACATTGATTTTCTAATCTGGGAAAATAGTAACTAAAACTGAAGTATTCAGGTTCCTTTTCCAGAAATTTCGGTAAGGTGGTCACCTCCATGGAGGAGAGGAGGGTTTCATCCAAAAATGAAAATAACTAATAAGACCTAATAAGAAAAATGTATCAACTCAGTAAGAAGAAATAGACCCCGAACGTTCCAAAAGAAGACCAAATTGTATCAAAACCGTCTCCGACTCGGCTCGTTAGAGCATAAAGAATCCCGTTGACGGTTCTATATGGAGCTTGTTAACATCGCAGTTGTTATTTTTGCTTACAAGTGTTGGGTGCCTTCTGTACTGGTAACGGGGCCTCAGGGCATCCAAACACAACGCTCACGAGAAGCCCCCAAGAGCCGGCAGACGATGCTTCATAAGTGGTTTTATTACTCTGATGTCAATAAATGTTTTTCTGATCTGCATGAAATGTTTATCTGCGTTATCAATTATTTATGGGTTGTTTTTGCAAATGAGATCCAAGATCAATCCGTGAGGAGCATCTCAATTTTTAATTAATCTTGGCCTTGTCCGCTGGAGCAGAAGCCGGGGCTGGAGGTCTTGTCCTCCGAGCCACCAGCCCTGGGCACGGTTCTGGATGCGGTGTCGGAGTTTCGCCTTTTCTTTCTTTTCTGGGGCTTCATCTTGCCCATTCATGTATTGTTATTCTTGTTCTTGAGCTCTGTCCAAATGTTGTCACAGCCCCTTCCTCTTCCATGAGGCGCGTTCCCTGCGGGACCAGAGCTGGGAGATGAAAGACATCACAGCAGATTCTCCGCGTCTCTAATGAGGCTCCTGTCTCGGCCTGACAAGTCTGCAGACACGGGAGAACTGTCAGACAGCTGACGGAGGCAGAGGAGGAGATGTATTGATCACAAGCCGTCTCATCGAACACCTTCTCTGGGAGAGGAGGTTGGAGGCGCGGGCGTTTGATGTAGGAGACTAATGGCAGTTAGCTCTTCAGGTGTTTCTCTCTTGTCACGGAAAGGGAATATCCCACTTACCGACCATCTATCGCAGTGCTTAGCGCATCATTTACTCTATTTGATGCCATTGTTATTGGCAAGCGGAATCATTAAAAAATATATATCCTGGTGGTTATCCGCGTAGAGGTGGACGCTGCCACCAGCCAATTATCATACAAATCGGGCGCGCAATCTGTCCTCTCCGTCTCATCCCATTTCAAGCTTTGTGGTTTTGCTTTCCTCTTCTTTTTTTCGGGTTTTTTTCTGTTTGGCAAAGATCTGAATAGGAAAAGAAAGATGGAATCAAACTGGTAGGAATGTGCTTTATATGGAGAAAAGTAAAAGTATGTGCACCCCCTACATCCACCTCTGACCTACATCCATAGTAATTATTATGGAGATATAACGGCTCCACTCTTCTGTGCAAATTTTAGGTCATTTGTGAGGTTGAACCCTGATGTTGGGGGAGGCCGGGCTCACAATCTCCATGAGATCTGGGCTCTGTGCGGCCACTCATGTCCCCTCCATGTCTGTATGGACCTCGTACACTGAGCTCAGTCATGGGAGGCAGATAAGGGTCTTCCCCAAACTTCCCACAAAGCTGAAGCTACAATTGTCCACAATGTCTTGTGCTAAAGATTTAAATTTCCCATCACTGGAGCTGAGGGTCCGAGGCCGCCCCCTGATAACAGCCCATAGCAATATCCCCCTCCACCATCTGTCCTGCGGGCACAATGCATTCAGGGGGTAACGTCCTCCTGGAGTCACCAAACCCAGACTCCTCCATCAGACGCAGATAGAGAAGTGCGATCCGTCACTGCACAGAACACGTCTCCTCCAGAGTCCAGTGGTGGCGGCTTTACACCACTCCATCCGAGGCTTGGCATTGTGCTTAGTGATGTACGGCTGTGTGCAGCTGTTCGGCCATGAAGCTCCTGGTGGGGACGCAGTGTTTGTGCTGATACCAGAGGTTTGGATTCTGCAGCTATGGGGTCAGCAGAGCGGTGGTGACTTTTCTGTCCTGTGGTCCTCATCACTGGGCCCCACGCTCTGTAACATTACGGGGTCTTTCCTTTGTGGCTGAGTTGCTGCGGTCCCTTCCACTTCTCAATAATATCACTCACAGGTGATGGGGAAGATTCAGGAGGAAGAAATGTTGTGGACGGACTTGTTACCCCGGTGGTCCTATTACAGGATCGCGCTGGGATTAGTGAGCTCTGCACCATGGACGGAGGTTATACACCTGGGGCAACGGGGCCGACATTATAGAACGAGGGTTGAGGGGCTGGTGGTTATATACCGGGAGTGGGGGCTGGAGGTTATATACCGGGGGTGGGGGCCGGAGGTTATATACCGGGGGTGAAGCCGGAGGGTATATACCTGGGGTGGGGGCCAGGGGTTATATATCGGGGGTGGAGGCCGGGGGTTATATATCGGGGGTGGGGGTTATATACCGGGGATGGGGGCCGGGGGTCATATACTGGGGGTGGGGGCCGGAGGTTATATACCGGGGGTGGGGGCCGGGGGTTATATATCGGAGGTGGGGGCTGGGGGTTATATATCGGGGATGGGGGCCGGGGGTCATATACTGGGGGCGGGGGCCGGAGGTTATATACAGGGGGGGTGGGGGCCGGGGGTTATATACCGAGGGTGGGGCCGGAGGGTATATACCTGGGGTGGGGGCCAGAAGTTATATACCGGGGGTTATATACTGGGGGTGGGGCCCGGAGGTTATATACTGGGGGTGGGGCCTGGAGGTTATATACCGGGGGTGGGGGCCCAGAGGTTATATACCGGGGGTTATATACCAGTGGTGGGGGCCGGGGATTATACACTTGGAGGGGAAATAGGACTAATGGAGAATACTGAAGCTATATGCCTTCACCCTGCACATTAGGATCACCAATGATACATTTTCTATTGATGCTCGTGAAGTGGTGCCCCAGGGTTATGTGTAGGGGCCCCCGGTTACTTGGCAAGTCCCATCTTGTAAGCCAGCTGTCACCTGTAGGAAGCTTTTAATTAGTATCTCAAGAGAAGCCAATTAAGCACTGGTGGAGATATTGACGAGTCTGCGGTCTCCACTTCACAGCACCAGCAAATGAAAGAAGTCGTTCTCGCCCCAAAGTTCTTGTCGGCCGCCATGAATAGAGCAAGCACTCAGCGCATTGTATGTTTAAGCTGCAGTCTTTCCGCGGGTGTAAGCTTTATGTAGTGTGATTACTGTGCCGGCTATTCCCGTCCCTAATGGTATCTGAAGTGTATGACATGTTCTGAAGAGTTCATCTCATCCGCTCCGCTTTGTCTTCTGCCGCCATCTCCTTTCCACTTCAGTGTCTGCCTGCGATCCCTGGATGAAGAGTGAAAGAATAAGGCCGACTTATAGGTTTGTTTTTTTCCCATCTCTGCAGTTTTTATGGTAGAATGTTCAAAGGCTAAATTTACATATGGGAGGAGTCTGTCAAAGTCGAGTAATAATTAAGGAGAACCTGTCACTTACTATAAATGTGTAATTTTCTTACCTGGTGTAAACGCCGCTGTTCTCTTGAATCCGGCGATGTTTTTCTTTTCTTTCTGTTCCTCTCTGCTCCTGAGATATGGCCCCTTCCAGGCATATGAATCTTCTATTGTTTGTCAATAGGGCATGGTTATCAAGAAGACACACCCTCTTGGATAATAAGACTAGAATTATACACAGAGACGGGGAGGCCATATCTCGGGAAAGGAGAGCAGGCACATGAGAAAACCATCGCCGAATCCTGGAGAACAGCGGCATTTACACCAGATGTAAAGATTACCGTACACAGTTTATAGAGACGGACATGTTCTATTTAATGAGACGTTAAATATGGAGTCTAACTAAAATTATTGGTAACATTTACTTTATGTGATATAAATGCTTGAGAGACGTCGTCTTAGGCTGGAGTCACACATGGCGTAAGACAATACGCCACGTATTATACGTCCGTACTGCGGCCGTAATACGGAGAAATGTTCCCAAAATATTGATGCGTAGTCAGGGTGTGTCAGCGTATTTTGCGCATGGCATCCTCCGTATGTAATCCGTATGGCATCCGTACTGCGAGATTTTCGCGCAGGCTTGCAAAACCGACATCTAATGGATTTATGTGCTCAAATGTTCATTAAAACATTATATATATATCTAATATATAAAGCTGAATGTGTGTGTGTGTGTATGTATGTATGTATGTATGTATGTCCGGGATTGGCATCTGAACCGTAGCAGCTACAGCCACAAAATTTTGCACAGTCACACGTCTGGACCCCGAGAGCGTCATAGGCTATGTTGTGAGGTGAAATTTTAACCCCGCGCTTTCCAATTCACCAAACAATTTTGCCCCTATCTACATAATGGGGAAAAAGTGAAAGGAAAAGTGTTGGAGGCGTCGCAGCTACAGGCACAAAATTTTGCACAGTCACACGTCTGGACCCTGAGAGCGTCAAAGCTATATTGTGAGGTGAAATTTTAACCCCGCGCTTTCCAAGTCACCAAACAATTTTGCCCCTATCTACATAATGGGGAAAAAATGAAAGGAAAAGTGTTGGAGGCAAATTAACAGCTGCCAGATGTGAACAAGGGGGACTTAAAGAATGACAGCGATGGCACCAAAGAGTATATACTGTACAGTTGCTAAGGTGGGGCCCCAACATGGGATAATCACACCACCACGGGGATATGAACACACACACAAAATGCGCCACACACTACCACGTGCTCGAACACATATACCACCCTCAGTGCACATTTCACCACACATACACCAACCTCGCCACATAAAAGTAGAAACACAAAAGTCGCCGCTCAAAACTCGCCACGCGCAAAACTCTCCACATGCAAAACTCGCCACACGTGCAAAACTCGCCACACGCAAAACTTGCACACGCAGAAAAATTGCCACACGCAGAAAAATTGCCACATGCACAAAAGTTGCAACACATGCAAAAGTTGCCTCTCACAAAACTTGCACATACTCAAAAGGCACCACACATAAAACTCGCCACGCGCAAAACTCGCCATGCGCAAAACTTGCTGCACACAACTTGCTACACTAACCTGTCACATGCAACTCGACACACAAAAAGTTGCTACACGCATGTCGCCACACAAAACTCATCTCACAAAAGTCCCTACATGCATGTCGCCACACGCAACTCAACACACACAACTTGACACACGAAACTCGCCCTAAAACACACACAAGTCTGGTATCCTTCAAAAATAAAAATCTGATTAATAAGCAGACAAACTACAAGAGCAACAAATGTACCATATAGGAATCCGGCAGCTGTCAGTCACATGACCAGTCTATTATGTGTATGTGTGAGCTAATATATACTGCCAGGGGGTGGGCTTACTGTTGGCTGGGGATTTATCAGGCTGCCATTTTAGCTTACAAATACTGAGGTAAAAATACTGACCAAATAACGTGTGAACGAGGGCTAATACAGGAGGAGATGGCATACAGCTATATACTATATACAGGAGATGACACACAGGTATATACTATTTACAGGGGAGATGACACACAGGTATATACTATATACAGGAGGAGATGACACACAGATATATACTATATACAGGAGAGATGACACACAGGTATATACTATATAGAGGAGGAGATGACATACAGGTACATACTACATACAGGAGGAGATGACATACAGGTATATACTATATACAGGAGGAGATGACACACAGGTATATACTATATACAGGAGCAGATTACCTACAGGTATATAGTATATACAGGAGGAGATGACACAGGTATATGCTATGTATAGGAGGAGATGACATACAGGTATATACTATATACAGGAGATGACACACAGATATATACTATATATAGGTGAGATGACACACAGGTATATACTATATACAGGAGATTACATACAGGTATATCTAATATATAAAGCTGAATGTGTGTATGTATGTATGTGTGTATGTCCGGGATTGGCATCTGTACCGTCGCAGCTACAGCCACAAAATTTTGCACAGTCACACGTCTGGACCCCGAGAGCGTCATAGGCTATGTTGTGAGGTGAAATTTTAACCCCGCGCGTTCCAATTCACCAAACAATTTTGCTCCTATCTACATAATGGGGAAAAAGTGAAGGGAAAAGTGTTGGAGGAAAATTGACAGCTGCCAGATGTGAACAATGAGGACTTAAAGAATGAGAGCGATGGCGACAAAGAGTATATACCGTACAGTTGCTAAGGTGGGGCCCCGACATGGGATACTCACCACACACGGGGATATGAACACAAACACAAAATGCGCCACACACTACCACGTGCTTGAACACATATACCACCCTCAGCACACATTTCACCACACACACACACCAACCTCGCCACATAAAAGTCGAAACACAAAAGTCACCACTCAAAACTCGCTACATGCAAAACTCGCCATATGCAAAACTAGGCTCACGCAAAACTCGCCACACGTGCAAAACTCACCTCATGGAAAACTCACCTCATGCAAAACTTGCACACACAGAAAAATTGCCACATGTACAAAAGTTGCACCACATGCAAAAGTTGCCTCACACAAAACTTGCACATACTCAAAATGCACCACACATAAAACTCGCCACGCGCAAAACTCGCCATGCACAAATCTTGCTGCACACAACTTGCTACACTAACCTGTCACATGCAACTCAACACACAAAATGTTGCTACACGCATGTCGCCACACAAAACTCATCTCACAAAAGTCGCTACATGCATGTCGCCACACGCAACTCAACACACACAACTTGACACATAAAACTCGCCCTAAAACACACACAAGTCTGGTATTGTCCTTCAAAAATAAAAATCTGATTAATAAGCAAACTACAAGAGCAACAAATGTACCATATAGGAAATACGGCAGCTGTCAGTCACATGACCTGTCTATTATGTGTATGTGTGAGCTAATATATACTGCCAGGGGGGAGGGCTTCCTGTTGGCTGGGGATTTATCAGGCTGCCAATAGCAACCAATCACAGCTCAGCTTCTATTTTGCTACAGTTAATTAACCTGAGCTCTGATTGGTTAATATAGGCAACAAAGACATTCTCAGTATAACAAAGCTAATATATGTTGTGAAATGCTTCTATTTGCTTAGTTTTTGCCTTTTAATAATTACATTTCTATCTATTTGTTTTGTGGTTTTTGTGTGCAGAATAAATTTTTGTTAACACATTCTATTTTGCTAACAGCAGTCATTAACCCGGGCGAAGCCGGGTAGTACAGCTAGTATATATATATATATATGTCATTGAGACACATATATATATATTCTGTATTTAGATTTCATTCAGCGCGATATCTGTGAACAGCCGGTAATTCAATTGCCGGCTTTTCATTTCTCCTGCACAAACCCCTTCAGATGGATTACATCGTGGGACGTGATCTGACATCAGAAGGTATGTATATTGTGCGTTTATTATTTTGCCAAGCGAGGGTTTGCAAATGGATTGCGAGAACAATAAATTATTACAACAACCGCTGTGTTTATTTCATTAAAATCCTTTTTAATCGTGTGTGTGTGTTTTTTAACCCTTTCCTACAATTGGATTAATAATGGATAGGTGTCATAATTGACGCCTCTCCATTATTAATCTGGCTTAATGTCACCTTACAATAGCAAGGTGGCATTAACCCTTCATTACCCCATATCCCACCGCTACAGGGAGTGGGAAGAGAGTGGCCAAGTGCCAGAATAGGCGCATCTTCCAGATGTGCCTTTTCTGGGGTGGCTGGGGGCAGATGTTTTTAGCCACGGGGGGGCCAATAACCATGGACCCTCTCCTGGCTATTAATATCTGCCCTCAGTCACTGGCTTTACCATTCTGGCGGAGAAAATTGCGCGGGAGCCCACGCCAATTTTTTCCGCCATTTAACGCTTTATTTTAGCAGCTACAGTGCACAAATTTTGCACATACACACTACTAACAGTAGTGTGGAATATGCAAAAAAAATGGGGATATGAGATGGTTTACTGTATGTAAACCATGTCTCATATCATGTCGGGTTTGTGAAGGAGAAGGAAAAAGCCGGCAATTGAATTACCGACTTTTCAATAACACCGCTGCGTATTTCTCGCAAGTCACACTGCAGGTCCGTGTGGAATCCGTATTTTTCTCGCCCCCATAGACTTTCATTGGCGTATTATTTGCGCAATACGCTGACAAACGCAGCATGCTGCGATTTTGTACGGCCGTAGAAAGCCGTATAATACTGAACCGTAATATACGGCTAATAGGAGCAGCCCCATTGAGAAGCATTGTGCCGTATGTAATGCGAGTTTTACGTACGTAGTTTTTGCGCTCTTACGTCCGTAAAACACGCATGTGTGACCCCGGCCTTAGGGTGATTCCTATTTGTTCGTTTTCTCTTGATAATTTATGATCAGCTATGCAGCTATGATCTAAGAAAAACCTAACAGTAAGTGCTTAGTTTCCCTGCAGCTCCCCCGCAGGTGAAAGTAAGTATTAACTAAAGCAATTGTTACCATCCTCCTCGTGTCTCCCCTTTTCCTCATAGTTTGTAAGCTTGCGAGCAGGGCCCTCATTCCTACTGGTATCTGTTTTGAACTGTGATTTCTGTTATGCTGTAATGTCTATTGTCTGTACAAGTCCCCTCTATAATTTGTAAAGCGCTGCGGAATATGTTGGCGCTATATAAATAAAAATTATTATTATTATTTTTACACAATGTTTATTTATATCGGGAAATAACAGGAACTCCAGGGTGAGAATCACTCTTTATAACCACTCTGACCAAGAGATTTTGATCTTCAAGAGTGGATATTAACCCAGAATTCCCTAGTAGGGTCAATAAAAATGATTTTTTTTTATTTCTCAATCTGGCAGCTGACCCAAACTATCCAGAGGAACTCTATGTGTGGCTTCCATATTTACACTGCAGCGGAAATGTCAAAATCAACAGCTCCGACCTCCGAGCACGATGGGCTTGTGAGCCTGGAGATCTCGGCGGTGCACGGTTGCGCTAATGCTCCCTACTCACAGCTGTGCTTAGTCTTTGTGTGCCGCCATACCGGTCTGACGACTTCCGTATGTACTGAGCTATTCTCTTCTAAAAGCACCGCGGTAACAATAACACTGCAGCGGCACTAACATTTTACATTGGATGTCTGCCAAAACTTCAAGTAAAACAAGTCCTAGATTCTGTGATACCTTCACACGAAGCGACGCTGCAGCGATAGCGACAACGATGTCGATCGCTGCAGCGTCGCTATTTGGTCGCTGGAGAGCTGTCACACAGACCGCTCTCCAGCGATCAACTATGCCGAGGTCCCCTGGTAACCAGGGTAAACATCGGGTAACTAAGCGCAGGGCCGCGCTTAGTAACCCGATGTTTACCCTGGTTACCAGCGTAAAATCTAAAAAAAACAAACAGCACATACTTACATTCACGTCCCCCTGCGTCCACTTCCTGACACTGACTGAGCGCCGTACAGTGAGAGCAGAGCGGTGACGTCACCGCTGTGCTGCTTTCACTATCACTTTCACTTTGCGGCGCTGAGTCAGAGGAGGAAGCAGACTGCAGGGGACGCAATGTGAGTATGTGCTGTTTGTTTTTTTTACATTTTACGCTAGTAACCAGGGTAAACATCCTGCGGCCCTGCGCTTAGTAACCCGATGTTTACCCTGGTTACCAGTGTAAAATATCGCTGGTATCGTTGCTTTTGCTTTCAAACACAACGATACACAGCGATCGGACGACCAAATAAAGTTCTGGACTTTATTCAGCGACCAGCGACATCACAGCAGGATCCTGATCGCTGCTGCGTGTCAAACGAAACGATATCGCTAGCGAGGACGCTGCAACGTCACGGATTGCTAGCGATATCGTTATAATGTCGTTTCGTGTGAAGGTACCTTTAGATTAAGTGCTTTTGGTAGGCAGTTGTGCTAATTTTGAGGCGTGGGTTGGATTTTTGTTTCCGTAGAAAAAAAGAAATTGTAAATTAATGTTTATTAGAGAAAGAGAAAAATCTCCTGCCGTTCTGGGTATAGAGCTCTTACACACACCTATGCGTCTCCATGGTTCCAGACTACAAACTCTGTGTAGTCTGATCATCAATTCTTTTGTCGCTCCCTTCCTTCTGTCCCCTTTATCTGTTAACCTACAGAAGGTTGAGGAACCTTTGTTTCAAGAATTTAGGTCACAAATCCTGAAATCGTGTACGTATTTGGTGCTTGTCCAAGGGGCAAATGCAGGACTTTGAATGGAGGAGTTGGACAACATCAGTGGTTTGTTGGGATGATGACCCGTGGTGATCAATCGATTGCTTACGTGACTGCATTAGGAAAGCGGTTGTCTCCGTTGAGTTGACAGCTTTATTCAAAATTACTTTTTTTTTTCCCATTTTCCAAATTTAAACCCCTGAAATTCTTGGTCCTGGTCCTTTTGCACATACATTGTGGAGGGAGGTTCCTCTCGTGGGACTCCCCGGATTTGAGCTGTAGCACAACCTTCTACGTTTGGTATTCGGAGCGATCAGTTAATCGCCCCGACGGCTTTTTGTTACCTATTTTTCCATTTTTGTCATTTTTGACCCCTCACTCGTGCTCCTTTTCACCCTTTACCATGTCTCTCCTCCTATACCAGCATCTCCTGCCGCTCTCATTATCTTCTGACCTTGGAGGTTTGGACTCTGACTTCTCCTGGTTCTTCTTTATTGCTTTCTGTTTTCTCCTTGTGTCTCACTCCGTGGTTCTCCTTCGCCATCTCTCGGTCTTCTCATTAGTCCTCGGATCCATCCCTACCCCCCACTTTTCTCTTTGCTCTCTTTTCTCCCGCCTGTCCCCCAGGACCGGCTTTCTTACTGCTAGGCAAATGAATTTTACTGCGCGGATATCAAGTCATCACTAGCCCTCGCGTTTCCACTGTAGATAGAAGCACAGCCGCAAAACCCACCGGTCCATTTGCTCACGATAAGTAGAAAATTGGAAGTAACTCGGAGAATCTGAAAGCTGCAGGTGCATCAGAGATGTCCATTAATTTGTTTTTGTGAGAAATTGAAGCAAAACCCTGATTGACGTCTCCGGCTTTCAAGAGGTTCTGTGATGGCTGCTGGGGATCTGGACGATGCAAACTTCAGCTGTGGCCAAGGTCTCCCCTTCAAAAGCTGTAAGGTGTAAACTGCCCGTACAGCTTCAATGATGTCCGAGGGAAAACGTTATACCTATATGACATTATTTATTTGGTGTGCCGAGAGAGCGTGCCGCCTTCTTAGGCTACTTTCACACTAGCGTCGGGCTCGGCCCGTTGCAGTGCGTCGGGCCGAGGTCACCGACGCTAGCGTTGTCTCCGCCGCACAACGGGGGCAGTGGATGCATTTTTCCAGCGCATCCGCTGCCCCATTGTGAGGTGGGGGCGGAGTTCCGGCCGCGCATGCGCGGTTGGAAAAAGCGGACCGTCGGGAGCAAAAAACGTTACATGTAACATTTTTTGCTCCCGGCGGACCGCCACAGCACGGCGCAACCGTCTCACGACGGTTGCGACGTGTGTCAATCCATCGCAATGCGTCGCTAATGTTAGTCAATGGAGAAAAAACACATCCTGCAAGCACTTTTGCAGGATGCGTTTTTTCTGCAAAACGAACCATTGTGACGGATTGCAGTTAACGCTAGTGTGAAAGTAGCCTTAAAGAGAACTGACTGCCATGGACAACTGTAAATAAAGAGAATCTGCTGTAAATAAAGAATATTTTCATTGTCAACAAATAATACAGGTCCTTCTCATAAAATTAGCATATAGTGTTAAATTTCATTATTTACCATAATGTAATGATTACAATTAAACTTTCATATATTATAGATTCATTATCCACCAACTGAAATTTGTCAGGTCTTTTATTGTTTTAATACTGATGATTTTGGCATACAACTCCTGATAACCCAAAAAACCTGTCTCAATAAATTAGCATATTTCACCCGTCCAATCAAATAAAAGTGTTTTTTAATAACAAACAAAAAAACCATCAAATAATAATGTTCAGTTATGCACTCAATACTTGGTCGGGAATCCTTTGGCAGAAATGACTGCTTCAATGCGGCGTGGCATGGAGGCAATCAGCCTGTGACACTGCTGAGATGTTATGGAGGCCCAGGATGCTTCAATAGCGGCCATAAGCTCATCCAGAGTGTTGGGTCTTGCATCTCTCAACTTTCTCTTCACAATATCCCACAGATTCTCTATGGGGTTCAGGTCAGGAGAGTTGGCAGGCCAATTGAGCACAGTAATACCATGGTCAGTAAACCATTTACCAGTGGTTTTGGCACTATGAGCAGGTGCCAGGTCGTGCTGAAAAATGAAATCTTCATCTCCATAAAGCATTTCAGCCGATGGAAGCATGAAGTGCTCCAAAATCTCCTGATAGCTAGCTGCATTGACCCTGCCCTTGATGAAACACAGTGGACCAACACCAGCAGCTGACATGGCACCCCACACCATCACTGACTGTGGGTACTTGACACTGGACTTCAGGCATTTTGGCATTTCCTTCTCCCCAGTCTTCCTCCAGACTCTGGCACCTTGATTTCCGAATGACATGCAAAATTTGCTTTCATCAGAAAAAAGTACTTGGGACCACTTAGCAACAGTCCAGTGCTGCTTCTCTGTAGCCCAGGTCAGGCGCTTCTGCCACTGTTTATGGTTCAAAAGTGGCTTTACCTGGGGAATGCGGCACCTGTAGCCCATTTCCTCCACACCAGACTCAGTCCACTGCTTCCTCAGGTTCCCCAAGGTCTGGAATCGGTCCTTCTCCACAATCTTCCTCAGGGTCCGGTCACCTCTTCTCGTTGTACAGCGTTTTCTGCCACATTGTTTCCTTCCAACAGACTTACCATTGAGGTGCCTTGATACAGCACTCTGGGAACAGCCTATTTGTTGAGAAATTTCTTTCTGGGTCTTACCCTCTTGCTTGAGGGTGTCAATGATGGCCTTCTTGACATCTGTCAGGTCGCTAGTCTTACCCATGATGGGGGTTTTGAGTAATGAGGCAGGGAGTTTTTAAAAGCCTCAGGTATCTTTTGCATGTGTTTAGAGTTAATTAGTTGATTCAGAAGATTAGGGTAATAGGTCGTTTAGAGAACCTTTTCTTGATATGCTAATTTA
Organism: Ranitomeya variabilis; assembly: GCF_051348905.1. Taxonomy (NCBI): domain Eukaryota; kingdom Metazoa; phylum Chordata; class Amphibia; order Anura; family Dendrobatidae; genus Ranitomeya; species Ranitomeya variabilis. Next base: position 427,900,153 of record NC_135233.1, on the reverse strand, counting down.
TTGAGACAGGTTTTTTGGGTTATCAGGAGTTGTATGCCAAAATCATCAGTATTGAAACAATAAAAGACCTGACAAATTTCAGTTGGTGGATAATGAATCTATAATATATGAAAGTTTAATTGTAATCATTACATTATGGTAAATAATGAAATTTAACACTATATGCTAATTTTTTGAGAAGGACCTGTATATCCTAATATGACACATCAATAAATAAAACAATTCACTGATCTGTAGTAGATGTTGAGTGGTTAGTAAACAGCAACTTTGCCCTGGACAAATGTCTGTACACTTCTGCTCTCCTCCTCTCTGACAGCATGCAGTCTCACAGACACAGAGAGAAACTGCTGCTGCTTCCTCTTCTCCCCATGTCTGCTGCCTCTGTCATGCAGTCACACAGACAGAAACCGCTGTTGCTTCCTCTTCTCCCCATGTCTGCTGCCTCTGTCATGCAGTCTCACAGACACAGAGAGAAACCGCTGCTGCTTCCTCTTCTCCCCATGTCTGCTGCCTCTGTCATGCAGTCTCACAGACACAGACAGAAACCGCTGCTGCTTCCTCTTCTCCCCATGTCTGCTGCCTCTGTCATGCAGTCTCACAGACACAGACAGAAACCGCTCTTGCTTCCTCTTCTCCCCATGTCTGCTGCCTCTGTCATGCAGTCTCACAGACACAGAGAGAAACTGCTGCTGCTTCCTCTTCTCCCCATGTCTGCTGCCCCTGTCATGCAGTCTCACAGACAGAGAGAAACTGCTGCTGCTTGCTCTTCTCCTCATGTCTGATGCCTCTGTCATGCAGTCTCACAGACACAGAGAAACCGCTGCTGCTTCCTCTTCTCCCCATGTCTGCTGCCTATGTCATGCTGACTCACAGACACAGAGATAAACTGCTGCTGCTTCCTCTTCTCCCCATGTCTGCTGCCTCTCACGCAGTCTCACAGACACAGACAGAAACCGCTGCTGCTTCCTCTTCTCCCCATGTCTGCAGCCTCTGTCATGAAGTCTCACAGAGATAAACCACTGCTGCTTCCTCTTCTCCCCATGTCTGCTGTCTCTGTCATGCAGTCTCACAGACACAGAGATAAACCGCTGCTGCTTCCTCTTCTCCCCATGTCTGCTGCCTCTGTCATGCAGTCTCACAGACACAGAGAAACCGCTGCTGCTTCCTCTTCTCCCCATGTCTGCTGCCTCTGTCATGCAGTCTCATAGACAAGACACAGAGATAAACTGCTGCTGCTTCCTCCTTTCCCTACATCTGCTTCCTTTCACTTAGTCTCACAGACACATAGAGAAACCGCTGCTGCTTTCTCTTCTCCCCATGTCTGCTGCCTCTGTCATGCAGTCTCACAGACACAGAGATAAACCGCTGCTGCTTCCTCTTTTCCCCAGATCTGCTCCCTTTCACTTAGTCTCACAGACACATAGAGAAACCGCTGCTGCTTCCTCTTCTCCCCATGTCTGCTGCCTCTGTCATGCAGTCTCACAGACACAGAGAGAAACTGCTGCTGCTTCCTCCTTTCCCCACATTTGCTCCCTTTCACTTACAGTCTCACAGACATAGAGAAACCGCTGCTGCTTCCTCTTCTCCCCATGTCTGCTGCCTCTCTCATGCAGTCTCACAGACACAGAGAGAAACTGCAGTTCTTGCCCTCTCTCCTCACAACATAGCCTTAAAGATCACATCACCTCTTCTTCCGCTATACTCGCAGCTTAGTCTTAAAGACACAGAGAGAAACCGCTGCTGCTTCCTCTTCTCCCCATGTCTGCTGCCTCTGTCATGCAGTCTCACAGACAGACAGAAACCGCTGCTGCTTCCTCTTCTCCCCATGTCTGCTGCCTCTGTCATGCAGTCTCACAGACACAGACAGAAACCGCTCTTGCTTCCTCTTCTCCCCATGTCTGCTGCCTCTGTCATGCAGTCTCACAGACACAGAGAGAAACTGCTGCTGCTTCCTCTTCTCCCCATGTCTGCTGCCCCTGTCATGCAGTCTCACAGACAGAGAGAAACTGCTGCTGCTTGCTCTTCTCCTCATGTCTGATGCCTCTGTCATGCAGTCTCACAGACACAGAGAAACCGCTGCTGCTTCCTCTTCTCCCCATGTCTGCTGCCTATGTCATGCTGACTCACAGACACAGAGATAAACTGCTGCTGCTTCCTCTTCTCCCCATGTCTGCTGCCTCTCACGCAGTCTCACAGACACAGACAGAAACCGCTGCTGCTTCCTCTTCTCCCCATGTCTGCTGCCTCTGTCATGAAGTCTCACAGAGATAAACCACTGCTGCTTCCTCTTCTCCCCATGTCTGCTGTCTCTGTCATGCAGTCTCACAGACACAGAGATAAACCGCTGCTGCTTCCTCCTTTCCCCACATCTGCTCCCTTTCACAGTCTCACAGACACATAGAGAAACCGCTGCTGCTTCCTCTTCTCCCCATGTCTGCTGCCTATGTCATGCTGTCTCAGACACAGAGATAAACTGCTGCTGCTTCCTCTTCTCCCCATGTCTGCTGCCTCTGTCATGCAGTCTCACAGACACAGAGATAAACCGCTGCTGCTTCCTCCTTTCCCCACATCTGCTCCCTTTCACAGTCTCACAGACACAGAGAAACCGCTGCTGCTTCCTCTTCTCCCCATGTCTGCTGCCTCTGTCATGCAGTCTCACAGACACAGAGATAAACCGCTGCTGCTTCCTCTTCTCCCCATGTCTGCTGCCTCTGTCATGCAGTCTCACAGACACAGAGAAACCGCTGCTGCTTCCTCTTCTCCCCATGTCTGCTGCCTCTGTCATGCAGTCTCATAGACAAGACACAGAGATAAACTGCTGCTGCTTCCTCCTTTCCCTACATCTGCTCCCTTTCACTTAGTCTCACAGACACATAGAGAAACCGCTGCTGCTTTCTCTTCTCCCCATGTCTGCTGCCTCTGTCATGCAGTCTCACAGACACAGAGATAAACCGCTGCTGCTTCCTCTTTTCCCCACATCTGCTCCCTTTCACTTAGTCTCACAGACACATAGAGAAACCGCTGCTGCTTCCTCTTCTCCCCATGTCTGCTGCCTCTGTCATGCAGTCTCACAGACACAGAGAGAAACTGCTGCTGCTTCCTCCTTTCCCCACATTTGCTCCCTTTCACTTACAGTCTCACAGACATAGAGAAACCGCTGCTGCTTCCTCTTCTCCCCATGTCTGCTGCCTCTCTCATGCAGTCTCACAGACACAGAGAGAAACTGCAGTTCTTGCCCTCTCTCCTCACAACATAGCCTTAAAGATCACATCACCTCTTCTTCCGCTATACTCGCAGCTTAGTCTCAAAGACACAGAGAGAAACTACTGCTGCAACCCCCCCCACTTCTGTTTCCGTCCCCTCACACAGCATTCAATCTCACCGCCACAGAGAGAAACTGCTGCTGCGACTCCCTTTCCCTACTTCTGCTTACCCTCCCCTAACACAGTATGAAATATCACAGGTACAGGGAAAAACGGCAGGTGGTTCTCCCTCCTCTCCCACTTCTGCTAATCCCTCTCACAGCCTATCTGGAATTAAGGCTGTACTCCTTTTCCTCCCATCTCCTCACTCTCCCTTCTCAAAGCGTACAGTCTCACAGGTATAGAAGGAAACTACAGCAGCATCTCCCTCCTCTCCCCTTTTTTTTTTTCCTGTTTTCTAAGAGCATGCAGTCCCATGTGCACAAAGTGGATCTGCGGCTGCCCCACTTCTTCTGGAATATGCGACATTCTTCTACATCTATTTCAACCACATACATTTTCACTTTTAATGTCATAAATAAAAGCAGGAATCCCCTCTTTTCTGCAGTAGATTTCACACCTAATCCTCACTGTCTTCAGTACTAGACCGATCAATGCTAATATCAGATTTGTTACACGGATGTGCGATGCTTTCCAGCTATATTTAAGCTTTTCCTCTGGCTGAAGTCAATACGATTGACCAAAGAACCAGGTGAGGGGAAGCTGAAGGCCACGGGGACCTCTGTGCTGCGATCAATCATTGATCGTGATCATAGCGCTGCCCTTTGGAGACCATCCATGTTTTATGAGGGGGCTTCCATCTCTTCTCTCTTCCAGTTTGTTCTGTCTTCATTCATCCTTGCCATGCAAATATAAACTCTTCCAAGGATAAAAAAAAAAAAAGGATCATGAATAGCAAAGAGGAAATATGTAATTCTGTCGCTTTCTCGACGTTCCAAACTTCTTCTCTGTTTCATCAACTTTCCCTTCTCGTCGTCTTTATGTATTCTTTTTCTTCCTGCGTCTAGCCCACTTTCTCTGGTTTCTTCCCCCGGCTGTCCCCAACGCCCCGTGCTGCTTCTCTACGTCTGGCATACAGATGGAGGAAGCCATTCTCTGCTCCTCGCTCCGTGCCCGTCTCAGCCCGGGGCCCGGAGCTCATGATCCCCCTGTGCCGACTTCAGAGGTGCCGAGTGAGGCTGCTAATCCTCGTCTGATCCGCACCCTGCGGCCTCTCACACTTGTCAGGAGAGGATATGAAAGGAGCACATTTTGAATAAGTAACTTGGCTCCTCCCGACGGCTCTGGGACTTTACAAGCTCCTTCTTCATCCAGTTGAGTCCTGGCTTGACCCTGATCAGCCGGTGACCCCGTCCCTCCATAACGATGCTGCTCCATACTCCTTCCTTGCATTAACCCCATTTTTACGACTCCTCCAGGCGCCGTTTTCATTTAGCTCATCGTCCTCTGCCCATTAGCCCACTTTCGCCTCGTGACATTGACGTGGTGTGTGCTCGATGCCCGTGTGCGCTCCGGCAGGACGGTTATGGACAGTGACGTAGGAATAGCATCCTCCACAATTTTTGCAAGGATTGATTAGCCTTATTTAGTATATCTGCCCCTCCGTTGCACTTTTTACAGTTGCCATGGACACAATGAATTTGCAAAACGTCTCTTTACTATGTTACGCTCGGTAGCAGGTTTGCCAAGTTAACCCTTTTCAGGAGAAATGCAAAATAATCTACCCGTGTCTGCCATACTGCAAAATTTTTTAAATATGTAAACAAAAAAAATAACACCGGAGGTCTAATGGTTGTGAAATTCAACTCACGAGGGATTTGTGTGTAATGACCCCCCAACTTTGAAGATGGGGGACCCCATAGCAAACATCAATATGAGGCTGTTGCACATAAGAGGGAAGCAAGAGTCTACTCTGTCCCTTCACACAGTATTTTGTGCAGGTAATGTAGATCTCAGCAACCTATAGCTAAAGTAATGGAACCAACTGGCCTGGCCCCCTCACTCCAAGGGCCCATAGTAGCTTTATTGTATACCACTGTGACTTGTATGACTTTGCCACAACCAGTACCAGTGCCATACTGGCCAAACACATGAGATCGCTGTAAAAGCCATTCCTCTTGCACCGCATACACATGGAATGGAAGCTCAGTGCAGTGTGAATATGATCTCCGTAGAGAAGGCAGACTGAACTGCTGCCAGAAACCTCAATCCCCTCAACAAATATTGTCTTCCCTAGCCACTTCCGTCTTCTCCATCCGCTTCTGTCTTCTCCATCCGCTTCTGTCTTCTCCATCCGCTTCTGTCTTCTCCATCCGCTTTTGTCTTCTCCATCCGCTTCTGTCGTCTCCATCCGCTTCTGTCTTCTCCATCCGCTTTTGTCTTCTCCATCCGCTTTTGTCTTCTCCATCCGCTTCTGTCTTCTCCATCCGCTTTTGTCTTCTCCAACCGCTTCTGTCTAATCCATCCGCTACTGTCTTCTCCATCCGCTTCTGTCTTCCCTAGCCGCTTCTGTCTTCTCCAGCCGCTTCTGTCTTCTCCAGCCGCTTCTGTCTTCTCCAGCCGCTTCTGTCTTCTCCATTCGCTTCTGTCTTCTCCATCTGCTTCTGTCTTCTCCAGCCGCTTCTGTCTTCTCCAGCCGCTTCTGTCTTCCCTAGCCGCTACTGTCTTCCCTAGCCGCTTCTGTCTTCTCCAACCGCTTGTCTTCTCCAACCGCTTGTCTTCTCCAACCGCTTGTCTTCTCCAACCGCTTGTAATATGGAAATTTGGTTTGGATAAATTTATCCCTGTGTGTGCTGCGGCCGTTCCCAATAAGACTGAGTATTTTGAGCGCTCATCAAGAATGGACTGTACACCATTGTGACAGAACAACATTCCATCAATACTGATACTTTATTGTACATACATAGTTTTATAATTGCATATAGAAAGGAGTGGTTAGGGGTTGTTAGTGGTGGTTAGTTAATTACCATATTGTCTAGCTCCTCTGTTATTGGTTATCTAAATATATATGGAATATTGTGATTAATGCAGATATGGATGCTGATTAAGCAACTAAAATGTAGCTCTGCATCTAGGACAAAGTTGAGACATCTGATCAGCACTTAATACATCTGGTGGTGTTCCGCTTTTGGATGGAAAACCCCCATACAGTCTGTCTGGCTTATATCAGTTTATGTCAGCCATTTTAAACCATTGATTATAATGTATATATTAGCTGTGAGTATATGAGTATATATAATTATAGAGGAGTATACATGCAAGTGAGATCTACATGATATATATATTTCTATCACAAGCCCCCCTTAGATATCACTTGCTCTAATCCTAGCCTCCTGTCCCAAAGCGCTGCAACTCTTTTGTGCTGCCGGTGAACTGACGCAAGCCTAATGCCTGCGCCCCACTCCATATAGACTTTTCGCAAATGGACGGTCAGGAGATCTGTCCCTAATGGGGGTTCATTTCGATCAGTCTCTTAGTCAACAGCATGTGTAGTGAGCGGTGTGTATTCTTTATCAGGTAGGTCATCTATTTGGTCAGGCAAGGCATCCACAACATCATTCTCGCTTGGGTGTCATCTTCTGGTAGGGGAGCTTTCTTGCAATGCGATGAGTGGATCCAAGTGGGTCTTCCCTCCAGTTTCACAGAGGTTGGTGTCATCAGCAGCACTTGGAAAGGACCATCAAATCTGGGAACGAGTGGTGTTCTCCTTACAAACTGTTTTCACCAACACCCAGTCTCCTGGCTTCAAGAAGCGCGTACCGGACACTGAATCTGGATCTGGCAATGAAGAAAAAAACTCGAGAATGGATGTTAGCAAGTTTCTTGGCGAGTTCAATTACATAAGCAGACAAAGTATCATATTACATAGTCAGTTGCTGAGGGAAAGGATACCCCTAACCTGGGACTAGACCCAAACAAAATTTCATATGGTGATAGCTTTTCTGGGCCTCTGGGAGTGTGCCTAACACTGAGTAGTGTGATTGGGAGTGTGTAGGCCTAAGTCTGACCCTACTGCTGAACAGATCTCTCGTGTGAGATTTGCTGTGAATGCGGGTCCCTGGTCACTCTCTATCACTTCTGGGACCCCATAGCTGCATATCTCGTCTCTGAGAGTAGCTTCTTTTCAGTAGTCTTTGCTGACTGGTTCCTCACTGGGAAAGCTGGCCATCCTGAGAACACGTCCACGACCACAAGGGCATATTCGAATCCTCCACTTGGCGGCATCTGGATGTGGTCTATCTGGATCCTCTGGAAGGGGTACAGTGGTCTGGCAAGATGATGTGTGGGAACTTTCTCCATTCTTCCAGGGTTGCATTTGCTGCAGGTCAAACAGCTGCTAGTGAACTTTGGCTGTTAGGGTGGAGATCCCTGGAGCGAACCAGTAAGCACCAATCAGATCATTCATCTGTGTCTTTAATCTGTATGTGGGCCCATGTACCCACTGGACCACCATTGGGTACATGCTTCGGGGTAAACAGGGTTTGTAGTCCATTGCGTATACCCTTCCTTCTTCATGTGTTGGTCCCTTCCGCATCCAGCATTCCTTCTTGTCCTTTGGGGCTTGCTCTTGCAGCTTTTTGAGCAGATCACAGGACGTCATTTGGTCAGGTTTCTTGCCTTCAGTCGTCATGTAGTAGCCGTCCGGCTCTATGACCTCTCCCACTTTTCCATATTGTCTTCCCTTAACTGCTTCTTTGGCTGCCATATCCGCCATGTTGTTGCCTCGTGCCTCTACTGTGTTTAGTTTTCCATGCGCTTTGACTTTAGTACTGCCACCGTGTTTTGGAAGTTGGAGTGCGTTCAGCAGGTCCTTAATGGCTCCATGATGCTTCACAGTTGTTCCGCTTGCTGTGATGAAGTCCCTTGCAGCCAAGATGGGCCCAAAGTCATGTGCTATGCCATGCGAGTACTTCGAATCGGTATACATTTTCGCAGTCTTGTCTTCTGCCATCTGGTAGGCCTTCGTCAGCGCTATCAGTTCTGCTTCCTGGGCTGACAGACTAGGCAGCAGACTTCTGGACCACAGGATCTCTTGATTGCTGGTCACTGCACATCCCGTGTGGAATCTTCCTTCATCATCTGCAAATCTGGAGCCATCCACATAGAGGATCAACTCTAGTTTGGTCAATGGCTCTTCTGCCACCTTGGGTAGTCCTGCTGTTTCCTGTTGCATGATGCTGAAGCAATCATGGTCACCTGTCTGGAGCAAATCCAGAATTTTGATCTGAGGGTCCATATCTGTATCCCCCCTTGGGAGTGGGAGTAGAGTGGACAGGTTGAGGACGGTACATCTGGAGATGGTGACATTGTTGGGCAGGAGTAGAGAGCACTGGAGGCGAAGATGCCTGGCGGTGGAGAGATGTTTTGGCTGGGTTTGGTTGAGGATTGCTGAGATGTCATGCGGAGCCAGGATTTCCAATGTTTTTTCCAATGATGTCAGCAGTCCCATCCAGGAGGGAGTGTGCTGCAAATACTGCTCTCATGCAGGAGGGGGCTCCCCTTGCAACTGGATCCAGGCGAGCTGAAAAGTAGCCTAGTGGTCTCTGTCTTCCCCCGTGAGTCTGTGTCAGGACTCCAGTAGCATGGCCTTCTTTCTCCATCAGGTAGAGACGGAATAGCTTCTTGTAGTCAGGTAGGCCTAGTGCTGGCGCTGAGACTACAGAGTCTTTTAGCTTCTTGAACGAACTGAAGGCCACATCTGTTAGCAGGAACAGGGTTGAATTAACACAGTCATACAGAGGTTGCATTAGGACTGAGGCATCAGGGATCCAGGCTCTGCAATATGAAACTAGACCAAGGAAGGCCTGTAGCACCTTTGGAGTTGTTGGAGGAACCATCTTCACTGTGATCTTCCGGTCATCTGTCAGGTGTTTCGCCTGGTGAGCAATACAGTGTCTCTGGAACGTAACTCGCTTCAGACACCACTGGACTTTGTTCTTTGAGATCTTGCAGTGCTGCTCCGCCAGGTAGAGTAGGAGATGCAAGGAATGGGCTTTACACGTGTCAAAGCCAACTGCACAAAGGAATAGATCGTCCATGTATTGTAGCAGGGTTACTTCTGCATGTTCTGTGACCCAGTTGGTGAGGACTGTGGACATTGCTTTGGTGAACTGTGAAAGGCTGTTCTGGGCCCACTGTGGCATCACTGTCCATGTGTTGTGTCCCCCCTGGTGCATTAAGGCAAACAGGTACTGGTCATCCGGGTGAAGGGGAACACTGAAGAAAACATCAGCCAGGTCGGTCACTGTGAAAACTTTTGCTGTGGCAGGCACATTTGAGAGCAGCATGTGTGCAGATTTGGCATAATTGCAGATTCAAACACCGTGGCGTCATTCACAGCTCTCAGGTCATGTAATATTCTGAACTTTGCTGGCTCTCCTTTTACAGTCTTTTTCTTGACCGGGAAAAGCGGGGTATTGCAAGGCGATGTGCAAGGAACAATGATTCCTATTTCCATGTAGACCTTCAGTTGGTCAGAGGCAGCTTGACTCTAGGCCTGGCCTGGGCCTTGCGAGGGTACGGGGTACATGGCTTGAGTGACACCCGTACTGGGGCAACTTAAGGGTTTCTCACGTCCTGGGGTCCCTTAGACCATAGACTTTCTGGTACTACGTCCAGTACCTCCCTTGGGTAGGCCTCATCGGTTGATTAAGGTTCTTGTAGGGCCGTCAGCATGATTCTTCTTGGGTCAGGGATGAAGAAAGTGTCACTGTCCCATCTTCCTGGAACACTGGGGTTGCCTTCAGCTTCTGCAGTAGGTTCGCTCCCAGCAGGTTGAGTGAAAGGTCCTTGACACCACAAACTGGGACAGGATAGAGTGTCCTGGCTGAGTGCACACGCTCAGTGACTTTGTAAGCTGAGAATATCTGACTTGACCATCAATGCCCATGCGAGGCACAGAAGATTCTGATAGGCAGGTGGGATCAGCGAGTTCCACAGGTATCATCACACTTCTGGCTGCACCGGTGTGCAGAAGAAAAGATCTGACAACGCCATCCACTTTATGGGTAATTTGAGGTTTTGGTCCTGCAGATGGGGTTTTACATGTCAGGAGCGTAGTGTCTTGCGGACTTGGCTTGCTTGCCTCTGTCCTATGGACGGGGTACTTCACTGCTTTCTGCACTGCACTCCTTCCTTGACCTGTTTCTCTGGACCAACTCTTGGGTTACATGGGTGCTCTGCACTGGTTCCGGAAATGGCCAAACTTGCCACAGATGCAACACTTGACACTTCTTCTGTCTTTGTACTGTGGTTGCGCTTCCAGGTCAGTGGTCACCATGAGAGGGGCTGTCTTCTGCACCCCTGGTTGGGACTCAATCCCTTTGGCTACTGTGGACAACGGCATGATGGGTACTGTAGCGGTAGCGGGATCCGGCCTGCTGATTGAAGCTGCGGTGGTAAGATGGGGCCTGCAGGTGCGTCAGTGGCGAGGCCCGGGGGTGCCATGAGACCGGCGGCTGCATCCAACCCAAGGTCTTGGGGCATTACAGGGGCTGCGGCTGCATCTGCCATCACTTCTTCCCCCTGGTCTGACATAGCTTCTCCCCTTTGCTAACCTTATTGAGGTCGGTGTCTCCTCTCTGGAGTCTGCAGCAGTTCTTCCGGTGTGTCACTCGGCACTTTGCAGCATCTTCATCTCTGGCTCCCCTTCCGGCGGTCTCAGCAGCACGGCACCCGTTTCCTTCTAAGCGCTCTTTGTGGCACTATAGTGGTAGCAGTTTTGGTGACAATTGGCAATAAACAGTCTCCCAGGCGCACATAACCCATTTTGCTGGGTCAGTCCACTGCTATTGACCTGTTCTCAGGCCTAGCCACTATCAGTGGTTTCCTAATTGGCTGTCTCAGTCCATGCACAAAGGCCTGTGCCAACATTTGCCTGTGTATCTGGTCTTGAATGGTGAAGCCCAAGTCATTGGAATACTTGCATTGTCTTGGCTCATGTCATGTAAGCTGAGGGCTTGTCCTGCCAATCTGCCTTTGGCCCACTCTCTGAGCTGTTCAATTAGCTGTGGCCCTGACGTGTACATCTAATTGTGCTGGAAGTTTGAATTGTTCCTTCATGATTGGCCAGAGTGCATCACCTGCTTCTATTTCCATTTATGGCCCAGAGATCATTCTAGGTGGCTGCATATGTTCGCTGGTTCTGCTACATTCTTCGGTAAAATGGCATGGGATGCATCCCTGGGTCTTGAAGATTGTCATCTGACTTGAAGTGCATTGCACATAGTGTCATGGTGGTGCCTCTATCTGCCTCTGCATTCTTGGTGCCTGTGGGTTTCTTTTTCTAGTACTGGACAGCATGTATGATGTTCCCTCTTCATCCTCATCAGAGGAATAGTTCTGATAGCATGTACTGGGGTCATACACTGGCTGATATTGGACTTAGAAGTTGCCTTTTTGTGTGAGGATGTCTCCCCCCTTGCTGAAGCTGTGATGGATTAAGCTTATAGTTCTGTGTTGGTGTGAATGTAGGCAGCTCTGACCGGTGCTGAAGTAAGTTGTACATTATCAGCAGATGTAGATGATGATGTCAGTACTCCCCCCTCTGCACCCAGGGCTGAGCTGTCTGCTGCCTGATGTGTCTGGGGGTTGCCTTGTGCTGAGGGCACCACATTGTTTGAATTGGGCATTGGCCCAGCAGAAGAAGAAGGAGGAGGGGTTGATGAAAAGTGTATAGGAGGAGGAGGTGAGTGAAGAAGGAGGAAAGAGGTGTGGAGAAGGAGAATGAGGAGATAGAGAGAGATAGAAAGGTGTGGTAAAGAGAAATGGGGATATTCAGGGTGTGCAAAAGGAGGTGGAGAGAGAAGGCGGAGAGGAGTGGAGATGGGTGTGGACAAGGAAGAGAAGGAGGAGATAGGTGTTGTGGGGGAGTGGAGAAGGAGGAGAGAGAGAGAGAGGGTGAGGAGAAGATAGGAGGTGTGGAGGAGAGAGATAGGGAGAGAAAAGAAAAGTGTGGAGAAAGAGGAGAGGAAAAGAGTGAGAGAGAAGAATGAGGAGAGAAAGAGTGACAGAGAAAAAGGAGGATAGAGAAGAACAAGAACAATAGAGAGGAGCAATGATACCTTCTCCCTGTAGGGAGGGATGGGGCGCGCCACGTACTGTGCAAAAAAACTCCCTATACCATGGATTCTGCTGAGAGCAGACTGCACAGATCCAATAACTCCCGTCTTATACACACAAAAAAACACTTCCTGGTTTGCTCACATAACTTTCTGTACCACCTAAACGATGTAAGCTCTGCTGCTACTTCATACCATGTATTAGTATTCAGCAATTTAACATCAGCTAACTTCCCTTATTTTCCTTTCTACGTCATGCCATTCCGCAGCTTGAAGTCTGCCATTCTTATGAATTTCACATACTTAACCTTCCAAAATTCTTCACATACTTAACACCTTCGTGTTCTGCCACTATCTCGGGGGCAGTTTGCTCTCCAGGAAATAAAAGACCCTCCTGTTGCTTGGCCACATTATACCCCATGGCAAAAACAAATGAAAAACACACAAAAAATGAAAAACACCAAAAAAACCTTCTAAAAATGAGTATATAAAACTCCAAAAAAACAGAAAACCATCAAAAACCTGGTACACGATCAAAAACTCAAAATTTTGATACAAAAGAAAAAGCTTTAAAAAAAAGGGTGAAGAGACAGAAAGGATAACTTTGGAAAACTTAATAAAAACTTAAAAAAAAATTTAAAATGAAAAAACAGAAGGAAAACCTTCAAAACAGCTATATATTTTTTTTTCGTCTGCTCTCAACGCGGTCAGAGACACACACTTCCCCTTTTCTTATGCTGTTATATCCAATGTCACTAAAATCACGTATCTGAAAACACGTATGTCGCATCAAAAATGATAGATACAATTTGTTTCACTTCTTCACAAATAGCTACACATAGCCAGCATTGCAGAAACAGCCAGAAAAAAAAACAGATGTGACAGTGTGATTTACAATGCATATATCTCTGCTTGCAGCGTGGAAAAGGGAAGTTCAGAAGAGAGAAAAAAAACTTTCTTTTACAATTGTATGCACTTAAAGCAGGGATACTTGACACAAGCAGAAACAGATAGACGTCCGGGAGATGCCCCTTTTATTATTCTGTGACACGTGCAGGCCGTTCTGGGAACAGACAACTATCAATTCCACTGGGCACGCATATGCCCGGGAAATCTACCACCCTCCGCTCCGGTCGTCCTGACTGGCCGCCGGCTACGGGAATCTGTGGCAGCCCTCTAAGCTATCACCATCCGAGCCTGGAACATGGGACTGCCTGTCCCGGGACCACCTGTCCCTCCTGTTGCACGGGAATCTGTGATAGCTTATCGAGCGATTTGACCTCCTGCCGTCTGTTACCCAGCCACCACAAACAAAACAGTCACTTCCTTCCTTCTCCCGGATTTTACACAAACACAAAACACATACACGGCACACAGCAGACACCTTGACTTATATCCCAGGGTTTGGATACGGGCTTGGACTTTTTACACTACCTCGGAATGCGGTGGTGACCACACCTGACCGGCTAAAGGTATAGACCCGGACTGGGCACAGGGGACTTTCAGGTAAGATGATAACATTTTCTTACCTTACTTATGGAGCTGCGCAGTCTCCATCCCGTGAACCAAGGCCGTGACCAACACCTCCGTCTCTCCGGTCAGCAGGGTCCCCGTGTGCGTTTCGTCCATTGCCCCACGTTGGGCGCCATTTGATATGGAAATTTGGTTTGGATAAATTTATCCCTGTGTGTGCTGCGGCCGTTCCCAATAAGACTGAGTATTTTGAGCGCTCATCAAGAATGGACTGTACACCATTGTGACAGAACAACATTCCATCAATACTGATAGTTTATTGTACATACATAGTTTTATAATTGCATATAGAAAGGAGTGGTTAGGGGTTGTTAGGGGTGGTTAGTTAATTACCATATTGTCTAGCTCCTCTGTTATTGGTTATCTAAATATATATGGAATATTGTGATTAATGCACATATGGATGCTGATAAAGCAACTAAAATGTAGCTCTGCATCTAGGACAAAGTTGAGACATCTGATCAGGACTTAATACATCTGGTGGTGTTCCGCTTTTGGATGGAAAACCCCCATACAGTCTGTCTGGCTTATATCAGTTTATGTCAGCCATTTTAAACCATTGATTATAATGTATATATTAGCTGTGAGTATATGAGTATATATAATTATTGAGGAGTATACATGCAAGTGAGATCTACATGATATATATATTTCTATCACACTTGTCTTCTCCAGCCGCTTTTGTCTTCTCCAGCCGCTTCTGTCTTCTCCAGCCGCTTCTGTCTTCTCCAGCCGCTTCTGTCTTCTCCAGCCGCTTCTGTCTTCTCCAGCCACTTGTCTTCTCCAGCCACTTGTCTTCTCCAGCCACTTGTCTTCTCCAGCCACTTGTCTTCTCCAGCCACTTGTCTTCTCCATCCTCTTCTGTCTTCAGCCGCTTCTGTCTTCTCCATCCGCTTCTGTCTTCTCCATCCGCTTCTGTCTTCTCCATCCGCTTCTGTCTTCTCCATCCGCTTCTGTCTTCTCCAGCCGCTTCTGTCTTCTCCAGCCGCTTCTGTCTTCTCCAGCCGCTTCTGTCTTCTCCAGCCGCTTCTGTCTTCTCCAGCCGCTTCTGTCTTCTCCATCCTCTTCTGTCTTCAGCCGCTTCTGTCTTCTCCATCCTCTTCTGTCTTCAGCCGCTTCTGTCTTCTCCATCCGCTTCTGTCTTCTCCATCCGCTTCTGTCTTCTCCAGCCGCTTCTGTCTTCTCCAGCCGCTTCTGTCTTCTCCAGCCGCTTCTGTCTTCTCCAGCCGCTTCTGTCTTCTCCAGCCGCTTCTGTCTTCTCCAGCCGCTTTTGTCTTCTCCAGACGCTTTTGCCCCCTCCAGACTCCTCTGCCCCCTCCACATTTCTCTGCCCCGCCCAGACTCCTTTGCCCCTTCCATCTTTCTCTGCCGAGTCCATTCTTCTCTGCTTACTTCAGACTTCTCTGCTTCCTCCAGACTTCTGTGCCCCATCCAGATTTTTTTGTCCACTCCAGAATCCTCTGCCCCCTCCAGACTTCTCTGTCCCGCCGATCACTTCTGTCCCCTCCAGCTAGCCTTGCCCTATCCTGCTACCTCTATCCTGTCCAGCTACTTGTCCCTTCCAGCCACCTCTGTCCCCTCCAGCAACCTCCGTCCCCTCCAGCCCCCCTTGTCCCCTTCAGCCACCTTTTCCCCCCCTTCCTTCCATGCTTAAATCCACCTTCTACCTCTGTCCTCTTCAGATCCTGTCTCCTTCAGCCATCCTCTTCCCCTCCAGCCGCCCCTGTCCTCTTCTCCTAGCTCTGGTGGCAGTTTTTCTCCTATGAGAATGAAAGGAATATTCATCTTACATTTCAAGCTGTCCCTTCTGTCTTCTGCCATCAAAAGAAATGCCCATAGACCCCTGTACACATTATAGGTGACATTGCAGAATATGATTTTTTTTCTCTCGCTGAGCAATTTTTTTTTATTCTTATAAATATTCGATAATGGAAAAGCCTGTT
Organism: Ranitomeya variabilis; assembly: GCF_051348905.1. Taxonomy (NCBI): domain Eukaryota; kingdom Metazoa; phylum Chordata; class Amphibia; order Anura; family Dendrobatidae; genus Ranitomeya; species Ranitomeya variabilis. Next base: position 427,884,355 of record NC_135233.1, on the reverse strand, counting down.
AAACGTTATGTCCATCTTTGTTATACACAAACTAAAAAAGTAAAAACAACTTTCAAATAGTCTTGATTAAAAATCTCATCCCATTGGTATACACTGTTTATCTGCTGACGTATGCGTCTCCATGGTTACAGACTACAAATAAATTCTGTGTAGTCTGACCACACCTTGCAGATCAGTTCTTCTTTTTTGTTTACACCGTAGCAAGAAGGCTATTAACCCCTTAACGACCGCCGATACGCCTTTTAACGGCGGCCGCTAAGGGTACTTAAACCACAGCGCCGTTAATTAACGGCGCTGTGGAAAAAGTGAATAGCGCCCCCCAGAGTCGGATTTTCTCTGGGGTCTCGGTTGCCGAGGGTAGCCGAGACCCCAGAGAACATGATTCGGGGTTTTTTTACCGACCCCCGAGTTGCGATCGCCGGTAATTAACCGTTTACCGGCAGTCGCAACAAAAAAAAGAAAAACGCGATTTGCCATTTAATTTCTCTGTCCTCCGATGTGATCGCACATCGGAGGACAGAGAAATAGGGTCCCCGATGGCCCCCGATAGCCCCCCAATACTCACCTATCTCCCCTGGTGCTCCTCGTGGCTCCCGATGGGCGCCGCCATCTTTTTCCGGGGAAGAAATGGCGGGCGCATGCGCAGTGCGCCCGCCGCCCGGCCCCCGGAAGATCTTTGGGGTCTCGGCTGCCGGGGGTAGCCGAGACCCCAAAGAACATGATCGGGGTCGGTTTTTACCGACCCCTGTTTTGCGATCGCCGGTAATTAACTGTTTACCGGCGACCGCAAAAAAAAAAAAAGTGATCTGTAATTCTCTGTCCTCTGATGTGATCGCACATCAGAGGACAGAGAAATAGGGGGATTCGGGGACCCTATCATACTTACCGGTGTCCCCTGGGTCCTCCTGCGTCTCCTCCTGCCGGCCGGCTTCTTCCTCGGGAAAGAAAATGGTGGCCGCATGCGCAGTGCGCCCGCCATCTGCTGCCATCTGCCGGCCGGCAGGAGAGACGAGTTGGGGCTAAAGGGTTAGGGCTTAGGGTTAGGGCTAGGGCTAGGGTTAGGGTTGGGGCTAAATTTAGGGTTAGGGTTGGGGCTAAATTTAGGGTTAGGGCTAGGGTTAGGGCTAGGGTTAGGCTACTTTCACACTAGCGTTTTTTGGCTTCCGTCGCAATGCGCCGTTTTGGAGAAAAAACGCATCCTGCAAAAGTGCTTGAAGGATGCGTTATTCTCCATTGACTTGCATTAGCGACACATTGCGACGGATTGCCACACGTCGCATCCGTCGTGCGACGGATGCATCGTGCTTTGGCGGACCGTCGGCACAAAAAACACTACATGTAACGTTTTTTTGTGCGACGTGTCCGCCATTTCCGACCGCGCATGCGGGGCAGCGGATGCGTTGAAAAACAGCATCCGCTGCACCCGTTGTGCGGCGCTTACAACGCTAGCGTCGGTACGTCGGCCCGACACACTGCGACGGGCCGAGTACGACGCTAGTGTGAAAGTAGCCTTAGGCTTCTTTCACACTTGCGTCGGTACGGGGCGGTCACAATGCGTCGGCCCGACGTACCGACGCACGTTGTGAAAATTGTGCACAATGGATGCAGTTTTTCAACGCATCCGCTGCCCAGTCTATGTCCTGGGGAGGAGGGGGCAGAGTTACGGCCACGCATGCGCGGAAATGGCGGACGCGACGTACACAAAAAAGGTTACATTGAACTTTTTTTGTGACGACGGTCCGCTTAAACACAACGGATCCAGTGCACGATGGACGCAAAGTGTGGCCATCCGTCGGCAATACAAGTCTATGGGCAAAAAAGGCATCCTGTGGGCACATTTGCTGGATCCGTTTTTTGTCCAAAACAACGGATTGCGACGGATGCCACACGACGCAAGTGTGAAAGTAGCCTTAGGGCTAGGGTTAGGGTTGGGGCTAAAGTTAGGGTTAGGGTTAAATTTAGGGTTAGGGTTGGGGCTAAATTTAGGGTTAGGGTTGGGGCTAAATTTAGGGTTAGGGCTAAAGTTAGGGTTAGGGCTAGGGTTGGGGCTAAAATTAGGGTTAGGGTTGGGGCTAAAGTTAGGGTTAGGGTTGGGATTAGGGTTAGGGTTTGGATTAGGGTTGGTATTAGGGTTACGTTTGGGATTAGGGTTGGGATTAGGGTTACGTTTGGGATTAGGGTTGGGATTAGGGTTAGGGTTGGGATTAGGGTTAAGGTTAGGGTTGGGATTAGGGTTAAGGTTAGGGTTGGGATTAGGGTTAAGGTTAGGGTTGGGATTAGGGTTAGGGGTGTATTGGGATTAGGGTTAGGTTTGAGGTTAGGGTTGAGATTAGGATTAGGGGTGTGATGGATTTAGGGTTTTGATTAGGGTTATGGTTAGGGTTGAGATTAGGGCTGTTTTGGGGTTAGGGTTGTGATTATTGTTAGGGTTGTGATTAGGATTATCGATCGGGTTGAGATTAGGGTTAGGGGTGTGTTGGGGTTAGGAATGGAGTTAGAATTGGGGGGTTTCCACTGTTTAGGTACATCAGGGGGTCTCCAAACATGACTGCCAATTTTGCGCTAAAAAAGTCAAATGGTGCTCCCTCCCTTCTGAGCTCTACCGTGCGCCCAAACAGTGGTTTACCCCCACATATGGGGCATCAGCGTACTCGGGATAAATTGGACAACAACTTGTGGGGTCCAATTTCTCCTGTTACCCTTGTGAAAATAAAAACTTGGGGGCTAAAAATCTTTTGTGGAAAAAAAAATATTTTTTATTTTCACTACTCTGCATTATAAACTTCTGTGAAGCACTTGAGCATTCAAAGTTCTTACCACATATCTAGATAAGTTCCTTAGGGGGTCTAGTTTCCAAAATTTGGTCACTTGTAGGGGGTTTCTACTGTTTAGGTACATCAGGGGCTCTACAAACGCAACATAACACCCACAGACAATTCTATCAAAGTCTGCATTCCAAAATGGCGCTCCTTCTCTTCCGAGCTCTGCTGTGTGCCCAAACAGTGGTTTACCCCCACATATGGGGTACCAGCATACTCAGGACAAATTGGACAACAACATTTGGGGTCCAATTTCTCTTGTTACCCTTGTGAAAATAAAAATTTGGGGGCTAAAAAAATCTTTTTTGTGGGAAAAAAATATATTTTTTATTTTCACTACTCTGCATTATAAACTTCTGTGAAGCACATGGGCATTCAAAGGTCTCACCACATATCTAGATAAGTTCCGTGGGGGGTCTATTTTCCAAAATGGGGTCACTTGTGGGGGGTTTCTACTGTTTAGGTACATTAGGGGTCTGCAAACGCAACATAACGCCCGCAGACAATTCTATCAAAGTCTGCATTCCAAAACGGCGCTCCTTCCCTTCCGAGCTCAGCCATGCACCCAAACAGTGGTTTACCCCCACATATGGGGTATCGACATACTCAGGAGAAATTGCACAACAACTTTTGTTGTCTAATTTCTCCTGTTACCCTTGTGAAAATAAAAATTTTGGGGCAAAAAGATCATTTTTGTAGAAAAAATGCGATTTTTTTATTTTCACGGCTCTATGTTATAAACTTCTGTGAAGCACTTGGGGGTTCAAAGTGCTCACCACACATCTAGATAAGTTCCTTAAGGGGTCTAGTTTCCAAAATGGTATCACTTGTGGGGGGTTTCCACTGTTTAGGCACATCAGGGGCTCTCCAAACGCGACATGACATCCGATCTCAATTCCAGCCAATTCTACATTGAAAAAGTAAAACCGCACTTTTTCTCTTCCAACCTCTGCGGTGCGCCCAAACAGTGGTTTACCCCCACATATGGGGTATCGACGTACTCAGGAGAAATTGTTGTGGTCTAATTTCTCCTGTTACCCTTGTGAAAATAAGAATTTGTGGGCGAAAAGATCATTTTTGTGTAAACAAATGCGATTTTTTATTTTCACGGCTCTACGTTATAAACTTCTGTGAAGCACTTGGGGGTTCAAAGTGCTCAACACACATCTAGATAAGCTCCTTAATGGGTCTAGTTTCCAAAATGGTGTCACTTGTGGAGCGTTTCCACTGTTTAGGCACATCAGGGGCTCTCAAAACGTGACACGGCATCCGATCTCACTTCCAGCCAATTCTGCATTGAAAAAGTCAAACGGTGCTCCTTCACTTCCAAGCTCTGCGGTGCACCCAAACAGTGGTTTACCTCCACATATGGGGTATCAGCGTACTCAGGAGAAATTGCACAACAAAATTTGTGGTTAAATTTCTGTTTTTACACTTGTGAAAATTAAAAAAAATGGTTCTGAAGTAAAATGTTTGCAAAAAAAAGTTAAATGTTCATTTTTTTTTCCCACATTGTTTCAGTTCCTGTGAAGCACGTAAAGGGTTAATAAAGTTCTTGAATGTGGTTTTGAGCAGCTGGAGGGGTGCAGTTTTTAGAATGGTGTCACACTTGGTTATTTTCTATCATATAGACCCCTCAAAATGACTTCAAAGGTGATGTGGTCCCTAAAAAAAAGATGGTGTTGTAAAAATGAGAAATTGCTGGTCAACTTTTAACCCTTATAACTCCCTAACAAAAAAAAATTTTGTTTCCAAACAGGGTGGATTTGATTTAAATCTAACTGATTTAAATCACGATTTAAATCACTAGTCAGTAAGGCTTGATTTAAATCAGTGATTTAAATCAAAGTTTCTACCTAAACTAGTTCTTGCTACTTTAACATGCAAGTAGATGAAGATTTTTAGAATCACTTTTTATATTACTTTTTTCTCCCCAGTATAATGGGTTAATCATTCATATTTGGACACCACCGTTCTGTTGTACTTAGGAAGGAGAAAAATAATCCTGACCTTAATAACAATTTAAATAGATTTATTCAACTGAAACAATAACAACAGTACAGCATAAGTTATTTGCTTAAACAAACATCCATGTTTGTTATCTAATTTGGCTAAACAAAATATATGTATATTTTAAGAAACTTAGACTGTCAGCCCAGCCGTCACATGAAAAACTTAAATACTACTGTCCCTGCTGTCCTCTGTAGCTCACTTGTCGTCATCTTCATCATCATCTTCTTCTTCTTTGTTCCTATTCATAATCTGGAAAAGAAAAACAAGCTTTCCTGCTTTATTGGGTCCCAACCGATTTCTCAATTTAGAATGAATTGAGTCCAAAGGAAGAGGATATTCTTTCAACGCCTGCAGAAGAAGCTACTGCTGTTAAAAGTGAAATCATTACTTGAACAGTCTCTAAATCCAAGCACTTAAGTGACTTCCACCAGTTTACATGTGTGACCTTCCTTAAAATATCTTCAGCAAACATATATTTCTTGAATGGTTCCCCCTTAGCTCTGAAGTTTATTATAGTTGGCATTAAAGATGGTTGATTGCTGGATACCCATGTCATAGCTAACTCCTCTTCCTCAGCACTTAGGTTTTGACCCTGATATTGGATATTGACAATATTTGCCAAAAAATGAGCTGGAGTCAGTGCCTGTCCCATTCGTTTGTTTACTGCTTGTAATTTAATTCTGTCCATGTGTAGTTCTGTTTTTAAGTGTTCACTCAGTTCCTTCCAAATTACAACAGCATCCGCAATAAAACAGCTATTTTTCTGTATTTTGTTTAAAGCTTGAGAGATGGGTTTCAGGAAGCTCAGCATATGTTCAACATTTCTCTTAAGCCCAATGTTGAGGATTTTGGCCGTGACAGTGCCATCTATTTTATCTTCACAAAGTGTCATCAGAATAGGCCAGTTTTTGATATACTGCTCAAAACAGTCCACCACAGAGTTCCATCTAACATCTTGTGGGAGCGTTAGCTTGGTTCCACCCATCCTTTTCAAAGCTGCTGCAGCAAAATGATTATTAAGGAAGTATTTAGCAATTTCAACAACATTAGCCTTTATTTCTGGAACACTTAAGTCTTTGGCTAAGAGGTGCAGCAAATGAGCACTGCAACTATATGTTATTAGCAGCTTTGTATTCCCTCCCTGCTCTTCTAAATCTCTTCTCATCTTGGATACGTTTGCAGCATTGTCAGTGACCAAACTGCGTACTAGACATTTGAATTTTTGTTCACATGTCGTTATAGCTTTTACTGCCACTTCTTGTAAGTATTCTGCTGTGTGTGCATTTCCTGACGTATCAGTTGTTTGTGCAAGGAAGACTTTACCTTCTTCTGTTGTTATACAAGCACATACAATAGGATCATTGTGGACATTACTCCACCCATCAATACTTAGGTTAACAATTTTACCCTCCAGAGCTGTTGCACATTGCTCCATTTCTCTGTCATACACTTGATCCAGCAGTTTCCCTGCAACATCAGCTCTGCTGGCTGGACTGTATCCTGGTCTCAGTGACTGAACCATATTAATGAAATGTGGGTTCTCAGTCAGACGGAAAGAAGAGTTCGTTGCATAAATAAACTGGGCAATTTTTTCATCAATCAACTCTTTTTCTAATCTGCTAGTTCTTATCACAAACCTATCTATGGTGGTTCCAGGAGGTAAAGGTTTTTTCTTCCTTTTGGGTGATGGTGATATGTGGCTGTGGGTGTCTGATGATGATGCTGCTGCTAATGAAGCACTATCCTGGATGGATAACTCTGAAACTGTAGAACAGGATGATGGTGATCTTGGAGGTGGACAGTTTCCAGAATCCATGAATTCCCCTAAACAAAAAAGTAAATGCTGTTATTTTATTGTTTATACAATTTCTGCTTATTGTACACAACACATCACTGCCCCTGCCCCAAAAGGAATATTTGTTTTTCTTCATAAATGTACCAAATGACAGTAACATGCAGTAATAATAAGAAATATAATTTTTCTCACACATGACAGTTCAGTCTTTAGAAATAGGATTCAATAAAAATGTTTACCAACCTGAAGATCCTGCCTGTTCAGAAGTGTTTCTTTGGTCATCTTCATCACCGCACTTCTCATGATGTTGCCTCATTCGCGCCACCAGGCCTTGCATCTCTTTGTTGCATCATTTGCATTTTGCACGCATGCCTGCCTTACCGATAGGCGAAGGAGCTTCATTAAAATATTCCCAAACTGGGTCTCTTTTACGGCCTGCTGCCATTATAAGGAAAGAATGTAATAAACCTCAGATCGTATCGTACACACAAACAGATCCAGACTTGTCTGTCTGTGGCTATGCTGCAGTACTGTGCTCAAAGTTTCACTTTCATTTTCTTGTCTGCTTGCCCTTCCTCCTCCTCACACTTAGATTCACATTCTTCTTGTGTTGTGCAGATCTATTCCACTCCAAACAATCAGAAACATATTGTCTAACTTCTTGGACTTGGCACTGAAGGGGTTGATTCTGTATTCATAGGTTTGTAGAACAATAGGATTAAGGTCTTTTTCTCAACTCTGTTCATGTTGTAACATTTTTGCTGTGAAGAAGAGGCTGGGACCTCTGCGGAGTCAAATTCAGTTTTGAGAACTGCGTAAGTAAAGCGAGCGTCTGTGATAATATAGGAGAGAAACATCCCACTAATCCTACAGAAACCTCTGGAAGAGCATGGCATTGTGAATGTTACACATATACAGCCTTTATTCTACTGAGTTAAACAACTCAGCTTTATCTCATGATGGAAGAACCTTTGGATGGTAAAATATTTTCCTCAAAAAGCAGTTTATTGAAAAAAATCCGATTTAAATAAAAAAAATCCGATTTTTTTTTATATTTTTTAAACCCCTTAAGCCCCGAGGGTGGTTTGCACGTTAATGACCGGGCCAATTTTTACAATTCTGACCACTGTCCCTTTATGAGGTTATAACTCTGGAACGCTTCAACGGATCTTGGCGATTCTGACATTGTTTTCTCGTGACATATTGTACTTCATGTTAGTGGTAAAATTTCTTCGATATAACTTGCGTTTATTTGTGAAAAAAACGAATATTTGGCGAAAATTTTGAAAATTTCGCAATTTTCCAACTTTGAATTTTTATGCCCTTAAATCACAGACATATGTCACACAAAATACTTAATAAATAACATTTCCCACATGTCTACTTTACATCAGCACAATTTTGGAACCAAAATTTTTTTTTGTGACGGAGTTATAAGGGTTAAAAGTTGACCAGCAATTTCTCATTTTTACAACACCATTTTTTTTTAGGGACCACATCTCATTTGAAGTCATTTTGACGGGTCTATATGATAGAAAATACCCAAGTGTGACACCATTCTAAAAACTGCACCCCTCAAGGTACTCAAAACCACTTTCAAAAAGTTTATTAACCCTTCAGGTGTTTCACAGGAATTTTTGGAATGTTTAAATAAAAATGAACATTTAACTTTTTTTCACACAAAATTTATTTCAGCTCCAATTTGTTTTATTTTACCAAGGGTAACAGGAGAAAATAGACCCCAAAAGTTGTTGTACAATTTGTCCTGAGTACGCTGATACCCCATATGTGGGGGTAAACCACAGTTTGGGCGCATGGCAGAGCTTGGAAGCAAAGGAGCGCCATTTGACTTTTCAATGCAAAATTGACTGGAATTGAGATGGGACGCCATGTTGCATTTGGAGAGCCCCTGATGTGCCTAAACATTGAAACCCCCCACAAGTGACACCATTTTGGAAAGTAGACCCCCTAAGGAACTTATCTAGATGTGTGGTGAGCACTTTGACCCAACAAGTGCTTTACAGAAGTTTATAATGCAGAGCCGTAAAAATAAAAAATCATATTTTTTCACAAAAATGATCTTTTCACCCCCAATTTTTTATTTTCCCAAGGGTGAGAGAAGAAATTGGACCCCAAAAATTGTTGTGCAATTTGTCCTGAGTACGCTGATACCCCATATGTGGGTGTAAACCATTGTTTGGGCGCAGGGCAGAGCTCGGAAGGGAAGGAGCGCCATTTGACTTTTCAATGCAAAATTTACTGGAATTGAGATGGGACGCCATGTTGCATTTAGAGAGCCCTTGATGTGCCTAAACATTGAAACCCCTAACAAGTGACACCATTTTGGAAAGTAGACCCCCTAAGGAACTTATCTAGATGTGTGGTGAGCACTTTGACCCAACAAGTGCTTTACAGAAGTTTATAATGCAGAGCCGTAAAAATAAAAAATCATATTTTTTCACAAAAATGATCTTTTCACCCCCAATTTTTTATTTTCCCAAGGGTAAGAGAAGAAATTGGACCCCAAAAATTGTTGTGCAATTTGTCCTGAGTACACTGATACCCCATATGAGGGTGTAAACCATTGTTTGGGCGCAGGGCAGAGCTCAGAAGGGAAGGAGCGCCATTTGACTTTTCAATGCAAAATTGACTGGAATTGAGATGGGACGCCATGTTGCGTTTGGAGAGCCCCTGATGTGCCTAAACATTAAACCCCCCCACAAGTGACACCATTTTGGAAAGTAGACCCCCTAAGGAACTTATCTAGATGTGTGTTGAGCACTTTGACCCAACAAGTGCTTCACAGAAGTTTATAATGCAGAGCCGTAAAAATAAAAAATCATATTTTTTCACAAAAATGATCTTTTCACCCCCATTTTTTTATTTCCCCAAGGGTAAGAGAAGAAATTAGACCACAAAAGTTGTTGTGCAATTTGTCCTGAGTACGACGATACCCCATATGTGGGTGTAAACCATTGTTTGGGCGCATAGCAGAGCTCAGAAGGGAAGAAGCGCTATTTTACTTTTCAATGCAAAATTGACTGGAATTAAGATGGGATGCTATGTTGCGTTTGGAGAGCCCCTGATGTGCCTAAACATTAAACCCCCCCACAAGTGACACCATTTTGGAAAGTAGACCCTCTAAGGAACTTATCTAGATGTGTTTTGAGAGCTTTGAACCCCCAAGTGTTTCACTACAGTTTATAACGCAGAGCCGTGAAAATAAAAATTATTTTTTTTTTTCACAAAAATGATTTTTTAGCCCCCAGTTTTGTATTTTCACAAGGGTATCAGGATAAATTGGACCCCAAAAGTTGTTGTCCAATTTGTCTGGAGTACGCTGATACCCCATTTGTGGGGAGGGACCACTGTTTGGGCGCATGACAGAGCTCGGAAGGGAAGGAGCGCCATTTGGAATGCAGACTTAAATGGATTGGTCTGCAGGCGTCACGTTGCATTTGCAGAGCCCCTGATGTACCCAAACAGTACAAACCCCCCACAAGTGACCCCATATTGGAAACTAGACCCCCCCAAGGAACTTATCTAGATGTGTTGTGAGAACTTTGAACCCCCAAGTGTTTCACTACAGTTTATAACGCAGAGCCGTGAAAATAAAAATTATTTTTCTTTTTCACAAAAATGATTTTTTAGCCCCCAGTTTTGTATTTTCACAAGGGTATCAGGATAAATTGGACCCTAAAAGTTGTTGTCCAATTTGTCCTGAGTACGCTGATACCCCCTATGTGGGGGGGAACCACTGTTTGGGCGCATGACAGAGCTCGGAAGGGAAGGAGCGCCATTTGGAATGCAGACTTAAATGGATTGGTCTGCAGGCGTCACGTTGCATTTGCAGAGCCCCTGATGTACCCAAATAGTACAAACCCCCCACAAGTGACCCCATATTGGAAACTAGACCTCCCAAGGAACTTATCTAGATGTGTTGTGAGAACTTTGAACCCCCAAGTGTTTCACTACAGTTTACAACGCAGAGCCGTGAAAATAAAACATATTTTTTTTCCCACAAAAATGATTTTTAGCCCCCCAAATTTTTATTTTCCCAAGGATAACAAGAGAACTTGGACCCCAGAAGTTGTTGTTCAATTTGTCCCTAGTACGCTGATACCCCATATGTTGGGGTAAACCCCTTTTTGGACGCACGGGAGAGCTCGGAAGGGAAGGAGCACTGTTTTACTTTTTCAACGCAGAATTGGCTGGAATTGAGATTGGACGCCATGTCGCGTTTGGAGAGCCCCTGATGTGCCTGAACAGTGGAAACTCCCCAATTCTACCTGAAACCCTACCCCTATCCGTTTACTGAACATTTTCTGACAGTCATAAGTGCCACGTATATAAGTGCCACGTATATAAGTGCCACGTATATAAGTGCCACGTATATAAGTGCCACGTATTTAAGTGCCACGTATTTAAGTGCCACGTATTTAAGTGCCACGATATTTCAGTGCCACAATATTTCAGTGCCACGTATTTCAGTGCCACGTATTTCAGTGCCACGTATTTCAGGCACTGAAAAATACGTGGCACGTAAATACTTCAGTGCCACGATATTTCAGTGCCACGATATTTCAGTACCACGTATTTCAGTGCCACGTATTTCAGGCACTGAAAAATACGTGGCACGTAAATACGTGGCACGTAAATACGTGGCACTTAAATACGTGGCACTTAAATACGTGGCACTTAAATACGTGGCACTTAAATACGTGGCACTTAAATACGTGGCCACTGAAATATCGTGGCACTTATATACGTATATAAACGTATATTTCAGTGCCACGTATTTCAGTGCCACGTATTTCAGGTTAGGGGTAGGGTTAGGGGTAGGGTTAGGGTTTTTTGTTTTTTTCTTGTTTTCTTGTGTTTTTCTATAAAAACGCATGCGTTTTACCGCGTTTACATGCATTTTTTCACACATGCGGTTTTTTTAAAAAACGCATGCAGATAAAAACGCAAGTGTGAAACCAGACTAAAAGACGCTTTTTATAGCAAAAAAGTTTTTGCGTCTCCACATTTTGAGACCTATAATTTTTCCACATTTTGGTCCACAGAGTCATGTGAGGTCTTGTTTTTTGCGGGACGAGTTGACGTTTTTATTGGTAACATTTTCGGACACGTGACCATTTTTTATCACTTTTTATTCCGATTTTTGTGAGGCAGAATAACCAAAAACCAGCTATTCATGAATTTCTTTTGGGAGAGGCGTTTATACCGTTCTGCGCTTGGTAAAATTGATAAAGCAGTTTTATTCGTCGGGTCAGTACGATTACAGCGATACCTCATTTATATCATTTTTTTATGTTTTGACGCTTTTATACGATAAAAACTATTTTATAGAAAAAATAATTATTTTGGCATCGCTTTATTCTGAGGACTATAACTTTTTTATTTTTTTGCTGATGATGCTGTATGGCGGCTCGTTTTTTGCGGGACAAGATGACGTTTTCAGCGGTAACATGGTTATTTATATCCGTCTTTTTGATCGCGTGTTATTCCACTTTTTGTTCCGCGGTATGGTAATAAAGCGTTGTTTTTTGCCTCGTTTTTTTTTTTTTTTTCTTACGGTGTTTACTGAAGGGGTTAACTAGTGGGCCAGTTTTATAGGTTGGGTCGTTACGGACGCGGCGATACTAAATATGTGTACTTTTATTGTTTTTGTTTGTTTTTTTTAGATAAAGAAATGTATTTATGGGAATAATATTTTTTTTTTATTATTATTTATTTAGGAATTATTATTTTTTTTTTTTACACATGTGGAAATTTTTTTTTTTACTTTGTCCCAGGGGGGGACATCACAGATCGCAGATCTGATAGTGTGCACAGCACTCTATCAGATCTGCGATCATACTTTCATCGGAGCAGGCTGCAGCTTTCATCTGCAGCCTGCTCCGACCCGGAAGTGCTCCCTGCAGGACCCGGATACAGCCCCTCGGCCATTTTGGATCCGGGGCCTGCAGGGAGAAGACGTTCGGTACGAGGTGAGTACATCACCTTGTACCGATCGTCTCAGGGAAGCCCGCAGGGAGCCCCCTCCCTGCGCGATGCTTCCCTGTACCGCCGGTACACCGCGATCATGTTTGATCGCGGTGTGCCGGGGGTTAATGTGCCGGGGGCGGTCCGTGACCGCTCCTGGCACATAGTGCCGGATGTCAGCTGCGATATGCAGCCGACACCCGGCCGCGATCGGCCGCGCTCCCCCCGTGAGCGCGGCCGATCGCGTATGACGTACTATACCGTCACCAGGAATTAAGGCCCACCCCACCTCGACGGTATAGTACGTCATATGGGATTAAGGGGTTAAAAAACATTGATTTTTATCCACCCTGTTTCCAAAATTGTGCTGATGTAAAGTAGACATGTGGGAAATGTTATTTATAAACTATTTTTCGTGACATATCTCTCTGATTTAAGGGCATAAAAATACAAAGTTTGAAAATTGCTAAATTTAAAAAATTTTCGCCATATTTCAATTTTTTTCATAAGTAATCGCAAGTAATATCAAAGAAATGTTACCACTAACTTGAAGTACAATATGTCACGAAAAAACAGTCTCAGAATCAGCGGGATCCGATGAAGCGTTCCAGAGTTATAACCTCTTAAAGTGACACTGGTCAGAATTGTAAAAATTGGCTCGGTCATTAAGTACCAAATTGGCTCTGTCACTAAGGGGGTAAAGAGGAATATTACGGCGTGAGGGGACTGGGCATAGTGTGTATTCTGTAGCTATGGGGACACATACGTCAGCACAGAAGCTGTATACTGTAGAAGATTTTAGTCCTCACTGTTAAGCGGAGTTTGTTTTTTCTTTGTAGTTGTAATGAATCTATAAAATAATTTCAACATTAAAAAATGAACATTACAATTCCTTTCTGAAATAGCGCCAGCTCTCCCGGCGGGCTGTTTCTGGTATTGCAGCTCATCAGCATCCGGGTGAAATGTTATTTTAATATGGGGTTTTTCTCTTATACATGAGGTCGTTCATTTATCCACATGAATTACATTATTGTACGAAACTCATGTCTGAAAAAAGTGCACACCGTAAAGAAATGTTGGTAAAGGCCAAAACGGGCGATTCATCAACGTCAAGAGAAACTGACAGTGTTCTGTATGGATGGCAATTTTACGTAATGAAGCGACACAGCAGTGTGGATAGTCCCAACGGGCACATGCACCCACCAGTAATGATAGTCCCTACGGGCACATGCACTCACCAGTAATGATAGTCCCTACGGGCACATGCACTCACCAGTAATGATAGTCCCTACGGGCACATGCACACAGCCGGGTCCCTACGGGCACATGCACACAGCCGGGTCCCTACGGGCACATGCACACAGCCGGGTCCCTACGGGCACATGCACACAGCCGGGTCCCTACGGGCACATGCACACAGCCGGGTCCCTACGGTCACATGCACACAGCCGGGTCCCCACGGTCACATGCACACAGCCGGGTCCCCATGGTCACATGCACACAGCCGAGTCCCTACGGGCACATGCACACAGCCGGGTCCCTACGGTCACATGCACACAGCCGGGTCCATACGGGCACATGCACACAGCCAGGTCCATACGGTCACATGCACACAGCCGGGTTCATACAGGCGATGTACTGACCGGGAGGGCACTAGGGCAGAAGCTGAAGAAGGCAAACACTGCCGAAGTAGCCTGCCTCATGTATGGTGGCATCCATTGCACTAAAAATACTGCAAAACTTTTATTAAGCCTGTTGCAATTTTTTGGGTGAGGGGTTCATGATTTGGGACCTCATCATAACAGAGGATATAACCCCCAGACACAATCCAGGGCTAGAATATAATGGCAGGTCTATACTATAAGAATGTTCTCATTATCTTAAGACACGGCCCGTCACTCTTAGTGTTGCCTGTGGTATCGCTGCAGGGGAAACAAACACATTCACACGGTTTATTCTTCTTCAATGGAATTCTGCAGATCGACATATGGATCGGGCTTCTTACACCTAGAGGCTTCACATTGAAGAGGATTTATCCAAAGTGTACAATCCCTTTAAATGGAGATGGAAGCGATCCCGCTCTGCTGACCACTTCACCGCATACAAGCAGTCCCTCGCCAGCTTCAAGTCCGCGCTCACTGCCGCAAAACAAACTTACTTATCATCTCTCATATCCTCCCTGTCTCACAACCCTAAACAGCTTTTCAACACTTTCAATTCTCTACTCCGTCCCCCTGCACCCTCTCCCTCCCCTCTCATTTCTGCTGAAGACTTTGCCTCTTTCTTTAAACAGAAGATCGATACGATCAGAGAAAGCTTTGGCCCACAGCGCCCACTGCCCCTCTTAGCTGCTCACCCCTGCTCCTCCAAAACCAGCTTCTCCACCATGACAGAAGATCAGCTCTCCACCCTCCTGTCAAGATCACACCTCACCACCTGCACGCTCGACCCGCTCCCATCCCACCTCATCCCTTACCTTTCCACGGTCTTCATCCCAACCCTAACGCACCTCTTCAACCTCTCACTCACAACAGGTGTCTTCCCCTCATCCTTCAAACATGCCAAGATCACACCCATCCTCAAAAAGCCCTCCCTCGACCCATCCTCTGTGTCTAGCTATTGCCCGATATCTCTTCTTCCTTATGCCTCCAAATTGCTGGAGCAACACATCCATCTTGAACTGTCCTCTCACCTCTCCTCCTGCTCCCTCTTTGATCGATTACAATCTGGCTTCCGTTCCCATCACTCAACTGAAACTGCCCTAACTAAAGTCACCAATGACCTACTTACTGCCAGGAACAAGCGACACTACTCTGTCCTCCTTCTCCTGGACCTGTCTTCTGCCTTTGACACTGTGGACCACTCCCTTCTGCTACAAATCCTCTCATCTCTTGGCATCACAGACTTGGCCCTTTCCTGGATCTCATCATATCTGACAGATCGGACATTCAGTGTCTCCCTCCGCCACACCACCTCCTCACCTCGCCCCTTGTCAGTTGGTGTTCCTCAAGGCTCTGTTCTAGGACCCCTACTCTTCTCCATCTACACCTTCGGTCTGGGACAGCTCATAGAATCCCACGGTATGCAGTACCATCTCTATGCTGATGACACGCAGATCTACCTATCCGGACCTGACCTCACCTCCTTACTTACCAAAATCCCGCACTGTCTGTCTGCTATATCAGCCTTCTTTTCTGCTCGCTTTCTACAACTGAACATGGACAAAACAGAATTCATCATCTTTCCCCCATCTCACTCTACCCCTCCACCAGACCTATCCATCAATGTCAATGGCTGCTCACTTTACCCAGTCCCACACGCCCGGTGCCTCGGGGTGATCCTCGACTCTGCCCTCTCTTTCAAGCCACATATCCAAGCCCTTGCCTCCTCCTGCCGCCTCAAACTCAAAAACATTTCCTGGATCCGCGCATTCCTTGACCGTGACACCACAAAAATACTAGTGCATGCCCTTATCATCTCCCGCCTCGACTACTGCAACCTCCTACTCTCTGGACTCCCCTCTGGCACCACTCCAATCCATCCTACACTCTGCTGCTCGACTAATCTACCTGTCTCCCCGCTATTCCCCAGCCTCTCCCCTATGCCAAGCCCTTCACTGGCTTCCTATCGCCCAGAGACTCCAGTTCAAAACCCTCACAATGACCTACAAAGCCATCCACAACCTATCTCCTCCATACATCTGTGACATGATCTCCCGGTACCTACCAACACGCAACCTCCGATCCTCTCAAGACCTCCTTCTCTACTCCCCTCTCATCTCTTCTTCCCACAACCGCATCCAAGACTTCTCCCGTGCTTCCCCCATACTCTGGAACTCTCTACCCCAGCACATGAGACTCTCGCCTACCATAGAAACTTTCAAAAAGAACCTGAAGACTCACCTCTTCCGACAAGCCTACAGCCTGCAGTGATCCTGAACCTACTGAACCGCCGCACAACCAGCTCTGCCCTCTCCTAGTGTATCATCACCCATCCCCTGCAGACTGTGAGCCCTCGCGGGCAGGGTCCTCCCTCCTTATGTACCCGTGTGCCTTGTTTTTGCTCATGTTTAATGTATTTGTCTATATTTGCCCGTATTTCACATGTAAAGCGCCATGGAATAAATGGCGCTATAAAAATGAATAATAATAATAATAATAAATGTATTATTAGCTGCATATGATTAGACTGTTTGCAATGTGTCTCCATCACTAGTTGGTTGCTGTAAGGGTACCGTCACACAGTACCATTTTCATCGCTACGACGGCACGATCCGTGACGTCGCAGTGTCGTATGATTATCGCTCCAGCGTCGTAGACTGCGGTCACACTTTGCAATCACGGCGCTGGAGCGATGCCGAAGTCCCCGGGTAACCAGGGTAAACATCGGGTTACTAAGCGCAGGGCCGCGCTTAGTAACCCGATGTTTACCGTGGTTACCAGCGTAAACGTAAAAAAAACCAAACAGTACATACTTCCATTCCGGTGTCTGTCCCCCGGCGTTCTGCTTCTCTGCACTGTGTAAGCGCCATAGCCGGAAAGCAGAGCGGTGACGTCACCGCTGTGCTCGCTTTCCGGCCGGCAGGCGCTCACAGTGCAGAGAAGCTGAGACGCCGGGGGACAGACACCGGAATGTAAGTATGTACTGTTTGTTTTTTTTACGTTTACGCTGGTAACCACGGTAAACATCGGGTTACTAAGCGCGGCCCTGCGCTTAGTTACCCGATGTTTACCCTGGTTACAAGCGAACACATCGCTGGATGGCTGTCACACACAACGATCCAGCGATGAAAGAAAGTTCCAAACGATCTGCTACGACGTACGATTCTCAGCAGGGTCCCTGATCGCTGCTGCGTGTCAGACACTGCAATATCGTAACGATATCGCTAGAACGTCACGAATCGTACCGTCGTAGCGATGAAAATGGCACTGTGTGACGGTACCCTTAGACTGCAACTCCCAGCATGTCCTGACAGCTGCAGGCTTTTCCTGATAATCCCTATCAATTAATATGGATCAATGAGAGGAAATGCACATGGGTCTTCATGGCGCCCTGACCGTGCGCACCGAGGGATGGGCTCATTTTTAGTAGTTGTGCAGTTGGCAGACATGACTTTCTATAGGGTTTCCAATGGGGTAATTCTTGTTCACAGCCTCACCCCGGGTCAGTTAGGATCATCCATCCATGGCATCAATAAAGAGACAAAGAAAATGGGAATATAATGACTCTGACTCAATACTTCAAGGTGAAAAGATGCAGGCGGGATACTTAAATGTTTATGGTCACGTCGCTTCAACATATTTTTGCATTAATCTATAGTGGAAATAAATGTAAGAAACTTTGCAATATATCTGGAGGGAGAAATCTACTCCTTTCTCCACTTATGAGCCACTTCTCTCGTAATTCACTCTGCAAAATGGCTAAAACCCAACTTAATCAAGAGAAGTTAAAACATCCAATTCACTGAGGGATCAAATTTCAGCTGCCCTTTGAAGTCTGGGGTGCAGAGAGAGAGAGGTAGGGACACAGTCAATTTGAGCTGCGCTTTTGTAGTAAGTGTTTTATTTCAGTGCAGTTGTCGATTCAAAGCTGCACTGCACAGTACAGTTGTATAACGTCCTCCATGCTGCTGCTCTCTAGTAAATGTTTCTCACTTCAGTGTTGGAGTCACAGCTGCACTGCACAGTACTGCTGCATAATGTCCTCCATGCTGCTGCTTTCTTGTAAATGTTTGTCACTCTAGTTTTGGATTCACAGCTATTCTGCAAAGTATAGCTGTATAATTTCCTCCATGCTGCTGCTTTCTAGTAAATGTTTATCTCACTGCAGTGTTGGACTCACAGGTACACTACTCGGTACTGCTGTATAATGTCCTCCATGATGCTTCATTCTAGTAAATGTTTATCCCTCCCCCAATGCTGGATTCACAGGCTACTCTTAGTATTGCTGTGTATTGTCCTCCCTGCTGCTTTATTCTAGTAAATGTTTATTCTTCCCCCAATGCTGGATCCACAGCTACACTGCTCAGTACTGATGTATAATGTTCTCAATGCTGCTTTATTCTAGTAAATGTTTATTCATTCCCCAGTGCTGGATCCACAGCTGCACTGCTCAGATTTGCTGTATAATGTTTTTCTTGAATCTGCTCCCTTTGCACATGTGCTACATACTGAGAGAAAGTAGGAATCCCTCACATCTCTGTGTATGGGAGACATTGTACAGCTATTCTCCATCCATTAACTCAGAGACAGCTGGAAATTAGAGCTATATCTTACATAGGAATACAAAAGATAAAAATGCAGGATACAGGTTATGTAATGGCAAAAAAAGGTGTTACTTCTCATGTTCACACTGACGACAGCTCATTCTGAACAGTCACATGAAACGACTGGTATTGTGTAAAAGGTTAATGGATTACAGACAAGCAACTCGTTTCAGCACCGTACTGTTGCCTTCTTCAGGCTTGGTATACTAACCGTAATTTACAGATTATATATTAAGATGAAAATCAAATTATTATTATTATTTATTTATATAGCCCCATTGATTCCATGATGCTGTACAAGAGAAATCATACAATACATCTAAGGCTACTTTCACACTAGCGTCGGTACGGGGCCGTCGCGCTGCGTCGGCCCAACGTACCGACGCAAACTGTGAAGAAAATGCCCGACGTTGGCAGCGGAAGCTGTCTTAAGACGCTTCCGCTGCGTCATTGTAAGGTACAGGGAGGAGGGGGCGGTCCCGAAGCACAAAAAAAGTTACATGTAACGTTTTTTTGTGGCGGCAGTGCGCCAAAACACGACGCAACCGTCGCACGACGGTTGCAACGTGTGGCACTGCGTCGCAATGCGTCGGTAATGTTAGTCTATGGGGAAAAAACGCTTCCTGCAGACAACTTTGCAGGATGCGTTTTTTCTCCACATCGACGCATTGCGACGTGCAGTGCACGACGCTAGTGTGAAAGTAGCTTAATAACAGGAAAAAAAGCAAATTCACAGCGTACAAGGTCATATCCACAGTGCAATAATGTTTGAATACCATTGTTCTAAAAAAAAACATGAATGTGTCCTCTGACTCGTGTCCGGTATTTCTGGCAGTAATAAATCATGAAATGCTTTCGACTACAAAAAAAACACTATAAAAAAAACTTAAGTGACATAAATTTCATATTAATCAGTAGAATCAAAGAACAAAAAGTTCATGTAAATAGAATATTGCTAAAACCAAAGATACAATGGAGAGCGTCCGCTCCAGATGGCTAGTTTGTTTCTTTTACATTGTATCTTTGATTTTAGCTACATTTTATGTATTTATTTGCTCTTTTTTCCTTGTATCATCTTTTTTATTGCTTTGTATATCATCTATATAAATTAAATCATTTTACCTGGGAGGAAAAAGCAGATTTCTCTGATTTTCTTCATATTTTACAAAGTTGTTTGTAACAATGATTACACTTTAATCTCCTTTTTTTCTTCCGGTTGTAGTGTGGCCTGTTCATCATATGTTCACCGGCCCGACTTCATATCTAATTTATCTATTACCGTATATGGTGAGCCTGAGCAAGGTGCTAGGAAAAAAATGCCGAAACGCGTTGCTTGTTTTTTTATCACATGACCCGGTGGGCAATGATTAGCATAGGATCAGAGCCAACCGGACGTCTGTACAGTTTCTTCTTGGCCTTAAGTGCAATCTTAGTGTTAGTGCTCAGCATTAAATATATATAAACAAGTAAAAAATCCACCGCGGGATAAATTACACACAAAAAAAAAATATTCAAATTGCCTCTTCTGAGAAAAAGAGGACTTAAACTCTATAGCGCCACCTGTTGGAAGTAGCGATCCTACAAGTCACAGTCAACCCTTTAACGAGTCGTGCAATATGACTTAGGATAAAAGCCAAATCAGTATCTCAATTCGCAGACACGGTGTTTCGGGCTGTTGGCCCTCGTCAGTGCGAAGCATGAGAACTGATTTGGCTAGGTGAGATGCTCTGGACTGGGGTCTAAGGGGTAGCGTTTCTCCTTAAGGAGAGTGACGTACCAGCTGGCTTGTCAAGGTAAGGAGGCTTATTCGCCGTGCAATGCTCCTCTGGGAATTTAAATATTCAAATTGCCTCTTCTGAGAAAAAGAGGACTTAAACTCTATAGCGCCACCTGTTGGAAGTAGCGATCCTACAAGTCACAATCAACCCTTTAACGAGTCGTGCAATATGACTTAGGATAAAAGCCAAATCAGTATCTCAATTCGCAGACACGGTGTTTCAGGCTGTTGGCCTTCGTCAGTGCGAAGCATGAGAACTGATTTGGCTCGGTGAGAGGCTCTGGTGTCATGATCTCCATGGCCAGAGAACTAGCATAAGCCTCAATAGGAACAAGCTCTTGGAAGATGTAACTGTACTGACCATGAACTAAACCTACCGCATCATCTAGAAGTAGCCAGGTAGCATGTCCTACTTTTTATCCCTATATGCCCAGCGCCGGCCGGAGAACTAAATAATGCTAGCAGAGGGAAATATAAGACCTGACTTACCTCTAGAGAAATGCCCCAAAAGGAGACAGAAGCCCCCCACATATATTGGCGGTGATATGAGATGAAACAACAAACGCAGCAGGAAAATAGTTTTAGCAAATTTGAGGTCCGCTTTCTAGATAGCAGAAGACAGAAAGCATACTTTCATGGTCAGTAGAAAACCCTAACAAAACACATCCAGAAATTACTTTAGGACTCTGGCATTAACTCATAATACCAGAGTGGCAATTCCTGATCAACAAGAGCTTTCCAGACACAGTAACGAAACTGCAGCTGTGAACTGGAACCAAAATACAAAAACAAAACATGGACGAATGTCCAACTTATCTAGTAGATGTCTGGGAGCAGGAACAAGCACAGAGAGGCTTCTGATAACATTGTTGACCGGCAAGCATCTAACAGAGAAGCCAGGTTATATAGCGACACCCAGATCTAATCAGAACAGGTGAACAGGGAAGATGATGTCACAAGTTCAATTCCACCAGTAGCCACCGGGGGAGCCCAGAATCCAAATTCACAACAGTACCCCCCCCTCAAGGAGGGGGCACCGAACCCTCACCAGAACCACCAGGGCGATCAGGATGGGCCCTATGAAAGGCACGAACCAGATCAGAGGCATGAACATCAGATGCAGTGACCCAAGAATTATCCTCCTGGCCGTATCCCTTCCACTTGACCAGATACTGGAGTCTCCGTCTGGAAACACGGGAGTCTAGGATTTTTTCCACAACGTACTCCAACTCACCCTCAACCAACACCGGAGCAGGAGGCTCAACGGAAGGCACAACCGGTGCCTCATACCTGCGCAATAACGACCGATGAAAAACGTTATGAATAGAAAAGGATGCAGGGAGGTCCAAACGGAAGGAAACAGGGTTAAGAATCTCCAATATTTTATACGGACCGATGAACCGAGGCTTAAACTTAGGAGATGAGACCCTCATAGGGACAAAACGAGAAGACAACCACACCAAATCTCCAACACAAAGCCGAGGACCAACACGACGGTGACGGTTGGCAAAAAGCTGAGTCTTCTCCTGGGACAACTTTAAATTGTCCATCACCTGCCCCCAGATATGATGCAATCTCTCCACCACCGCATCCACTCCAGGACAATCCGAGGATTCCATCTGACCGGAGGAAAATCGAGGGTGGAACCCCGAATTACAGAAAAACGGGGACACCAAAGTGGCAGAGCTGGCCCGATTATTGAGGGCGAACTCCGCCAATGGCAAAAAAGCAACCCAATCATCCTGGTCAGCAGACACAAAACACCTCAGATATGTCTCCAGGGTCTGATTAGTCCGCTCGGTCTGGCCATTAGTCTGAGGGTGAAAAGCAGACGAAAAAGACAAATCTATGCCCATCCTAGCACAGAATGCCCGCCAAAATCTAGACACAAATTGGGTTCCTCTGTCAGAAACAATATTCTCAGGAATACCATGCAAACGAACAACATTTTGAAAAAACAGGGGCACCAACTCGGAAGAAGAAGGCAATTTGGGCAGGGGAACCAAATGGACCATCTTAGAAAAACGGTCACACACCACCTAGATGACAGACATCTTCTGAGAAACAGGCAGATCTGAAATAAAATCCATCGAGATGTGTGTCCAAGGCCTCTTAGGAATAGGCAAGGGCAACAATAATCCACTAGCCCGAGAACAACAAGGCTTGGCCCGAGCACAAACGTCACAAGACTGCACAAAGCCTCGCACATCTCGTGACAGGGAAGGCCACCAGAAGGATCTTGCCACCAAATCCCTGGTACCAAAAATTCCAGGATGACCTGCCAATGCAGAAGAATGTACCTCAGAGATGACTCTACTGGTCCAATCATCAGGAACAAACAACCTATCAGGCGGACAACGATCCGGTCTATCCGCCTGAAACTCCTGCAAGGCCCGCCGCAGGTCTGGAGAAACGGCTGACAAGATAACTCCCTCCTTAAGAATACCTGTGGGGTCAGAGTTGCCGGGTGAATCAGGCTCAAAACTCCTAGAAAGGGCATCCGCCTTAACATTCTTAGAACCCGGTAGGTACGATACCACAAAATTAAACCGAGAGAAAAATAATGACCAGCGCGCCTGTCTAGGATTCAGGCGCCTGGCGGTCTCAAGATAGATCAAATTTTTGTGGTCAGTCAATACCACCACCTGATGTCTGGCCCCCTCGAGCCAATGGCGCCACTCCTCAAACGCCCACTTCATGGCCAAAAGCTCCCGATTCCCAACATCATAATTCCGCTCAGCGGGCGAAAATTTACGGGAAAAGAAGGCACAAGGCCTCATCACGGCGCAGTCAGAACTTTTCTGCGACAACACTGCCCCAGCCCCGATCTCAGAAGCGTCGACCTCAACCTGAAAAGGAAGAGTCACATCAGGCTGACGCAACACAGGGGCAGAAGAAAAACGGCGCTTAAGCTCCTGAAAGGCCTCCACAGCATCAGGGGACCAATTAGCAACATCAGCACCCTGTCTAGTCAAATCGGTCAATGGCTTAACGACATCCGAAAAACCAGAAATAAATCGACGATAAAAGTTGGCAAAGCCCAAAAATTTCTGAAGACTTTTAAGAGAAGAGGGCTGCGTCCAATCACAAATAGCTTGAACCTTGACAGGATCCATCTCAATGGAAGAGGGAGAAAAAATATATCCCAAAAAGGAAATTCTCTGAACCCCAAAAACGCACTTAGAACCCTTGACACACAGAGAATTAGACCGCAAAACCTGAAAAACCCTCTTAACTTGCCGGACATGAGAGTCCCAATCATCCGAAAAAATCAGAATATCATCCAGATACACTATCATAAATTTATCCAAAAAATCGCGGAAAATATCATGCATAAAGGACTGGAAGACTGAAGGGGCATTAGAAAGACCAAAAGGCATCACCAAATACTCAAAGTGGCCCTCGGGCGTATTAAATGCGGTTTTCCACTCATCCCCCTGCCTGATCCGCACCAAATTATACGCCCCACGGAGATCAATCTTAGAGAACCACTTGGCCCCCTTTATGCGAGCAAACAAATCAGTCAGCAACGGCAATGGGTATTGATATTTAACCGTGATTTTATTCAAAAGCCGATAATCAATACATGGTCTCAAAGAGCCGTCTTTTTTTGACACAAAGAAAAAACCGGCTCCTAAGGGAGATGACGATGGACGAATATGTCCCTTTTCCAAGGACTCCTTTATATATTCTCGCATAGCAGTATGTTCAGGCACAGACAGATTAAATAAACGACCCTTTGGGTATTTACTACCCGGAATTAAATCTATAGCACAATCGCACTCACGGTGCGGAGGTAGCGAACCCAGCTTGGGTTCTTCAAAGACGTCACGATAATCAGACAGGAACTCAGGGATTTCAGAGGGAATAGATGATGAAATGGACACCAAAGGTACGTCCCCATGAGTCCCCTTACATCCCCAGCTCAACACAGACATAGCTCTCCAGTCAAGGACTGGGTTGTGAGACTGCAGCCATGGCAATCCTAGCACCAAATCATCATGTAGATTATACAGCACCAGAAAACGAATAATCTCCTGGTGATCCGGATTAATACACATAGTCACTTGTGTCCAGTATTGTGGTTTATTATTAGCCAATGGGGTGGAGTCAATCCCCTTCAGAGGAATAAGAGTCTCCAAAGGCTCTAAATCATACCCACAACGATTGGCAAAGGACCAATCCATAAGACTCAAAGCGGCGCCAGAGTCGATATAGGCGTCCGTAGTAATAGATGACAAAGAGCAAATCAGGGTCACAGACAAAATAAATTTAGACTGTAAAGTGCCAATGGGAACGGATTTATCAAGCTTTTTAGTACGCTTAGAGCATGCTGATATAACATGAGTAGAATCCCCACAATAGAAACACAACCCATTTTTCCGTCTAAAATTCTGCCGCTCGCTTCTGGACAGAATTCTATCACACTGCATGTTTTCTGGCGTCTTCTCAGTGGACACCGCCAGATGGTGCACTGGTTTGCGCTCCCGCAGACGCCTATCGATCTGAATGGCCATCGTCATGGACTCATTCAGACTTGCAGGCACAGGGAACCCCACCATAACATCCTTAATGGCATCAGAAAGACCCTCTCTGAAAGTAGCCGCCAAGGCACACTCATTCCACTGAGTAAGCACAGACCATTTACGGAATCTTTGGCAGTAAATTTCAGCTTCATCTTGCCCCTGCGATAGGGACATCAAAGTTTTTTCTGCCTGAAGTTCCAAATGAGGTTCCTCATAAAGCAAGCCCAAGGCCAGAAAAAAACGCATCCACATTGCGCAACGCAGGATCCCCTGGTGCCAATGCAAAAGCCCAATCTTGAGGGTCGCCGCGGAGCAAGGAAATCACAATCCCAACCTGCTGTGCAGGGTCTCCAGCAGAACGAGATTTCAGGGACAAAAATAACTTACAATTATTTCTAAAATTCTGAAAGCTAGATCTATTCCCTGAGAAGAATTCCGGCAAAGGAATTCTCGGCTCTGATACCGGAGCATGAACAACAAAATCTTGCAAACTTTGTACTTTCGTGGCGAGATTATTCAAACCTGCAGTTACACTCTGTAGATCCATTATAGACAGGTGAACATAGAGCCATTCAAAGATTAGAAGGAGAGAGAAAAAAAAAGAAAGACTGCAGCATAGACAGACTGGCAAGTGATCCAATTAAGAGCACACTAACTACTAGAGGAAAAAAAAAAAAAAAAAAAAAAAAAAAATTTTCAGCAGACTTCTTATTTCTCTCCTTTCTCAGCCAAGGATTTTAACCCTTTAGTGGGCCGGTCAAACTGTCATGATCTCCATGGCCAGAGAACTAGCATAAGCCTCAATAGGAACAAGCTCTTGGAAGATGTAACTGTACTGACCATGAACTAAACCTACCGCATCATCTAGAAGTAGCCAGGTAGCATGTCCTACTTTTTATCCCTATATGCCCAGCGCCGGCCGGAGAACTAAATAATGCTAGCAGAGGGAAATATAAGACCTGACTTACCTCTAGAGAAATGCCCCAAAAGGAGACAGAAGCCCCCCACATATATTGGCGGTGATATGAGATGAAACAACAAACGCAGCAGGAAAATAGTTTTAGCAAATTTGAGGTCCGCTTTCTAGATAGCAGAAGACAGAAAGCATACTTTCATGGTCAGTAGAAAACCCTAACAAAACACATCCAGAAATTACTTTAGGACTCTGGCATTAACTCATAATACCAGAGTGGCAATTCCTGATCAACAAGAGCTTTCCAGACACAGTAACGAAACTGCAGCTGTGAACTGGAACCAAAATACAAAAACAAAACATGGACGAATGTCCAACTTATCTAGTAGATGTCTGGGAGCAGGAACAAGCACAGAGAGGCTTCTGATAACATTGTTGACCGGCAAGCATCTAACAGAGAAGCCAGGTTATATAGCGACACCCAGATCTAATCAGAACAGGTGAACAGGGAAGATGATGTCACAAGTTCAATTCCACCAGTAGCCACCGGGGGAGCCCAGAATCCAAATTCACAACACTCTGGACTGGGGCAAATAAGCCTCCTTACCTTGACAAGCCAGCTGGTATGTCACTCTCCTTAAGGAGAAACGTTACCCCTTAGACCCCAGTCCAGAGCCTCTCACCTAGCCAAATCAGTTCTCATGCTTTGCACTGACGAGGGCCAACAGTCCGAAACACCGTGTCTGCGAATTGAGATACTGATTTGGCTTTTATCCTAAGTCATATTGCACGACTCGTTAAAGGGTTGATTGTGACTTGTAGGATCGCTACTTCCAACAGGTGGCGCTATAGAGTTTAAGTCCTCTTTTTCTCAGAAGAGGCAATTTGAATATTTAAATTCCCAGAGAAGCATTGCACGGCGAATAAGCCTCCTTACCTTGACAAGCCAGCTGATATGTCACTCTCCTTACGGAGAAACGCTACCCCTTAGGGTACATGTCCACGATCAGGATGGCCGGCGGTATCGTCGGAGCGGCAAAGCCGCTCGGCGCTAAGCCCCGCCCCCTTCTGGGATGCGATGATGCCGGATGTGCTCATTGTACACATCTGGGATCATCGCACACCTCGCATAGGGCCCTGTGTTATTCCTTGCGGCGACGCAGCATCTCCGCAAGGAACACGGACATGCTGCGATCTGAAAAGACGCGCAGCATGTCCGGAGTCGCAGGGAAGTCGGATGCGTGTTTCCACGCATAGTGGACACGGGATTTCGAAAAATCCCCTCCACTATGCTGGAACATCTGGACGCTGCGTGTTTGACACTGCGGCCCCACGCAGCGTCAAACACGCAGCGTTTCCTGACCGTGGACACGTACCCTAAGACACAAAAAAAAAAAACACCAAAAAAAGAGGAATTGGAGCAAGAAGCAGGAGCGTTTCTTGTATGCGGAGGAACAGTCTACTAGTCACCTCCTTACTGCTCTACAAGTTAAAGAAAACATGAATTTCACATTTTTTTTTGCCGAAAGGCTCGAAAGAATTATCACTTACGGTATTTATTTGTGTTAGATTTATCAAGCGGCAGAAAGGTTAAAATAAGATCTACAAATCTGAAGCGTATTTTGTGCAGTGATATGTGTGAGATCGATGGAAGACGACGTGCGCTCTGTGCGTACTGTACATTTTATATATTACAGAGCTGCAGATAAACTTTTTCGTATTAATAAAATCGTCCGCCTTTGTACGATGTCGTCGCCGGCCATTGTTCCTGGCATCCCAAGTGCAGCAATAGAGCGTTACATTCAGATCTGATTAGAAAATTCTCATTTTTGTCCATAGGGGGCAGCATTCTGATATTAAAATCTGGTAACTCAGGAGATGCCGTCAATATTTTATACAGAGATGTGACTCCCACCGATCACAGGAATAAAGGGGTCTCCTGGAAAAACTCTTTTTGGTCATCAAAGAAGATGACCTAAGTAGGGGACCGCACCCTTCCTCTGCCTCTTGATAGCACACCCTTTCTCTGCCTCCTGATAGCACACCCTTTCTCTGCCTCCTGATAGCACACCCTTCCTCTGCCTCCTGATAGCACATCCTCTGCCTCCTGATAGCACATCCTTCCTCTGCCTCCTGATAGTACACCCTTCCTCTGCCTCCTGATAGCACACCCTTCCTCTGCCTCCTGATAGTACACCCTTCCTCTGCCTCCTGATAGCACACCCTTCCTATGCCTCCTGATAGCACACCCTTTCTCTGTCTCCTGATAGCACACCCTTCCTCTGCCTCCTGATAGCACACCTTCCTCTGTTTCTTGATAGCACACCCTTCCTCTGCCTCCTGATAGTACACCCTTCCTCTGCCTCCTGATAGCACACCCTTCCTCTGCCTCCTGATACACACCTTCCTCTGCCTCCTGATAGCACACCCTTCCTGTCTCCTGATAGCACACCCTTCCTCTGCCTCCTGATAGCACACGCTTCCTCTGCCTCCTGATAGCACACCCTTCCTCTGCCTCCTGATAGCACACCCTTCCTCTGCCTCCTGATAGCACACCCTTCCTCTGCCTCCTGGTAGCACAGCCTTCCTCTGCCTCCTGATAGCACAGCCTTCCTCTGCCTCCTGATAGCACAGCCTTCCTCTGCCTCCTGATAGCACACCCTTCCTCTGCCTCTTGATAGCACACCCTTCCTGTGTCTCCTGATAGCACAGCCTTCCTCTGTCTGCCAACTTTATGATTTCCAGGGATGGTGCTCCTCTGAAGACTGACAGTTCAGACCAAGGAGCTGGTCCGACCTGGTCCAGCTTTTTAATTGCAGCATCGGAGGAAAGAAGCTGGCCAGATACAGCAACCGGGCCATCTTTTTT
Organism: Ranitomeya variabilis; assembly: GCF_051348905.1. Lineage (NCBI taxonomy): Eukaryota > Metazoa > Chordata > Amphibia > Anura > Dendrobatidae > Ranitomeya > Ranitomeya variabilis. The sequence continues at coordinate 427,855,391 of NC_135233.1, read as the reverse complement.
AGAGCTCTAAAGCAAAGAGATTGCAAACTCCTTGGCTAGGACATCGGCCACCGCTGATATACTGCAGAGGTAGCTGGTAACCCTGGCAGTCTACAGTAAACCATAGAATTAAAGGGGTTTTCACGCAGACAGAAGTTGATTTTAATCAGTAGATCTATGAAAAATAATAACTTCCACAGTTGGATGTGATAAATAAAATGTTCCTGTGCTGAAATAATCTTATAAATGTATCCCGCTGTGTAATGGCCGTGTCTGACCGTACAGGAACATGGTCTGGTCATACCACAACTCCTGGGCAGAGGGAAGGCTAAAAAGTATAAAGACATTACAGCAGGTGATCACAAATAAATATTTCGTTGATGTAAAACATTGTTTAAAAACAGGAAATGCTTCATCTCACAAAAAGAATCATTTGCGATCTTGTGTTGTAATGTCTGTAGACTCTTCCTTCCTCCGCTGCCAGGAGCTGTAGTATGATCAGACTATGTTCCTCTACCGTCAGACACGGCCATTACACAGTACAGCAGGACACATTTATAAGATTATCCCAGCACAGGAACATTTTATTTATCACATCCAATTGTGGAAGTTATTATTCCAAGATCTATTGATTAAAACTAACTTCTGTTGGGGGAAACCCCTCTAAAAATCTATCCTAACCCTAAGAATAGAGAGGACTTTTCGTAAGATGGGAAATTGCAAAGTTGCTGTTATTTGCAAGCACTTTGCAATTTTACTCATTTAAGGCCATGTTCACATGTCCAGTAATTATCCATTAGAACGGATCCGGCAGCAATCTGTTGGAAAAGAAGTTGTGCGGATTTTTGAAGCAGGATAGGTGGAAACTTGCTGATCCCTGGGATCCCCACTTGTCCCAACAAAAGGGCTCTGGAGTAATGAGTGACCCGGTCATGCTCACTACTCATTGACTATAGAACCGATGAAGATAGACGATCGTAGCGCTCTGTAATCCCCGGCAGTTGTATAGACAATGAGTTGATCATTGGTGGGCAACTGTTCCTTCACTCATTACTCCGGAGCCTTTCTCTCAGGATCGTCGGACCCCCCAGCAATCAGCAAGTTCTCACCGATCCTGTTGGTTTCTTTTTATGAGAAAACCTCTTTAATGGTGGAAACAGAAAAAGTGAAAAGCACAGATACATAGACAATGATATTATGTGTGTCCAGCGCTCCAAGCAGGCAGGTCGCTCCTTATCTCCGTCACCGGAACAGTGGGGGTCCCAGCGGTGCGACCTCCAGCGAACAATCAGCCTTCCTATGACTAACTAACTTTTATAAGGAAATCTCCTTAATGGGTCACACTGGAAAGAATAAAGGAAAGGCACACATACATTATACCAAGTTTTTGTTTTGTGTTTTTGTAACACTCCTTAGATCATGTTCCTTCCTCTTTCTTGGTGGCAGCCATCACAGGTCGGTGATGCGTCCGTTTGCAGTACATGTGCGCGTCGGATGATTGCGGCTTGGCCGGTGTTTCTCATCTTCCTCATCCTATTCTAAATTGGAACAGACTTGTCCTCCATATAATCCGGAACAGCTGTGCATTCGCCGTCTTCTTCCGTGAGTTTTTTTATTTTCTGGCCGGTGTTTTGAGGACTTCTGTGTCCCTCCACAGCCTGCTGGTGAGATATCGAAATGTCAGCAGAATTCAATAAAAGCCGGGAATGATCAGGGCAATTACCATAAACCCAGGAAGCTGCAGAGAACAATTCAAGTAATGCTGAGCGGGAATTTACTGCTGAACACCGGCGCCATGTAAGTGCGCTGATCTATTGCCACCGAATAGGATTAGGAAATATAACTGGCCCAAATGACAACCTGTCAGGCAAAATATATCCGATTGTTTGTGTTTTTTTTTTCTGATTTTTCATGAGTATGACCTAAAGGAAGTTATGAGTGTTCCACCTTCCGGTGAATCCAGACTGATACTGACGGACCCCATTGGGGTTTCCGGGTCTGGATTTCTTTTACTTTGGTTGTTTTGCAATTAAGTCAGACGAACAGTCCATCTAGATCAATGGTAACATCAAGAGATTTTCCAGGATGAAAAAAAACATAGCTGCTTTCTAAAAAGAAAAAAAAGAAACGGCGTTACACCCATCTATGGGTTGTGTCCGGTATTGTTGATGGCTTCGTTGAGTTAAAGGGTTGTCCTATAAATGACCCTACTCACTTATGACCTCATCAGCCCGGAAGCTGCGCATGGGAAGTACTTGGACGTTCCAACATGACAACGATCCAAAACACAAGGCTAAGTCGACCTGTCATTGGCTACAGCAGAACAAAGTGAAGGTTCTGGAGTGGCTATCTCAGTCTCCTGACCTCAATATCATTGAGCCCCTCTGGGGAGGTCTCAAGCGCGCAGTTCATGCTAGACAGCCCAGGAATTAACAGGAACTGGAGGCTTTTTGCCAAGAAGAGTGGGAAGCTTTATCATCTGAGAAAATAAAGAACCTCATCCACAACTACCACAAAAGACTTCAAGCTGTCATTGATGTTAGAGGGGGCAATACACGGTATTAAGAAATAGGGTATGTGAACTTTTGATCAGGGTCATTTGGATGTTTTGGGTTGTCATTATGATCTAAAAAGAGAAAACACAGTAGTTTGGCAATAAATGGCTTCACCCATCCACTAACCATGAGTGGAGAAAAAGGTTTGGTGTTATCATTCATATTCTCAAAAAAGGCCAAGAAAGCAAAAATTCTGCCGGGGTATGTAAACTTTTGAGCACAACTGTATCTACATGTTAGCACCCTGTGGTTGTGACATGGATCGCAGCCTGTTCTGTTAGCGCATCGCTATAATATATGGAATTGGAGTTTTTACGATATTTGCAAGAAGTAAAAGGGGGACACATCTGTATTAAACCGTTGAGCTGTTCCTGACGCCGACTTATCCTTCACAATGTATATTAGAGTTTTTCTGAAATGGCGACAATTAGTACGAGCAGAAACATCTGAACACATTGTATCCATGGCTCCAAATATAGACATGAACCATAATTGAGTCCCGCACCGAAGGCTCCAGACGAGGGTGAAGTTATCTGTAGCTAAATATTTATTGTTAGTAAAAATTCATCCTCCTTCTTCCAGGAGCCCAGTGGGGACAACCATGACCGAAAGTGCTTCTCACCCAAGACTCGCTCTGCAGGGATTCTGCCTATGGGGAAACATCCGCTTCTTATTGTTTTAGAGAGGCTTTCTAATGCCTTTTGGCAATGCATGGTGAACGCTCCCATAAATCTTTTAACTTTATTGGATTTTTTTTCCGTACACTTAGCTTCCCCCATTGTTATCCGTATTTTTAGAGCATTGTAATTACTTATTTATCAACTGGTATTTTTATAGCTTAAGGAATCTTATAACATTTTCCTGCTCAAACAAGTCAAAATAGATAAAATCCCACCAAGAACTACCAATGAACCATTACGGCTGGACATCACCAATATGAGCTATCGTCACATTTGCAGCATTTAGAAGGTCACCATGATCTTCTCTCAGGCCAAACCTGCTACAAGCCAGACACATTGGGACCCCCTAAGAGCTTAAAATCTAAAATGTGATCCGCAAAAGGTGGAGAACTTTCTAGTGAGTAATTTCAGTGGCAAAGTCCACATTTTTCATTTTTAGGATCCGTAGGATTTTCTTCATTCCCAGTTCACCGTCCATTTCCAAGGTTGAACTTGATGTCTTTTTCCTACTTTACCAAACATAAAATTGGGCAATATAGAGAATATTGTCACATAGTCCATGTCCAATCAAGGTCTCCCAATCTGATTTTCCAATCCCATCGATGCATACATACTTTTAAAAGCAGATTACATGGCATCTATAGGTCACGATGCAGGTCGTCAACGAATGATAGAGCACCCAATTCCCATTGAACTTACACTGGGCTCCAGAAGAGAGGATTTAGCCATGTCTGTCAGGACCTCGGTGGTAAATCATTCTTAGACGACCCGCTTCCTTACGTCATCTGTCCGTGATCACCAGCTGTCCTCTCCCCAACAAGGCAATGAGTGTTCGATAAAGGTCTTTATTGACCTGAAACATCACACAAGTGAGGATTGCCAATTGTGTCCTGAGTTCTGTCTTCTGCCTCGTGAATTCAGACCCAACTCCAGCACCATCAATGAGCTGCAGGGTATCATGAACCTGGTACCAACACTTAACTATAGCTTTTGATGAAAATCGAAAAAAGACCCTCAAAAGAAAAATGTAGGTAGTTCATGTAATTTCGCTCCTTGTTCACAGCGGGAAAAGTTGCGAAGTCCTTCACAGGTTCTACGTCAGTCTTTAAGCCATATCTGACGTTAAAGTGATGAGATCATCTGATCGAAGGTTGAATATTTTGAACTTCTCAAAGCTTGCAGATCCTTTATTAAGGTGATGGGTGGCAACAGAATCTTGAAGCCTAAAGGAGCCCTAAAGACCCTAAATCCCATGACCAATGCTGTCAATTATGTGTGATAGCAGAATCCTATGTTGAGGATCAGATTTTGCTTTGGGGCTCAATAGCTTCAAGTTACAACTCTAGTATGGAGAAGAATATTTGATGTCATGGACCATTGATGGTAGAGATGCAACTGTGTATTTACATACCACCCTAATGGTCTTTACAACATCACTTTATGGAGAAAAGCATTGAGTCCCCTCCAAATTTTTGCCTCTTCATTCAGAAGAGCATTTGTGATGCGTCTCCTGATGTTGGCAATTTGGCGGTCTCCCAATCTCTGGTCTAGTCCATCCCTGTGGTATTGGATGGAGTCCAGGTCCAGGCTCTGTGCAACCGGTCATGTTCCTTCACCAAACTCTTCCAACCATGTGCACTGGGCACCGTCATGGGGGGCAGATGAGGGTCCTTCCCCAAACTGTTCCCACAAAGCTGAAGCTACAATTGTCCACAATGTCTTGTGCTGAAGATGAAGATTTCCCATCACTGGAGCTGAGGGTCCAAGGCCGCCCCCTGATAACAGCCCATAGCATTATCCTCCTCCACCATCTGTACAGGGGGCACAATGCCTCCTCCATCAGACGCTGATAGGCAAGTGCAATCCGTCCTTGTGCTCGGTGTTGCTCGTGATGTGATATTATAGCCGCCACTCCCCCATTGTATATTTGGAGGTGGTGAATGGCTCTGATGTGGTTTTTAGTACAAGTATAGATTTGCCAACGAAATCCCATTTCCACCTTAAAATTGCAATTTTCTGAGTTATAAACACCGTTGAATTAATGTCACATGTTCATCTGGGTAAGAAATACATGACCATTGCTCCAGATAGGAGTCTTCATGCTCAGTATTTGCAATTTTATGTCACCATCTGTCTCTGCAGCATCACATTAAATTGTAAGATTTTCCAGGCAAGGAATCTCCGTTGCGCAAAAATCCACAATCACACTTTCCCTCCATCAATCAGCAATGCCCGTCTCGGCATGCTTGGCAGAGTTTGCTTTGGGCACTACTGGAGGGAAGTGTTCGGCTCAGCATCATTAACCCCTCGCTGCCAGGGAGACCCGCCGAGCTGCAGTTTTGACAGAATCTAGAAAGCAAAATCTGTGGTCAGCAAGAACCATCTGTGCCGGGCCGTGTTCATTACAGAAAGATTAATGGGAGTCTGTGATCCTGCAAATAGAGTATTAAAGCTAATGGAAAGTGACATGTAGGACCCCCCCACTTGAAATGTGACCTCTCGATGGGTGGCGGGGTCTGCAGCGTTTATTCGTAGACCTGGTTAATCTCACGCCTATTAAATCAATCCATTTACGGAGACTCTGAGTGCAGAGGTTTTATTCTTCTGGCTTGGATGTATTGAGATTTTCACTTATTTTTGAGAATCTTTTTGATCTACTTTAGATATTTCCGATATATGGCTGCTAGGATTAGCTACTTATTGAGCAAAAAGTGTCAGCTGGGTGTCCTTTTTTTTAAGTAAAAATTCCCCTGCGGCATCCTAAAAACAAGTGTGTCTAAGGCCGGGTTCAGATAGGACAGAACATAGGACCGTGGCTTTCCCTAACTAGATTATTGTATGGAAGCAAAACTATGAGAGCTTGAATCTGGCTTAGAAGTCTCCATACACATTGGATAAATGTCACCATAAAGCACCAGTGGGGAACGGGCGGCAGAGCATGTCATGTCAAAGGGGGTCGCCCAGTTCTCCCATGATGGATGATGTTTGGGAGAGAAGAATTGGGCTGTTTCAGTTTCAAACACCGTACTTGAAGTCTGGAGGAAAGGGTCAGAGGAGTCTGCAGGGGACAGAGAAGTCTGGAAGAAAGGGACAGAGTAGTCTGGAGGAAAAGGTCAGAGGAGTCTGCAGGGGGACACAAGTCTGGAGGAAAGGGACAGAAAAGTTAGATAAGGATTGGGTATGGTGAATTAGAAGAATCGGACATGTTGGATAAGAAGGATCGGGCATGTTAGATAAGCAATATCGGTCAGGCAGGTTGGATAAGAAGGATCGGTCGGGCATCTTGGATAAGAAGGATCAGGCATTTTGGATAAGAAGGATCAGACATGTTGAATAAGCAGGATCGGTTGGGCATGTTGGATAAGAAGGATCGGGCATGTTGGATAAGAACGAATCGAACATGTTGGATAAGAACGATCGAACATGTTGGATATGAAGGACCGAGCATGTTGGATAAGAAGGACCGGGCATGTTTGATAAGAACAATCGAACATGTTGGATGAGAACGATCGAACATGTTGGATAAGAAGGACTGGGCATGTTGGATAAGAAGGATCGGGCATGTTGGATAAGAAGGATCGGGCATGTTGGATAAGAAGGACCGGGCATGTTGGATAAGAAGGATTGGACATGTTAGATAAGACGAATCAGCAGAACTGGAGGCTTGAATGCAGCAGAGCTGAGAAGCTGCATTGGAGCAGAATAGACTTTTTTGCTTACTGCAGTAGTGGAGACTTGGATGTAGCAGGGTTGAATAGCGGTAGTGGAGACTTGGATGTAACAGAGCTTAGCTGCAGTACTTAAGTAGTGGACGACCTAGCATAGAGCCAAACTACCTGAATACTGAGCGTGGTGCCATCTGAGCTGGGTTAGATGACCCGGCACTATGATGTCACCGTGCTGTGAAGAAGAGGAACCAGCAAATAGAGGGGAGCGATACGGCAGCACTCACCCCTGGAACCAAGGCAGGTGAGTAGTAATCCATTACATCTGCCTTCTGGTTGGCACTCCAAAGTTGTAACCAAGGTTATCAGAGGATTCCTCCTTTTCGCGAGACCGTCCACATCTTCATGAATGTCAAATAGTCAAATATCATTAATCTTCTTAATATTTTTAGTGTAGCCTTTTCCATTCTACACAATGACATTTCCGTAGATTGTTTTATTTGCTTATTGTGCTGGTTTTGGTTGGATTGTAGTCTTGGCTTCCTGGGGAATATGAAAATTATGCAAACTGTAGTTGTGTTGACCTCTTGGATCCGGGCAGAGTGGATTTGCTCACCTTTAGCTGTTCCAGCGTCGTAACCTCTCTAGCTGATAGACATTTCAGCCGTCGGATGCGCCACAGGAATATTTTAACCTTTTCGTCCATCTCTAAAATGTCATTTTTTCCACTGGCTGCTCAGGCCAAGCGCTGACCTTTACAAGTCGAGGGACAGGGTTGCCCTTTTGTGCAGAGTCTTCGTGATAATATAGACAATGGAGCTGTCTACACAATGTGTCCGGCTCCTGTCCTTCCAGGGGAGTGATAGATATGTGCTGCTATTTCGGAGGGTTTGTATGGTTTGGCTCCGTGAGTGACAGCTGCGGGAGATTACGTTTTTGTATCTGGGAATGTCTACAAAAGATTTGTCGAATTAAAGAGATTGCCGTCGGGGTTGTCTACCTGTGTGAGATTCATAGATTGATTGCCGCTGCTCAAGTGGATCCTCAATGACTGTAAGACAGGGGTGTCAAGCTGCATTCCTCAAGGGCTGCAAACAGGTCATGTTTTCAGGATTTCCTTGTATTGCACAGGTGATCATTTAATCACCTGCACAGAATGATTCCAGCACCTTGTGCAATGAGGAGGAAATCTTGAAAACACGCATGGTTTTAGGCCCTCGAGGAATGCAGTTTGACACCCCTGCTGTAAGACCTAACGTTTCCTAGTAGTATTTTTACCAAAAATGATCCTGAGTGACCACTTGGTCAATTTCCATTATATGGACAACACCGAAAGAGCTGATCCCCCCCCACTGTTCACCTTAAAGAGGACCTGTCACAAAGTAAAAAAAAGTCCCTAGTTTTTGTACTTATTTTATTCATGCTGTTCACCTTAATATTCCATTTTTATTTTTTTTTAATCTGAGATACGGTTTTAGAGATCTGGAGTTTTTAATTTAAGGATAATTTATGGTCTTTGTCAAGAAGGCGTGGCTCATAGGGTAATTTATGTAGAGCAGCCAAAATACACGCCCAAGAGGAACCTGTGAGCCACGCCCCCTTGTAAAGACCATGAAAATTAGCCCTACATAAAAAGGCCCATATCTCTGCAATCGTATGACGTATTTAGGAGAGAAAAAATGGAAATACTCAAGGGAGCAAAAGGGATAACATAAGAGCAAAAACTGGCCTGTTTTGACCTGATAATAGGTCTTTAAGGAAAAAAGTAAGTGACTTTACTGCATTGGAAAATGATTAATAGCAGACTTCTTATTAGAGCTTGTATAAGTAACGGCAAGCGGGATTGACCGACCATCTGATGTGTATGAAGATCTTCAGATCCTCCCTGGACAGATAACCGGGGAAAGAAGAATCCATTGGAATCTCAATGGCCGATTCTTATGTTTTTCAGGGAGATAAGCGAAATGATCAACACAGTTCAAGTGTAGGGAGAATCAGGAGAGCGAGTCATCTCGCGTGTATGGCCATCTTAAGAGCGACTCCTGCGTTGGCAGAGGTGAACCATCCATGACCAGATGGAACCTTACTTGGAAATACATGCTGACTCCTGATCCAAACCTACCACAATCAGCTGAGTGCTGCAGTTTTATATATAATATACTGTATGTGTGTATAGGACTGTCTTGGTTAGTCAACCCCTTTACTGATAACCTGATGGCATTCCTGGCCTGTTTAAATGAGTTCTCCACTTTGGACTTCTTAGAACTATTCCAAAATGTCCTATTCCATTAAGATAACCAGCGACCAGCTGTAATCTATGTGAAATCCTTATAGTAAGTGTTTCCCTACAGCACCTCCGCAGGAGCAATTATGTATTGCACCATGCCCATCCATAGCCTTGGGTTGTCTGAGTCTCGTAAGACAGGACTCGCCCTCGAGAGATACTCCTTGTAATTGTTTTTCACACTAGTCAAAGAGACTGGTCTATTAACTCGTCATGCTCTAGTAGAGTGTGAAAAAATGGGTTTCGTAACCTAGCGGATTGCAGAAAAATCTACATGCAATGTAATACTGCTCCATACAAGCTATAAATTGTGCACCGCCGTAGTACGGGATCCATAAAAACCTGTGGGATCCCACCTTAACTTCTCATGTTTCCAGCCTCATGCAGAGGCATACATCGTGGCACGCTCCGTTGGATGGTACATTTTCATCCCCAGTAGCGTTGCTTGCAGAGGAGAACATCTCCATAACGTGGTGGTTCTGCGGTTTAGTGCCTTCAGCGCTGTCGTATGAAGCCACAGGGAATCCTCTGCTGTGTGCACGAGGCCTTAGAAAGGTTTGTCAGCCATCAGATGCTTTCTTACAATGACCTAGATTAAAGATATGCAGAATTACAAACAATTCAAGAGTAAGCCAACCACGAGGGAGAGATGCCAGTGCCACACGCGGCTCCAAAGTACCAACCATAGACGGTGAGAAACCGGGCACCGGGTGTAGTGGGGGGATTGCAAGGTGTAACTGGTCTCCCAGATTGTCTGTGGAGCTGATCTATGTTCACACAGGGAAGGCACCAGCCTCAAATTGTGACCATTCATTTAGTGTTGACCAGGGCGCCCCCCATGACAGTGGCCAAGTCCCCATACCTGTATGAGAGAAGCTGTATTACCATAGCTGAACTCTTCTCCTCCAGACTCCTGCCCTCCCCTTCCTGAGTCCTCTGCCTTCCCCCTCCAGACAACTCTGCCCTCCCCAGAATTCTCTGTCCTCCCCTCGGAACGTGTACTCTTCAATAAAAAAAGATGTATTACCATAGCTGAAGTGACCCAGGCCTGTGCTACAGCCCCCCAAGAATAATGGCAGCTAGATGACTCAACATAGCGAGGCAGCCTTCCTCCTCCAGACACATCTGCCCTCCCTCTCCAGACTCCTCTGCCTTCCCTCTCCAGACTCCTCTGCCTTCCTTCTCCAGACTCCTCTGTCCTCCCCCTCCAGACTCCTCATCCAGACTCCTCTGCCCTCCTCATCCAGACTCCTCTGCCCTCCCTCTCCAGACTCCTCTGCCTTCCTTCTCCAGACTCCTCTGTCCTCCCCCTCCAGACTCCTCTGCCCTTCTCATCCAGACTCCTCTGCCCTCCTCATCCAGACTCCTCTGCCCTCCCTCTCCAGACTCCTCTGCCTTCCCTCTCCAGACTCCTCTGCCTTCCTTCTCCAGACTCCTGTCCTCCCCCTCCAGACTCCTCATCCAGACTCCTCTGCCTTCCCTCTCCAGACTCCTCTGCCTTCCTTCTCCAGACTCCTCTGTCCTCCCCCTCCAGACTCCTCATCCAGACTCCTCTGCCCTCCTCATCCAGACTCCTCTGCCCTCCCTCTCCAGACTCCTCTGCCTTCCTTCTCCAGACTCCTCTGTCCTCCCCCTCCAGACTCCTCTGCCCTTCTCATCCAGACTCCTCTGCCCTCCTCATCCAGACTCCTCTGCCCTCCCTCTCCAGACTCCTCTGCCTTCCCTCTCCAGACTCCTCTGCCTTCCTTCTCCAGACTCCTGTCCTCCCCCTCCAGACTCCTCATCCAGACTCCTCTGCCCTCCTCATCCAGACTCCTCTGCCCTCCCTCTCCAGACTCCTCTGCCTTCCTTCTCCAGACTCCTCTGTCCTCCCCCTCCAGACTCCTCTGCCCTCCTCATCCAGACACCTCTGCCCTCCCTCACCAGACTTCTCTGCCCTTCTCCACCAGACTCCTCTGCCCTCCTCCTCCAGACTCATCTGCCTTCCCTCTCCAGACTCCTGTGCCTTCCCTCTACAGACTCATCTGCCCTTCTCCTCCAGACTCCTCTGCCCTCCTCATCCAGACACCTCTGCCCTCCCACTCCAGACTTCTCTGCCCTCCCCTCCAGACTCCTCTGCCTTCCCTCTCCAGACTCATCTGCTGTTATGATCCTTAGTGGCTGAGGATCACGAATAGACCAGCAAGTGAATAAACTAAGGACAAGCTCTAGGGAGATGGTAACTGGACTGATCGCAAATCTGAACCTATCCAACACAACTAGAGGTAGCCGGTGAACGTGCCTAAAAAATTCCTAGACGTCTCGAGCCAGCCTGAGGAACTAGCTACCCCTAAAGAGAAAGAAAGACCTCGCTTGCCTCCAGAGAAATAATCCCCAAAGATATAGAAGCCCCCAACAAATATTAACGGTGAAGTAAGAAGAAGGCACATACGTAGGGATGAAATCAGAATCAGCAAAAGAGGCCCACTAGTACTAGAAAGCAGAAAATAGAGCAGGGGTCTATGCAATCAATAAAAAACCCTTACAAAATATCCATCCTGAGATTTCAAGAACCCACGCACCAACTAATGGTGTGTGGGGATAAACTCAGTCCACTAGAGCATCCAGCAAGCGAGGGAATCACATTTTAGCAAGCTGGACAAGAAAACATGATAAACACTGCTGATCAAAGAATTAGCAAACAAAACTTAGCTTGTCCTGGATGGACTGGGAGCGAGGTAGTCAGAAGGAATCTGAGTAGCACTGATTACATCGACAGCCGGCAACAAGTGGAAGTAAAACAGAGCTATATAGGAACCTCCCAGAGGATAACGAACCAGCTGATAGCCAGAGACCAGCAGGATAACAAACAAAGCCACCAGGGGGAGCCCAAAGCAAAAGTCACACCATACCACCAGTGACCACAAGAGGGAGCCTGAAAACAGAGTTCACAACAATCTGCCCTTCTCCAGACTCCTCTGCCCTCCTCCTCCAGACACCTGCCCTCCCTCTCCAGACTTCTCTGCCCTCCCCTCCAGACTCCTCTGCCCTCCCCTCCAGACTCCTCTGCCTTCCCTCTCCAGACTCATCTGCCCTTCTCCTCCAGACTCTTTTGCCCTCCCCTTCCTGACTCCTCTGCCCTCCCTCTCCAGACTCCTCTGTCCTCCCCTCCAGACAACTCTGTCCTCCCCAGAATTCTCTGTCCTCCCCTCGGGACATGTACTCTTCAATAAAATATATATATATATATATCCTGAATATCCTGATAGAATTTAGAGGAGGTGTCTCAATCTCGCGATCCGCAGGCAGTCCTTGAGGCTGCTTCTTGTGGCCCACAGGCAATGTAGACCGCAATACCAATGCCAATCAGAGGCCAGCAGATGACGCCGGCGAGCCGGTACATGGGAGCGACGCCTTAAACCACCGCGTCGGCACACCGAAGTCAGCTGTTGGCCTCTGAAGGGACCAGGATGGGGACATTACTGCAGGATGGGGAGATTATTGCAAGAAGGATACCAGGATGGGACATTAGTACGCAAGTAGGGCCAGGATGGGGAGACTACTACAAGATGGGGGACATTATTACAGGTTTTTTTTCCAGAATCACAATATGGTGCTAATTATAACACAATTTTACGTATGTGGCCAATTAGGGGAAACAAAATTGTTTAAAAAAATCAAAATAAAGCACGAAAAATGTTTTGCCACTAAAAATGCTGTTTTATATATATTATTATTTATTTATTTATATAGCACCATTGATTCCATGATGCTGTACATGAGAAGGGGTTACAGATATCACTTACAGTAAACTAACAATGACAGACTGGTACAGAGGGGTGACGACCCTGCCCTTGCGGGCTTACATTCTACAGGATGGTGGGGATGGAGACAATAGGTTGAGGGTTGCAGCCGCTTCCGGTGTTGGTGAGGTGGTATCTCCGGTAGTGGTGAGGAGGCACCCGGGTCAGTGCAGGCTGTAGGCTTTCCTGAAGAGGTGGGTTTTCAGGTTCCGTCTGAAGGATCCGAATGTGGTTGATAGTTGGACGTGTTGGGGCAGAGAATTCCAGAGGATGGGGGATATTCTGGAAAAGTTTTGGAGGTGGTTGGGTGAGGATCGGATAAGTGTGGAGGAGAGAAGGAGATCTTGGGAGGACCAGAGATTACGTGTGGGAAGATATCGTGAGATTAGTTCAGAGATATATTGAGGAGACAGGTTATGGATGGCTTTGTAGGTCAGTGTTAGCAATTTGAACTGGATACGCTGAGGGAATGGGAGCCAGTGAAGAGACTTGCAGAGGGGGGAAGCGGAGGAGTAGCGAGGAGAGAGATGGATTAGTCGGGCAGCAGAGTTAAGGATGGACTGGAGGGGTGCGAGAGTGTTAGCAGGGAGGCTGCAGAAAAGGATGTTGCAGTAGCCAAGGCGGGAGATGATGAGGGCATGCACAAGCATTTTAGTAGATTGACGGTTGAGGAAAGGACGGATTCTGGAGATATTTTTGAGCTGGAGGCGACAGGAGGTGGACAGAGCTTGGATGTGCGGTTTGAAGGACAGGGCAGAGTCAAGGGTTACTCTGAGGCAGTGGACTTCCGGTACGGGGGAAAGCGTGATGTCGTTAATAGCGATAGATGGGTCATGTAAGGAAGATGTAGGAGATGGAGGAAAGATGATGAGTTCAGATTTGTCTACATTGAGTTTCAGGAAGCGAGAGGAGAAGGAGGAGGATATGGCTGATAGACACTCCGGGATTCTGGACAGCAGAGCGGTGACATCTGGGCCAAAGACATAGATCTGAGTGACATCAGTATAGAGGTGGTACTGGAATCCATGGGATTTTAAGTTGTCCCAGGCCAAGTGTGTAGATTGAGAAGAGTAGGGGTCCTAGAACAGAGCCTTGGGGGACTCCAACAGAGAGAGGGTGGGAGACGCTGAATGTGCGGTTGGAAAGGTACGAGGAGATAAAGTAAACAAAAAAGTGCACGTTTCCTATCCCACATCCATACTGACCTAGGCTATAAAACTATACCGTGATAACCTTCGGCACTCAATAAGTCAAAAAACAGTTATATTTGAAGAAAAGTTGCAATATTAATTCACAGCCGACTTTTAGGACATTACAGACATAAATCCGTCCAACGTTTCGACAGTATTGCATTTATCAAGGATATCTACAGGTATTAGAACAAAAGAAAACAATATCAATACGATTAACATCATCATGGTTATGAAAAGAACCCATTAAATATACAACATATTATATCACTTCTTGGAACATAAATAAACCATGTGTAGGTATATGCGGTTATTTTCCTTCTGGCACCATCGCCTTCTTACTTAGCGTGCACCACTTTTGACCGATTCCATATAAAGCTGTACCATAACCTATACAATGAACGCCATTTAAAAAATAAAAAAACACTGAAAAAATTGAAAAAATAAAAAAATGAAAAGGTGCATAGAAAAAAAAATGGTATTGCTAAAAATATTACTTTGTCGTTTAAAGAATGCGGCCCCCCAAATTCATATTTTTTATATGTGCGGTCCGTATACTCGGCCGAGTTTGAGACCCCTGATTTAGAGCATCATCTTCTCTTGTTTGCATTACTTTTCAGCTCTTTGCTGTGTTTTTTGCTTCTGGGCCGCATCTCATGGTGATAGTGTGAGTGTCTTGTAGTGCAGGCTGCGCCTTGTGGACGAGAGCTCTATAGTGCCTCGTTCTGCCGTCATCTTTTCATGTCTGTGAAGTGCCTGTACCCGAGTATCTGGCGGCAGATATTCGTCATATTTCCGGCATGATTACAGCAGCCAAGGCGTCTTATAAATCTTCAAGACGCAATGTAAACGCTTGAATATTTCCAAGGATCCAAAACGTCCTGCTAGTTTCTGCATAAATTCAGATCTGCCTGCAGGTGAGACAAATTGCATCCTCACCGCCATGACAGGTCCAGCACCGCGACGACAGGAGCATATGTAGCGTCACTTTGCATTCGGCTCAGTGTAGAAGTGTTGACCTTAAAAGAACATTTCCACCTTTAAAATAAAGTACTTGGAGGTATAAATCCCTGTCCACGCATATAATGTCTTCTCTTAAGCCGTGACACA
Source organism: Ranitomeya variabilis (assembly GCF_051348905.1). Lineage (NCBI taxonomy): Eukaryota > Metazoa > Chordata > Amphibia > Anura > Dendrobatidae > Ranitomeya > Ranitomeya variabilis. The sequence goes on along the minus strand of NC_135233.1, from coordinate 427,840,146 downwards.
ACCTATACCCTTCCCCAAACCCACGCGCTTCAATGTCTGACATTTTTAAAGGACCTGTTTTCTGCTTCTACATTCTTATTCATGACATTTGGGTCATGCAGTTCTTCTGGATCCTGCCGAAGCTATGAGACCAACCCGGGGTCCGATAGTCTGCCCTTATGTAATCTATGGCCTTGTAATGGTTAGAAGAATTTGAGGTTCTTCTACAGAATGCAGTATGTGTATTCCCTGTGGTTCCACTGCTTACTTAGAAAAAGACGACCCTGCCCCCAAGGAATCAGCAAAAATGAGCAATTTTGAGCAATTAGGGTCATATGATTATATCCTTGTATTGGCCAGAAGAGGTTGGAGTTCCTGTACAGAATGCAGAACATGTTCTATGTGTAGCCTATTTGCTTACTTCTAAGAAGAACCAGCCCCTGAGGAAACCACACGGAAGGGAAGGAATTCTGGAGAATGTGGAGCAGTCCCATGCTTTGCCTCTACTTTTGTATGCCCTTGTAATGGTCACAAGAATGTTATTGTGTGTTTATACGTGACTCCATTGCTTAGACCCACCCCTAAGGAACCAACACAAAGAGAATTCCTGGAGAATAGGGATCAGCCTCATGATTTGCCTTTCTTATATTCACCATTTCATGGTCTCAAGAGTTACAGATTCTTCTAAATAATCATGTACATGTGGCTCGTCTTCCTTCCTCTAAGAACAAGTCCTCCCACATGAACCAGCAGTGAAAGGAAGGAATCCTGGAAAATTAGGGCCCGTTTCATGGTCTAACTCTGGATATATACAACCTAGTAATGTTGGGGGTTCTGTACTGATCGCAATATATATGTTACTGGTGGCTGCTACTACTTGCTTCTTAGAAGAAGACCCTTTCCCCAAGGAATCAGTAAGGTCCGAATCTTGGACAATGGGATTCAGCCTTACAACCTGCCTTCATGACATGTACACCTCTGAAATAGTTACAAGATGTTTTAGTTCCTGTACAAAATTACATATATGTGCTATACATGGGTCCACTGATTGCCTCAAAGAAAAAGACAATGCCCACAAAAAAACAGCACAGAAAGGAAGGAATGCTGGAGAATGGGGGTCAGCGTCACGATCTGCCTCTTCCTTATATCCACTTTAGAAGTTTGGGGTTTCCATACAGAATGCTAGATATGTGGCTCCACTGCTCACCACTAAGAAGAAGAATCCTGCCCCCAAGGAACCAGAACAGAAAGGAAGGAATTTGGAGAATGGGGTCAGCCTCATGATCTGTCTCTATAGTATGTACACATATGTAACGGCCAGGAGAAGTTGGGGTTCCTGTACAGAATGCTATACATGTGTTATATGTGGCTCCACTGCTTACCTGTTAGAGGACCCCACCCCCGAGGAACCAGCACTGAAAGGAAGGAGTTTGGAGAATGGGGGTCAGCCTCATGGTCTGTCTCTCTAGTATGTACACATATGTAATGGCCAGGAGAAGTTGGGGTTCCTGTACAGGATACTATACATGTATATGTGGCTCCACTGCTTACCTCTAAGAAGACCCCACCCCCGAGGAAGCAGCACAGGGATCCAGAAAAACAGGCCTTTAAAAATCCATATACTCCACCATTCGGTCTTTCCATGGTGCATTTATATCTACATAGACAGCAGCCACCTCTGGACATCACAGACCCACGGTTGGGAAATGGAAAAATCGAGACACATTTTGGTTTCTAGCATTGGTCATAAAGTGAGGTGCTGTAAAAGTATCATCCAGTCTAAACGTCTATATGGTTACATGTGAGTGGCTGTGTTTAGTTGTGCAGCCGAGATCAAAGGAAGGAATGTTTTCTGCAGGTACATGAACGGTTAATGTGAACGAGGCGTCTGATTATGTAGATGTGTGCTGATTGCTGCATCTCTGATGAAGGTTCACACCAGCAGCGGCCATGCCGTCTTTATCTCCCCAGGATCCTTCTTGGCTCCTCTTGTTTCTGAAACTTCCCCTCATTCTGCTTCAGCCCTCAGCAAGTGAGTTTGTATAACGGGCATCCATCATGGCGTACGTCAATTCACAGCTCAAGGGAACCGCCATTCATCAGTCATCCTGACAAGACAGGTACCCACTGCAGGCTCACTTAATGAGGCTGCCTTGCCACACTCGCCAGCTCCCGCAGGCACGAAGTGAGAGTTACCAATCTCAGAGCTGCCAACCCAAACATAGCCGCGACGCGCGTCCTCCCCCATGTACACACAAAGTGCAAGCTCCTGCGCCTCGCAGCCGCTGTTCTGTCACTCATACAAGCCGAATTGCAGAACTTCAGCTTTGATGAAGTGAAATACACAGAAAATTGGAATAGCTGCTTTCCATATATACGGGCTGCTGCATAGGCCTCTATGTACTCTGTGTTCTATATGTTTACTAGATGGTGGCACGATTCTAACGCATCGGGTATTCTAGAATATGCATGTCCACGTAGTATATTGCACAGCCCACGTAGTATATTGCCCAGCCACGTAGTATATTGCCCAGTTACGTAGTATCTTGCCCAGTCACGTAGTATATTGCCCAGCCACGTAGTATATTGCCCAGTGACGTAGTATACAGCACAGAGCCACATAGTATATTGCCCAGTCACGTAGTATATTGCCCAGTCACGTAGTATATTGCCCAGCCACGTAGTATATTGCCCAGTGACGTAGTATATTGCCCAGTGACGTAGTATATTGCCCAGTTACGTAGTATACAGCACAGAGCCACGTAGTATATTGCACAGCGACGTAATATACAGCACAGCCACGTAGTATATTGCACAGCGACGTAGTATACAGCACAGAGCCATGTAGTATATTGCCCAGCCACGTAGTATATTGCCCAGCGACGTAGTATATTGCCCAGCGACATAGTATACAGAACAGAGCCACGTAGTATATTGCCCAGCCACGTAGTATATTGCCCAGTTACGTAGTATACATCACAGAGCCACGTAGTATATTGCCCAGTTAGGTAGTATACAGCACAGAGCCATGTAGTATATTGCACAGCGACGTAGTATACAGCACAGAGCCACGTAGTATATTGCCCAGCCACGTAGTATATTGGCCAGTCACGCAGTATATTGCCCAGCGACGTAGTATACAGAACAGAGCCACGTAGTATATTGCCCAGCCACGTAGTATACAGCACAGAGCCACGTAGTATATTGCCCAGCTACGTAGTATATTGCACAGCTACGTAGTATATTGCACAGCCACGTAGTATATTGCCCAGTGACGTAGTATATTGCACAGTGACGTAGTATATTGCCCAGCGACGTAGTATATTGCCCAGCCACGTAGTATATTGCCCAGTGACGTAGTATATTGCCCAGTGACGTAGTATATTGCCCAGTTACGTAGTATACTGCACAGAGCCACGTAGTATATTGCACAGCGATGTAATATACAGCAAAGAGCCATGTAGTATATTGCACAGCGACGTAGTATACAGCACAGAGCCACGTAGTATATTGCACAGCCACGTAGTATATTGCCCAGCGACGTAGTATATTGCCCAGCGACGTAGTATATTGCCCAGCCACGTAGTATATTGCCCAGTGACGTAGTATATTGCCCAGTGACGTAGTATATTGCCCAGTTACGTAGTATACAGCACAGAGCCATGTAATATATTGCACAGCGACGTAATATACAGCACAGAGCCACGTAGTATATTGCACAGCGACGTAGTATACAGCACAGAGCCACGTAGTATATTGCCCAGCGACGTAGTATATTGCCCAGCGACGTAGTATGTTGCCCAGCGACATAGTATACAGAACAGAGCCACGTAGTATATTGCCCAGCCAAGTAGTATACAGCACAGAGCCATGTAATATATTGCACAGCGACGTAATATACAGCACAGAGCCACGTAGTATATTGCACAGCGACGTAGTATACAGCACAGAGCCACGTAGTATATTGCCCAGCCACGTAGTATATTGCCCAGCGACGTAGTATATTGCCCAGCGACGTAGTATATTGCCCAGCCACGTAGTATATTGCCCAGTGACGTAGTATATTGCCCAGTGACGTAGTATATTGCCCAGTTACGTAGTATACAGCACAGAGCCATGTAATATATTGCACAGCGACGTAATATACAGCACAGAGCCACGTAGTATATTGCACAGCGACGTAGTATACAGCACAGAGCCACGTAGTATATTGCCCAGCGACGTAGTATATTGCCCAGCGACGTAGTATGTTGCCCAGCGACATAGTATACAGAACAGAGCCACGTAGTATATTGCCCAGCCAAGTAGTATACAGCACAGAGCCACGTAGTATATTGCCCAGTTACGTAGTATACAGCACAGAGCCACGTAGTATATTGCCCAGTTACGTAGTATACAGCACAGAGCCACGTAGTATATTGCACAGCGACGTAGTATACAGCACATAGCCACGTAGTATATTGCCCAGCCACGTAGTATATTGGCCAGTCACGTAGTATATTGCCCAGTGACGTAGTATACAGAACAGAGCCACGTAGTATATTGCCCAGCCACGTAGTATACAGCACAGAGCCATGTAGTATATTGCCCAGCTACGTAGTATATTGCACAGCCACGTAGTATATTGCCCAGTGACGTAGTATATTGCCCAGTGACGTAGTATATTGCCCAGTGACGTAGTATATTGCCCTGTGACGTAGTATATTGCCCAGCGACGTAGTATACAGTATTGCCCAGCGACGTAGTATACAGTATTGCCCAGTGACGTAGTATATTGCACAGCGACGTAGTATACAGCACAGAGCCACGTAGTATATTGCCCAGCCATGTATGTCACAGGTTAAAAAATAAAAAATAAACATATACTCACCTTCCGAGGGGCCCCTTGTAGTTCTGTCGCCTGTATTCAGTGCAGGCGGCAGCTTCCGGTCCCAGGGTGTGATGACGTCGTGGTCACATGACCGTGACATCACGGCAGGTCCTTCACGCGCAGGGCCTGCGATGACGTCGCGGTCACATGACCGTGACGTCATGGCAGGTCCTTCTCACGCAGGCGCGCAGGGCCTGCGATGACCTCACGGTCACATGACCGTGACGTCATGGCAGGTCCTTCTCACGCAGGCGCGCAGGGCCTGCGATGACCTCGCGGTCACATGACCGTGACGTCATGGCAGGTCCTTCTCGTGCAGGGCCTGTGATGACGTCGCGGTCACATGACCGTGACGTCATAGAAGGTCCTTCTGGCATACCATCCTTGGCACCGGAACGTCGCGAGGAGCGGGAAAGGCGGCAGAAGGTGAGTATATAATGATTTTTTTTTTTTTTTTTTAACATTAGATGTTTTTACATTGACGCCGCATAGGCAGCATCAATAGTAAAAACTTGGTCACACAGGATTAATAGCGTCGGTAACGGAGTGAGTTACCCGCGGCATAACGCGGTCCTTTACTGCTGGCATGAACCCTGTGTGAGCGGTGACTGCGGGGAGTATGGAGCAGGCGCCGGGCACTGACTGCAGGGGAGTAGGACTGTGGCCGTCGCTGATTGGTCGCGGCAGCCATGACAGGCAGCTGGCGCGACCAATCAGCGACGCGGGATTTCCGTGATGGAAGTTGCCGACAGAAAGACGGAAGTACCCCTTAGACCATTATATATATATAGATAGACTAGATGGTGGCCCGATTCTAACGCATCGGGTATTCTAGAATATGTATGCGTAATGTATAGCACAGCCCACGTAGTATATTGCGCAGCCCACGTAGTATATTGCGCAGCCCACGTTGTATATTGCGCAGCCTATGTTGTATATTGCGCAGCTCACGTTGTATATTGCGCAGCCCACGTAGTACATTGCGCAGCCCACGTAGTACGTTGCGCAGCCCACGTTGTACATTGTGCAGTCCACGTAGTATATTGCGCAGCCTAGGTAGTATATTGCGCAGCCCACATTGTATATTGCGCAGCCCACGTTGTATAGTCACGTAGTATGTTGCCCAGCTATGTAGTATATAGCACAGCCCATGTAGTATATTGCCCAGCCACGTAGTATATAGCACAGCCCACGTAGTATATTGCCCAGCCCATGTAGTATATTGCCCAGCCACGTAGTATATAGCACAGCCCATGTAGTATATTGCCCAGCCACGTAGTATATTGCCCAGCCCATGTAGTATATTGCCCAGCCACGTAGTATATTGCCCAGCCACGTAGTATATTGCCCAGCCACGTAGTATATTGCCCAGCCCATGTAGTATATTGCCCAGCCACGTAGTATATAGCACAGCCCATGTAGTATATTGCCCAGCCACGTAGTATATTGCCCAGCCCATGTAGTATATTGCCCAGCCACGTAGTATATTGCCCAGCCCATGTAGTATATTGCCCAGCCACGTAGTATATAGCACAGCCCATGTATATTGCCCAGCCACGTAGTATATAGCACAGCCATGTAGTATATTGCCCAGCCCACATAGTATATTGCCCAGCCCATGTAGTATATTGCCCAGCCCATGTAGTATATTGCCCAGCCCATGTAGTATATTGCCCAGCCCATGTAGTATATTGCCCAGCCCACGTAGTATATAGCAATGTGGGCATCATATCCCTGTTAAAAAAAAGAAATAAAATAAAAAATAGTTATATACTCACCTTCCGGAGCCCCCAGATCCAATCGAAGCGGTTACCAACGCTGCTCGTGCGCTCCGGCCTCAAGAGTGCATTGCGGTCTCGCGAGATGATGACGTAGCGGTCTCGCGAGACCGCCACATCATCTTGCGAGATCGCAGCATGGACTGGTTACCGGAGCGTCGCGAGTGGGAAAGGCCTGTTGTCGATCCGGGGGCCGACGGACGGTGAGTATACAACGATTTTTTATTTTTTTTAACATTAGATCGTTTTACTATTCATGCTGCATAGGCAGCATGAATAGTAAAAAGTTGGTCACACAGGGTTAATAGCAGCGGTAACGGAGTGCATTACACCGCGGCATAATGCGGTCCGTTACCACTGCCATTAACCCTGTGTGAGGGCAGACTGGAGGGGAGTACGGAGCGGGCACTGACTGCGGAGAGGAAGGAGCGGCCATTTTTCCACCGGACTGTGCCCATCGCTGATTGGTCGTGGCTGTTTTGCCATGACCAATCAGCGAATTGGATTATATGACACAGAGGCCGCAACCAATGAATATCTGTGACAGACAGACAGAAAGACAGACAGACAGACAGAAAGACGGAAGTGACCCTTAGATAATTATATAGTAGACACGGCAGCCTTACTGCACAGCAGTCCAAATTTGAGCACATGCATGGGATTGCTAGCGTCTCAGACAGAGGGCCTTAATGCAAAACCAGTAATAATGGCCCCACCCAGCAGGTGCCATTTATTTTGGTGGTGCCTATAAGGGTCTACGCTGGTGGGTTTCAATTGCAAATTATTGCCTGAAAGATACATTCACTATGGCCCCATTGCCCCCGGTGTATAACGTCTGGCCCCATTGCCCCCCAGTGTGTAAGATCCAGCCCCATTGCCCCCAGTGTGTAAGATCCAGCCCCATTGCCCGTAATGTATAACGTCTGGCCCCATTGCCCCCTGGTGTATAACATCCAGTCCCATTGCCCCCGGTGTATAATATCTGGCCCCATTACCATGTGTGATGTCCGCTGGCCAGAGGTATCAAAGCGAATTTTGTTTGGGGGGTGCACTGTTGGGGTAGGGTGGATCTATATGGAAGCATTATGTGCAGTCCTATGTAAAGCCGATTTAATCAGTGAGTGTAATACGCCGCCATAGTCAATGTTCCGTGCATCCCTGTGATCGGGGGTCGGTGACGTGAACTGTCTGTCCATCCCCCCGATAATGCCAGATCTCGCTATCCCTCCATCGCAGCCCCTCCGTTCCTGCACACGGACCCCTCAGACCCTGTTGTATTTTTCAGAGCCCAGGAGGCCTGACAGAAATCCTTGGGGATCCACTGCCAGGGACAGCGTGGCGGGGGGATACACCACAGGAAAATAGCTGTTTCCATGGCAACGGTTGGCGCAGAATAAGCTAAAAAGGAACCAGACGTGCAGAGGAACGGGCCTGGAATACAGACGGCTCATTAACCCCTTCATTGCTGAGAACCAGATTTTTATAAAGTTGTTGTGAACTCCCCAGAGGGAATATAATTAGCAATTAATCAGCCTCACGAATATCTAAGCTTTCCTAAAAGAGATTTTCAAAGTAATTCTAACTGTCTGCCACGGAAAAAAAAAAATCCATAACTTTTTATTATACTTTTACACCTTCTTCATATATTTCTGCTTGCTGTCAGTGAATAAAATGTTCATTGCGTAAATCTGGGGCATAAAACCCTGTACAGACCTTGTCACGTGCGAGCGCTGCAGCCATCGGCCCCCATGTCTCATCGTCCTTCATCCTGGGGTTGACGGCGATGACTTCTAAACGTTTGCCCTCTAACCCTAGAGTTCAGCAAATCTCCCAAAATTCAATCCCGTTGGCAAATTCAACTAAAATCAAATAGAATAAATTTAATGTGAATTGAATCAGCCGGGAAGAGGTTAACAACATTGTCCTTAGCCTTCCCTGTACCTGTCCCACCTCCGTCAACCCTCCGAACGGCCCCTCTATCTTCCTTCGTTCACTATTCCCTCAGATGTGCGGACCCCAATGTGACCACATGTGAGATGCATCATTCACGGCATAGGGAGAAATCAGAAGAGAGGAGATGATCGGCGGCTGGCCGTGGAGGAGCGAGGAGCTGATCGGCGGGCGGCCGTGGAGGAGCGAGGAGCTGATCGGCAGCTGGCCGTGGAGGAGCGAGGAGCTGATCGGCGGGCGGCCGTGCAGGAGCAAGGAGCTGATCGGCGGCTGGCCGTGGAGGAGCGAGGAGTGATAGGCAGCCAGCCGTGGAGGAGCTGATCGGCGGCTGGCCGTGGAGAGGTATCATTTTTTTGTTAACTCCCTGTTGGCCCTCATTAATCCGGGAAAATGGCGGCCGACTGCTATAATGATGGATTTGTGCGAAACGTATCTCAAAAATGATTCAGTATCTGGTGAATCCAATTTTTGTTTGTAATTCAAGGTGAATTCGATTTCCCTTGAATCCTTTCGCTTTTCTCTATTTCCTTAGTTTTCAGAAGGTTTTGGAGTCTGTTCTTCTTACTTTTCTCCACCAGTAGGGTAAAAGATGGAAATTTTCTGCTTCTGACTGACCCTGTACCTGCGGTAATGTATCATGAGCAGGACCTCCTGCCTGGAAAAAGCATGATCCAGAACCTGCGGGAGCTGCTTCTGCCTAACCCAGTACTTGCGGTAACGTATCGTGAGCAGGACCTCCTGCCTGGAAAAAGCAGGATCCAGAACCTGCGATAACGTATCATGAGCAGGACCTCCTGCCTGGAAAAAGCCGGATCGAGAACCTGCGGGAGCTGCTTCTGCCTAACCCAGTACCTGCGATAACGTATCATGAGCAGGACCTCCTGCCTGGAAAAAGCAGGATCCAGAACGTGCGATAACGTATCATGAGCAGGACCTCCTGCCTGGAAAAAGCCGGATCGAGAACCTGCGGGAGCTGCTTCTGCCTAACCCAGTACCTGCGATAACGTATCATGAGCAGGACCTCCTGCCTGGAAAAAGCAGGATCCAGAACCTGCGGGAGCTGATTCTGCCTGACCCTGTACCTTCTATAATCCAAAGGATCACTTTGTTTTCTCTTCTGTGATAAAAGGATGACATATTTCCTCTCTAATACATGTAATACAGTGGTGCATAGAGTGTGGCGTTCCACCTGGAAAAAAAAAGCAGGATCCAAAACCCGCGGCTGCTGTAACGGGCACTCCACTCTTTTTGCCTTGAGTTATAAGACGAGCGTCAGGTTTGCAGTAAGGTTGGAAATGATTAAAGTTCTTGGGACACAATGGCTGGCGGACGATCATGGATATGCCACACAGAGCTCATTAAGAGACTTACTAGGAAAGACAAAAAGTAGGCGAGATTAGTTATGTCGTGTGGGCAAAGCAGATATCCAACGGCTGAGTTCCACTACAGCAAGGGGCGATCTACTTTTAGGGTCTGTAGCAAAATCCCCTTTTATGATGCCGTAATAGACAACTTTACACCAGTTCAATGTTCCTGTGCATGTGAGGGGCCGCCTGGTAGTTCAGTGTTTGGCTGCCGTCCCCCCCCCCATCCCATAGGGACACGGGACATGCATCAACCCTGACGCCTGTGAACCACAATCCTATGGGATTCATTATAACAATCTATTATTTTAGATGAATACTCGAGTGTGGCTATTATTATTCTGCTGCAATCTTCATCATCCGCTATTCTTCCTTTTCTTTCATTTTTTTTTAAACCATAAATTGCTCTTCTGCTCGGATGCCGAGGTTATTATACATGTAGGAGTGAAGCTCTGTCCTGGCCCCAGCATGGCTGTAAATGGTGACAGATTGTGTCTCTCACCAGTTCTGACAATGTCTGCTTCGTGCCGGTAGTGGGACGTCTGGTTCTGGAGTGACAGAGGAGGCTGTCGATTGCCCTGCATGATTCCTGCACCACATACATCATTCTGTCACATTATGCGGAGCTCACAATACCAGCCATTTGTTGTTATCTAATTGGTAGTGTTAAGGCATTTCCAGTGCCCGGTACCCACTGCAGAGAAAGGCCCGGATCCGGTCAGTGCGGCCGCAGCGAATTTCATATCAATTGTTGATTTCAGCCAGAAAGTCTTCTGCCATCTAAACCAACACGATTATAGCTTTTCAGAATATTTTTATTCCTTAAGCATACACATCCGTCACTTACCCCGGTATATGGCAGGTCTCAGGTGTTCCTGGTATGCGGTGTGTCTTATTGGGTGTTCCCGGTATGCGGCAGGTCTTGTGGGGCATTTCCGGAATACGGCAGGTCTTGTGGGTGTTCCCAGTATATGGTGGGTCTTGTAGGGTGTTACCGGTATACAGCGGGTCTTACGAGGTGTTCCCGGTATGCGGCAGGTCTTGTGGGGCATTTCCGGTGTACAGCAGGTCTTGTGGGGTGTTCCCAGTATATGGTGGGTCTTGTGGTGTGTTCTGGTATACAGCGGGTCTTATGGGGTGTTCCCGGTATGCGGCAGGTCTTGTGGGGTGTTCCTGGTATGCGGCAGGTCTTGTGGGACATTTCCGGTATACGGCAGGTCTTGTGGGGTGTTCCCAGTATATGGTGGGTCTTATGGGGTGTTCCCCGTATATGGCGGGTCTTGTGGGGCGTTCGCGGTACATGGCGAATCTTGTGGGATGTTCCCGGTATACAGCGGGTCTTGTGGGATGTTCTGCATACAGTGAAGAAAATAAGTATTTGATCCCTTGCTGATTTTGTAAGTTTGCCATTGACAAAGACATGAACAGTCTATAATTTTAAGGGTAGGTTAATTTTAACATTGAGAGATAGAATATCAAAAATAAAATCCAGAAAATCACATTGTATAAATAATATACATTTATTTGCATTTTTCAGTGAGAAATAAGTATTTGATCCTTCTGGCAAACAAGACTTCATACTTGTGGCAAAAACCCTTGTTGGCAAGCACAGCAGACTTTTTTGTAGTTGATGATGAGGTTTGCACACTTGTCAGGAGGAATTTTGCTCCACTCCTCTTTGCAGATCATCTCTAAATCATTAAGATTTTGAGGCTATCGCTTGGAAACTCGGAGCTTCAACTCCCTCCATAAGTTTTCTTTGGGATTAAGGTCTGGAAACTGGCTAGGCCACTCCATTACCTTAATGTGTTTCTTTTTGAGCCACTTATTTGTTGTTTTGGGTCATTGTCTTGCTGGAAGGCCCAGCCATAACTCATATTTAATGTCCTGGCGGAGGGAAGGAGGTTGTCACTCAGGATTTTACGGTACATGGCTCCATTCATTCTCCCATTGATGCGGTGAAGTAGTCCTGTGCCCTTAGCAGAGAAACACCCCTAAAACATAATGTTTCCACCTCCATGCTTGACAGTGGGGATGGTGTTCTCTGGGTCATAGGCAGCATTTCTCTTCCTCCAAACGTGGGGAGTTGAGTTAATGCCAAAGAGCTCATTTTTTGTCTCTTCTGACCACAGCACCTTCTCCCAATCACTCACAGAATCATCCAGGTGTTCATTGGGAAACTTCAGATGGGCCTGCACATGTGTCTTTTTCAGCAGGGGGACCTTGCGGGCACTGCAGGATTTTAAACCTTTACGGTTTAATGTGTTACCAATGGTTTTCTTGGTAACTGTGGTCCCAGCTTCCTTGAGATCATTAACAAGTTCCCCCCTGTGTAGTTTTAGACTGATCTCTCACCTTCCTCATGATTAAGGATACCCCACGAGGTGAGATTTTGCATGGTGCCCCAGATCGATGTAAGTGATTTTCTTACTATTGCACCAACAGTTGTCTCCTTCTCACCCAGCGTCTTATTTATGGTTTTGTAGCCCATTCCAGCTTTGTGCAGGTCTATGATCTTGTCCCTGACATCCTTATAAAGCTCTTTGATCTTGCCCATGTTATAGAGGTTAGAGTCTGACTGATTGAGTCTGTGGACAGGAGTCTTTTATAAAGGTGACTATGTAATACAGGCATCCTTAATGCAGGTAGCAAGTTGATTAGGAGCATCTAACTGATCTGTAGGAGCCAGAACGCTTAATGGTTGGTAGGGGATCAAATACTTTTTTCTCACTGCAAAATGCAAATAAATTTATATAATTTATACAATGTGAGATAGAATATCAAAAATAAAACCCAGAAAATCACAATGTTAACATTAGCCACCCCTTAGAATGATAGACTGTTCATGTCTTAGTCAGGGGGCCAAGTTACAAAATCAGGAAGGGATCAAATACTTATTTCCATCACTGTATACAATAAGTGTTGTGAAGTGTTCCCAGTAAAGGGTCTTGTACAGTGTTCAGATTGTACAACGAGTCTTGTGAGGTGTTTTTGGTATTCAGTACTGTTTGGGGGTTACAGCGGCGTTGGATTTTTATAGTAAGGTTGATCAATGACACTATATGTGAGACTGGTTATAGATTGTGTACGGGATCCCTGGATCTTCAGGTTCTGCTTCTCTCCATAGGGGAGATATTATGTGCGGGGGTCTCAGCACAGCTGAAACAACCCAATTATCCAAAACATTGCATTGTACTGATCGAATTAACAAGAACATGAGAAGGACAAACTGAGTCATGTAATTTCGGTATATGAAATAGATGAGTGACGGGAGTCCCAAACAAGAGTTTCCGCCCCAACCAAAGTCCTATTGACACGCTGGTCACACGCTGCTCGTTTCTGCAGCCCGGTCCGATGAATGGGTGGGATTTGCTCCACGTAGGGGGTCGATAGCAAGAGCTTCTAATGTTCAGAAGAGATCGAAGGTCTACAGCGAGAAGTATTGGAAAATCTTACAAATGAAGGATCGTACTTACTGCTGACGTCCCACCAACGAGATCTATGGCGCCTCTTCAGCAATATGTGATGGGGCCGGGGGAGGCCGATGTCTCTCCCTCTTCCCATTAATGGAGCTGTTTTTTATAGGACAGGCTTATTTCCTAGGAGGAGCTTCAGCTTACTGAAAAATGGGCTGTAGATGAGCTCTACGTGACGTAGAACGATGGCAGTGCCACTAGGGCGGCAATATTTGGTGACCGGCGTTATTTCCTTTGGGAGGTCCAGGCCAGTACTGTTGGATGACGTATTCTGCATTCTCATCACAGCATAGGTGATAAATGCTTCATTGCCGAGGGGGTCCCTCTTCTTGGACCCCAACCAATCATTAAAATAGTGTTCCCAAAATCACCTATATGTTTGGCAGGGTAGGAGCATGTGCGACCACTACACGCACAGTCTGTAGGAGGATGGTCGCACACGCTCACTATTGCTCCATTCCCAAAAGGGACTTTTGCCTCTCCAAACCTGGGATCATTGCACTTATCACCCATCATATGGACAACATCCTTAATTGAAAGATAACAACCCCATTGTTTGTCCCTTGGCTGCAGTTTATGAAACATCAATCCACGTTGTGTCCAGGGACGGACTGGGACTAACATTCAGCTCTGGCATTTGAAAACACACAGGCCCAAGCCGCACCTGCCGCCTTCCCCAGATTAAGGCCTCTATTGCTTATAGCATCCTGCCTACAGGAAATCAAGACTACTATCTATATTTCCAATAATAACTTATTGTAATAACATTGCAATATAACAGATAATTATCACCATATATACAGTGGTGAGATAATACCGTCATACTGATCATTAACCAAAGCCTCTGTACTAGACCATGCAATGACCATATATTATTATCAGTTCTACACCAGTGCTCTGCAGACCATACATGTACTGTAGAGGCTCTCGGAAGTTACGTTTTTACTGATTGTTGTCATTCATTTTCATTTTTCTTTTTTATTCGGTTCAGATCGCCATTACCTTTTCTTCCATTCTTAACTCATTCCGGCAAAATGTAACGCAGCCCCCTCCTCACATTCCCCCACCTCTACACAAGCCACATAGTGCTATAACAAGTGCCCTAGACAGTAATACTGTATATACTCAAGCATAAGCCAAGTTTTCAGCACTTTTTTTATGCTGAAAAATCTCCCCTCGGCTTATACTCGAGTCAAGGTCTCACAAGACGGAAGGGCAGCAGGTCGCAGGAAGCAGGAGCCGGCTGCTGTGGCTAACATCTGTGGCTGCTGCTAAAGAGAAATGAATATTCACTGCACTGGCAATCAATAGTCATTTTTCTTTAATAGCGGGCACAGTAGTCACAGCCACTGGCTTCCTGCAGCGGCCGGGCGATCATGTGTGCCCTCTACTTAAGGGAATGAATATTCACTGCTTTCCACTCCCATAGGCATGGAGAGCAGTGAATATTCATTACCTTTAGTAGCAGGCACACGTGATCGCCCGGCCACTGCAGCAAGTCAGCGGCTGAGGTTACTGTGCTGGCTATTAAAGACCAATGAATATTCACTGCTCTCCACACATAGTCCCAGCATGCTGAGCTGTGAGTATTCCGGCAGCACATGACGTCCCTGCTATGCCCTGCTTACAAGCATAAATCAGCTGCTGCCACCGGAAGAGAACACTGAGAGGTAGCGCAGGGAAGGTAAGTAAGTAGGATGTTTTGTTTTTCTTCATTTGTTTTCTGATGGGGCCATGCATACCAGGATGGGAATGAGAGGGCCAGGCATATTAGGATAGGGATGAGGAGGCCGTGCATACCAGGATGGGGATGAGGAGGCCGTGCATACCAGAATGGGGATGAGGAGGCCGTGCATACCAGGATGGGGATGAGGAGGCCGTGCATACCATGATAGGGATGAGGGGGCCGTGCATACCAGGATAGGGATGAGGAGCCATATGTACCAGGATAGGGATGAGGGGGCTGTGCGTACCAGGATGGGGATGAGGGGCCGTGCATACCAGGATGGGAATGAGGGGTCCGTACATACCAGGATGGGGATGAGGGGGCCGTGCATACCAGGATAGGGATGAGGAGCCATACATACCAGGATAGGGATGAGGGGGCCGTGCATACCAGGATAGGGATGAGGAGCCATACATACCAGGATGGGAATAAGGGGGCCGTGCATACCAGGATGGGAATGAGGGGGCCGTGCATACCAGGATGGGGATGAGGGAGCCATACATACCAGGATAGGGATGAGGGGGCTGTGCGTACCAGGATGGGGATGAGGGGCCGTGCATACCAGGATGGGAATGAGGGGTCCGTGCATACCAGGATGGGAATGAGGGGGCCGTGCATACCAGGCTTATACTTGAGTCAATAAGTTTTCCCAGTTTTTGTGGTAAAATTAGGTGCCTCGGCTTATATTCGGGTCTGCTTATACTCGAGTATATACGGTAATTCCCCTCTGTAAGCTGTTCAGTAATATTACTCTCCTTATGTTCCTCACACACTAGCAGCGGCTCCTCTGTGCACCTACATAGTAATAACATTCCCTCTAGAGTTCCTCATAGTAACAATGCCCCTCCTCACAGTTATACAGCACCCTATAGTAACAATGTGTGCCTCCTTATAATAATTGCCCTTGACCCCTTATAAGAATGCACAGGGGGGTTTTGTACTATAATAATAATACCCCCTGTGCTCTCCCTATAATATTATAGGCACATAGTCCTATTACAGAATATAGGCTCAGTTACAGAGGGGCAGACTTTCTAACTTCAGGGGAAACAAAAGTATTTCATCCCTTAGTTATTTCCCCCCCCCCCCCCCCCCCCACTGAATCTCCTTACTGTTCTTCCCCACTATGGTATCCTTTCCATTGCCACCATGAAGCATGATACCCCCCAAAAAAATGCCCCAACACAGAATAATGTTCCCACATTCCTCCACATACACCACACAATAAGATGGTCACCCCTGCCCCAACACACAGTATGGTGGACACGTGGTCAAAATTGTTGGTGCCCCTCATTTAATGACAGAAAAACCCACAATGGTCACAGAAATAACTTGAATCTGACAAAAGTAATAATAAATAAAAGATCTATGAAAATGAACAAATGAAAGTCAGACATTGGTTTTCCACCATGCTTCCACAGAATGTTACAAAAAATAAAACTCATGAAATCGGCCTGGACAGAAATGATGGTTCCCCTGAAAATAATGTGACAACAGGGACATGTTAAATCGCGGTGTGTCCACTAATTATCATCACAGGGGTCTACAATCCTGGAATCAGTGAGTGGCCGGTATATAGGACTACAGATACTCACTGTGCTGTGTGGTGACATGGTGAGTATCACACCCAACATGGACCAGAGGAAGCGAAGGAAAGAGTTGTCTCAGGAGATTAGAAAGAAAATTATAGACAAACATGTTAAAGGTAAAAGTTATAAGACCATCTCCAAGCAGCTTGATGTTCCTGTGACTACAGTTGCACATATTATTCAGAAATGTAAGATCCATGGGACTGTAGCCAACCTCCCTGGACGTGGCCGCAGGAGGAACATTGGTGACAAATCAAAGAGACGGATAATGCGAATGGTAACAAAATAAAAACTTCTAAACAGATTAAAGGTGAACTTCAGGGTCAAGGATCATCAGTGTCAGATCGTACCATCCGTAGTTGTATGAGCCAAAGTGGACTTCATGGGAGACAACCAAGGAGGACACCATTTTTGAAAAAAAATCATAAAAAAGCCAGACTAGAATTTGCCAAACTACATGTTGACAAGCCACAAAGCTTCTGGGAGAATGTCCTATGGACAGATGAGACAAAAATGGAACTTTTTGGCAAGGCACATCGGCTCTATGTTCACAGACGGAAAAATGAAGCATATCAAGAAAAGAACACTGTCCCTACTGTGAAACATGGAGGAGGCTCTGTTATGTTCTGGGGCTGCTTTGCTGCATCTGGCACAGGGTGTCTAGAATCTGTGCAGGGTACAATGAAATCTCAAGACTATCCAGGGATTCTAGAGAGAAATGTGCTGCCCAGTGTCAGAGAGCTTGGTCTCAGTCGCAGGATATGGGTCTTGCAACAGGATAATGACCCAAAACACACAGCTAAAAACACCCAAGAATGGCTAAGAGGAAAACATTGGCCTATTCTGAAGTGGCCTTCTATGAGCCCTAACCTAAATCCTATTGAGCATCTTTGGAAAGAGCTGGAGCATGCCGTCTGGAAAAGGCAACCTTCAAACACGAGACAACTGGAGCAGTTTGCTCTTGAGGAGTGGCCAAAATACCTGCCGAGAGGTGCAGAAGTCTCATCGACAGTTACAGGAATCGACTAATTGCAGTGATTGCCTCAAAAGGTTGTGCAACAAAATATTAAGTTAAGGAACCATCATTTCTGTCCAGGCCTATTTCATGAGTTTTATTTTTAATGTCTGACTTTCATTTGTTCATTTTCATAGATCGTTTATTTATTATTACTTTTGTCAGATCCAAGTTATTTCTGTGACCATTGTGGGTTTTTCTGTCATTAAACGAGGGGAATCAACAATTTCGACCACGTGTGTATACGTCAGGTAGGGTTAAAGGGTTGTTCCAGAAAAAGAACCCCTGTAATTATGCCTTATGAACACTTATGGATCCCATAATGGGGGACCCAAGCTCCATTTCCAGTCCGGCATAAAATATCCGACATGATTGACTGCAGTGTTACTCGACTCGGATATCTCCTCAGATCTTGGCCTCTACCCACCCGAGTGTGGAGTCAGACCCGACATCTGCTGTCTTCACACATGTTTGCCTGCATGGTGGCTGCATACTGCGGCTCCAGCATAGACACATCGGCTGGAAAATGGTTCATTGTAAGACGAGGCAGCAGTGAAATTGCTGGGTCAAGCAGTGTGTGCTGGAGGTGGCACCTGCCGGAGCGTTTCGGTGCTCACCGCCCGGCTACAGCCGCTTCTACTGACATACTTTCCTCCCACAGTCAAGTCTCTGATCCTCCAGCAGCATCGCCTCGGCACTGATATTTTCAGACTTAATTACTACGTAGTGCATGAAGGTAGCACCGTGAGGAGTACACAGGGTCACCGCCCTCGGCAGCTACGGAGCCTGGCACTGTTTACCAGGCAGTATCCTGCAGAACGGGAGTAAAGGAGAAGAGCTAATGTGACCAGACTGGATGTGACTCTGATGAGGCTTATTAGCCTCCATACGAGAGGGGTCTCGGCTAGTCCTGGGTTAAAGGGGTTATCCAAAAAAAAAATCACATCCATAAATAAGGAAGATTGAAAAAGTGGAGATCTGATCTGGTGACGAGAGCATCTCTTGCTCTGGAGGGGCGTCCGGTCCTGTATTACACAAACAGCACATTGATCTGTATGGTGTAATACTTTATTTCTCCAGTGGATGCACTGCAGGGAAATTGAACACTCAAGGCTTTCCTACAGATCACATCCTCATCAATATCAGATCGGTGGAGGTCGGACACCCGGCATCACCGGAGCTAATAAGTGCCTTGTGCCGGACACCACCGGTCTGAGAGTGATGACCTATCTCTGAATGCCTGCGAAGCTGTGACGTTCAGCGCTGAGGACCCCATGAATAGGGAGTGCCTTGTAGTCCGTACTCAATCCTTGATCTACATCATCTGCATTCAGAGTAAAATTACGGGCGTTTAGGGCCTCCTGAAAATTTGGAATTTCCCTGCAATAATTTTCATTTCACTCTTCTTTCTTAATTCTCTCCTTGAGTCGCCCCCACAAGTCCCCGCAGAGCTTATCATTTTCATTATCAAAGTATTTTCCTGGCTGTCAGAATCCCATAACGCTTTGCCACCAACATCATCTTTGTAGCTCGGCTCGGCGCAGGCAGCGTGAGCTTTGAAGTTCTGTGAATTTATATGAAATATCCATTTGTATGAACTCACGTTCTTCACGTGGAACTTTTCTAATGTCCGTTTTCATCTAATTTTATTTCCGCGGACAGAACATGTTTCTGGCTTCCTGAAGATTAAGCCGACATTAAAGAGGTCTACTGATCTTAGACATTTATGAGCCAGTCTCTGCTTAGATGTCACGAATAAAGCCGGACAAATGGTAACGTGACCCCCAATCTAGAGATAGTTAGGACCTGGGCTCTGGGACCAAGGCCACCTTTGGTAATGCTATCAAGCCAAGAACAGATGGAGAGGTGGTCACCCAAGCCTGTGGCTCTCTCTAAAGACGTCCATGGCTTTACAGTCCCCTAAACTCCAATAGTCACTTGCCTGTGAGACCGGCTGCGGTTTCTTTAGTAGAGTGGTGGGCACCAACAAATATTTTGTCCAGAGGCCTACACCAGTTGTACAGGGGTTAGACAATTTAATTTAAGGGTAAGAGATGTGTAGCATGAAGGTAAGAAGCTACAAATATGCACTTGTAGGAAGATCTGCCCCATTTTTACACCATGAAGTCTTTTCTAAAACCAAAAGCCACCTTCTGTCTCAGAGCATTCCAAATATTGAGACGTCACGTGAGACATCCCACCTCGAAACTCAGTGTGCATGCTCCAGTTCCTTTTATGTTTTTTTTTTTTTCAAAACTAGGCTTGTCTTTTTTGGGGGCCAAGCCCCATTTTTCACTGTGCCTGTTGGGCATCATCTGATAGAGCATCCTGACGTCACTTAGTCACTTACAAGAAACCTTCTGGAACTTGGCTTTCCTGTGAGGCTTCGAAGGCGCCCGACAAATTTGACAACTCTTCCACAAGCCTTGGGCGATATATATCCTTTTGTAGAAACATTCTTTAGTTCCTGTTGGCTCCGTATTCTGGTCACGGTGGAGGTGCATGCCCTTGTAAGAGCCTTTCAAGATAAAAGAAAAAAGCATAAAGACTATAGGAATTCTTTGAACCATTTGCTACACAGAGACACATTTCTTACTTTGATCTGACCGATGCTGGATACCCGCTAATGGCCGCCATCCCATTACACTGACCCATAAGCCTTATTAGATAGATATGTAAAAGTTATTTCCCAGTAATGCATCACTGCACCACAACACTGCAACCTATCCACTCTGATTGATCTTCCGTGGGTCAGACATCCAGGACAAATGTCTTTTTGCCATTGATCATTGGCGTTAGTGAATGAAGCCATTAGCACACAACGCTGGGCTGTCTTATTGATCAGGTTCACATTAGCCGGATGACAGGGATTTTGTATAGTTATGTCCCCTGTGTGATTTACTTACTGAAACGTATGGAATAAATAATGATTGATCAGCGCTAAGAGCCATACTGGAAAGTCAGGCCGTGAGGCAACTCATCATACAGTAGCTCTTGGGGTTAATTTTAGGGGTCGTTTTACCAATTATTGAGGGATTGACGGATCGGTTACTTTTTGTTTAGGTGACATCACTGCATCCATTTTGGGATTCATGGAGTTATGGTCCATTTAGATGACCCGCTGCCATCAAATGTCCAGCAATCTGCACAAGACGGAAATACTAATTGCACCACTAATTCTGGGCAATTTCAGTTGAATGTTGATAGAACTGATCTATCCCGGCAATTCCTAGTTGTAACATATGTGTGATAGTATAGTAAGTCTTCACATCTAAGTCTTTGCATTTGGTGGTACGATAAGTCGGTTCCTTCTGAGTTGAGAAGACAACTGGCGATCAACTGGAATCTGCTTGCACATTTGGATAACTTTGATATTTTTCCTTTTTTTTTCCTGCATAGATTCTCTGAAGGACCACCCTGACTCACCGGCAGGAGTCATCTGGAGAGTCACAGGAGGACTATACTCAATGACCAGAGGTGCAGTCGGAGCCACTCTCGGAGGTGTTGCTTGGGTAGGAAGTAGGAGCTTGGAGCTGACGAAGATGGCGGTCACCAGCGTGCCAGCTGCAGGTGTGGGACTGGTTAAAGGTGGAGTGTCTGTAGTGACTGGTGGAGTTGGGGCTGTCGGATCTGCTGTCGCCAGCAAAGTGTCCTTTGTCCCCAAGAAAAAGGACAAGTTTGATTAATCGAATTATTTATTTCTCGCCGTCTCCTCTTTTGATCTGCTTGAGTCACATCAGGAAGAGCGTCCGTCTCCACCATGTTCAGGTCCCGGTTGTGAGCACTCGATCACCTGTAATATGTCATGGGTCCCGGACCTGATGAAAAGCAGGTTCTCACAACCTCCAACAACATCAGAGTCAAACTGGAAGCAAAAATCCATGCAACTCGAGAACCAGTATCAAGTCAGTGGCGGACATTGTAGGATAGGACATAATTGTACTAGATAAAGCATTATCGTATTTATTGATAACCCATTATTTATATAGCGCTGACATGTTCCACAGCATTGTACAGGAAATGTACTTACATCAATCAATGAATACTTTGAGTGAGGTGGTTCTTGGCTGGGACTATGGGAAGGCAATAGAGGCTGGGGCCTAAGGCACCAGTAGCTCCTGCACCAGTGTCGTAATCGACAGGACCTCAGTGATTTTCTCTGTAGTGTGACTCTTTTATGGGGATTGTGTAATTGATGGTTGCATCGGTCCTTTACATTAGCGCGTCATATAATCTAGTGCAGTCATAGTGGCGGCTGCAGTTGTGTCCTGACTCCTGACCACTATATCTGGTTGCTGCACGGGACACTTGACAGTTTGCACATCCCGTTTCCTGGCGCTCAGTGGTAATCTCTGCATGTCCAGTAGTTAAAATCAACTGGTTACTCACCAGGGGAAGTGTCTCGCAGCTACAAGCGAAGGGCTCCAGCGTGTGAGCCAACCATGGATCTTTGCACTGACTCCCTGACCTCAAGGGATCCCGAGCATGCGGACCCCCATCTATGAAACCCTTATGCCTTGATATGAGAAGGGTTGTCCGAGTTGTATTTTCCCTTTTAAGGTAGGTTTCTGCTCTTTTTCCCAACCTGCCCCATAAACATTCATGCACGGACTGGTCAAGCATGCATGTTTACATCCGGGCAAGAAAGTATGAAATGCCACATCCAAGACTGACCACCACATTGGCACCATCAGTGCTCGAGATTATATTGAAAGTAAGTGACCCTGGGCCCCATCGCTGCATTATTCTCATAGGGAACCAAAAGATTTATTTTAGAACAGAAGCTTTGTAGACAAATGGATGAAGTGCATGAATTCACCAATCGTAAAACCAAGTCAATTTGAGCTTTATCTCTCTATAGAAAGTGTGGGGGGGGATCTCTGTGTCTGTAGGAAGTGGGGGGCTTTACCTCTATACATGAGCTGGTACTGGGGAAGGGGGGGCCTTTGCTCTTTCGCAGATGTCTTTTAAACTGCGCACAGCCATCAGTTCATGGCCAGCTAGTCATCTGACTATATCAGGATCGATGCACGACAAGTGAGGGGAAAGGAAGTTCCTGCACCTAAAATGCTGTCCGAATGCTGAAAAGGAACCACCCACTAAAAAAGGGCAAGGGCATTTACAGAGCATGAGAATCATGACAGTTTCTGGACATATTAGACTGATAGGTGTATGTTTAACTTGCTGTGGGGGGAACAGTAAGATCGTGCTTTTCTACAGGTTTCTTGGAAAGGATGGGTATGTTATAAATACTAATCTGCCAGCAGACACCACTAGGAGGAGCTTAGTATACAAGTAGTATGCAATCAACTCCGGAGCTCCCCCTAGTGATGGAAAAAGTAACCATTAATCTCTATCCAGATTATTTGAAGCATTGTATCAGGAAAGACTGAGTTCTAGACTGTGATTAGGAAATTAATCAGCATAGAATTTAGTACACGTTATCTGTAGTGATGAGCGAATATACTCGTTGCTCGGGTGATCTCCGAGTATTTGTTAGTGTTCGGAGATTTAGTTTTCATCACCTCAGCTGAATGATTTACAGATACTACCCATCCTGAGTACATGTGGGGGTTGCCTGGTTGCTAGGGAATCCCCACATGTAATCAAGCTGGCTAGTAGCTGTAAATCATTCAGCTACTGCGATGAAAACTAAATCTTCGAACACTAACAAATACTCGGAGATCACCTGAGCGTGCTCGGGAAAACTCGAGCAACGAGTATACTCACTCATCACTAGTTATCTGGGCTCACATGCGCCTCACAGCCTGGCTCGTTATTTATGCTCACATGCGCCTCACAGCCCACAACCGGGCACGTAATCCGGGCTCACATCCACCTGACAGCCCACAGCCCGATACATTATCTGGGCTCACATGCGCCTCAAAGCCCACAACCTGGCACGTTATCCGGGCTCACATCCACCTGACAGCCCATAGCCTGGCACGTAATCCGGGCTCACATCCACCTGACAGCCCACAGCCCTGCAAGTAACCGGGCCCACAGCCTGGCACTTTATCCCGACTGTGGGCTGTCAGGCAGATGTGAGCCCAGATAACGTGTCGGGCTGTGGGCTGTCATGATTGCCTGACAACCCATCACGTTATCTGGGCTCACATCCGCCACACAGCCCGGCACGTTATCTGGGCTCACATCAGCCTGATAGCCCACAGCCCGACAATCTGGGCTCCCAGATTTAAAAAAACTGACCGTCACATCCAAACATAGATCAAGTGTGAACAGGTGCTGAACCTAGAGTCACCAACTCGTACACAGTCAAACAAACAAGGCAGCACACTGTAGCGCCAAAACATGCAAACATGAAAGTTGAACTGCATTACTGCACTAGAATATGAAAAAAATGAGAGCGTTTAGCGCATAAATTGGCCAATTTACGTGTACCTGGTAGCCACTTTACGGCATCTCTCGTATACCAGGTCCTACACTTTCCTTTCCTCGCTGAGAATAAACGTCTTCATCTGAATGGGTGCCTGTGAAACCTCTTCTTAGACTAAATTTCTCTCTCTCTGTGGAGGGGTAATGGACCTGCTGCGATTAGAGGTTTCACAGGCACCCATTCAGATGAGCCGCTGCCACCAATTGTCACGATCCCTTAGCCGCTGCCACCAATATGTCACGGATTGGGGTGACTTTAGACCAACAGACGGCTATCACATGTGCAGGGGGGCATATCTTAGTTATCCCTCCACTGCCACAGTGTGATGGAAAAAACACACACAAGGCTAGTGACCTCTTAGTTTACAGCAGGGCTTATTTTCGGTATCCCACTGCTCTTCAATATACCATGAACTGCAGGGATTTTTGTATATCCCGCTTACAGTTCCACTTAAACCTTGCAGCTCTCTGGCGCCCCCCTTTTACTGTCAGGTCAGATTAGGTACTGCACCTAGGGTAATTAGTCGCCAGAAAGGCTGCCTGCTATGTACTGGCTATTGGGCACGCTGCAGTGACGCGATAAACTACTCCCACTCAGGCAGGAACAATAATTATCAATGCCGCAGTCGCTGCAAGGTCACCCAAAGGCCTGCACCTCTGATCCTCACAAGATCTCCTTCTCTACTCCCCTCTTATCTCCTCTTCCCACAATCGTATACAAGATTTCTCTCGCTTATCACCCCTACTCTGGAACCTTCTACCACAACACATCAGACTCTCGCCTACCATCAGAATCTTCAAAAAGAATCTGAAGACCCACCTCTTCCGACAAGCCTACAACCTGCAGTAACCACCGATCAACCAACCGCTGCACGATCAGCTCTATCCTCACCTACTGTATTCTCACCCATCCCTTGTAGATTGTGAGCCTTCGCGGGCAGGGTCCTCACTCCTCCTGTACCAGTTATGACTTGTATTGTTTAAGATTATTGTACTTGTTTTTATTATGTATACCCCTCCTCACTTGTAAAGCGCCATGGAATAAATGGCGCTATAACAATAAATAATAATAATAATGATTCTCAGCGAGGAAAGGAAAGTGTAGGACCTGGTATACGAGAGATGCCGTAAAGTGGCTACCAGGTACACGTAAATTGGCCAATTATTCGCTAAACGCTCTCATTTTTTCATATTTCTAGTGCAGTAATGCAGTTCAACTTTCATGTTTGCATGTTTTGGCGCTACAGTGTGCTGCCTTGTTTGTTTGGCATATTATCTAGACTCCCATCCGCATGACAGGCCACAGCCCAGCACATTATCTGGGCTCCCATCCGTCTGACAGCCCACAGCCCCGCACGTTTTCTGGGCTCACATGCTCCTCACAGCCCGGCACATTATCTGGGCTCACATCCACCTGACAGCCCACAGCCTATCACGTTATCTGGGCTCACATCCGCCTGACAGCCCACAGCCTATCACGTTATCTGGGCTCACATCCACTTGACAGCCCACAGCCTGGCACGTTATCCAGGCTCACATCCGGCCCACAGCCCGGCACGTTATCCAGACTCACATCCGCCTGTCAGCCCACAGCCCGGCACGTTATCTGGACTCACATCCACATGACAGCCCACAGCCCAACACATTATCTGGGCTCACATGCGCCTGACAGCCCACAGCCCCGCATGTTTTCTGGGCTCACATGCTCCTCACAGCCCGGCACATTATCTGGGCTCACATCCACATGACAGCCCACAGCCCAGCACATTATCTGGGCTCACATGCGCCTGACAGCCCACAGCCCCGCATGTTTTCTGGGCTCACATGCTCCTCACAGCCCGGCACATTATCTGGGCTCACATCCACCTGACAGCCCACAGCTCCGCACATTATCTGGGCTCACATCCACCTGACAGCCCACATGCTCCTTATAGCCCGGCACATTATCTGGGCTCACATCTGCCTGACAGCCCACAGCCTATCACGTTATCTGGGCTCACATCCACATGACAGCCCAGCATGTTATCTGGACTCACATCCACATGACAGCCCACAGCCCGGCACATTATCTGGACTCACATCCGCATGACAGCCCACAGCCTGGCACGTTATCTGGGCTCCCATCCGCCTGACAGCCCGGCACGTTATCTGGGCTCACAGCCGCCTGACAGCCCACAACCTGGCACGTTATCCGGGATCACATCTGCAACACAGCCTGTCACATTATCTGGGCTCACATCTGCCTGACAACCCAGCACGATATCTGGGCTCACATCCGCCTGTCAGCCCACAGCCCGGCACGTTATCTGGACTCACATCCACATGACAGCCCACAGCCCAGCACGTTATCTGGACTCACATCCGCATGACAGCCCACAGCCTGGCATGTTATCTGGGCTCCCATCCGTCTGACAGCCCACAGCCCGGCACGTTATCTGGGCTCACATCTGCCTGACAGCCCACAACCTGGCACGTTATCCGGGCTCACATCTGCAACACAGCCGGTCACATTATCTGGGCTCACATCTGCCTGACAGCCCAGCACGATATCTGGGCTCACATCCGCCTGACAGCCCACAGCCCGACACGTTATCTGGACTCACATCTGCCTGACAGCCCAGCCTGCACCTGCTCTAATCTGACTACACAAAAGTCGCATCTCGTGGCCGCTGACAGTGGTGTAATAACATGGCTGATATCCTTTGTACATTAATCAACTGTGACATCTACTTTTCAGCAATGAATATCTGGAATCAGTTTAATTTATTTTCTCTCACTGCCGCCTTTATTAAATTGTCATCTTCTGTTAATATTGCGACGAGATCAGCGACATGGTGTGTAACACATCCTGCAGTCATTGCCCATTTTGTCCTAGTATTAGGTAGTAGGACGATTAAAGTAGTTCTAGAAAAACTTGGCTTCTTTCTTCAAAAAAACAGCACCATCCTTGTCGGCAGGTTGTGTCTGTTACTGCAGCTCAGCCTTATTCCCTTCGGTAGAGGTGGACAGTAGAGTTGAGCGACTTTTACTTTTTTAGGATCTAGTCGGGTTTCGCAAAACCTGACTTTCTCAAAAGTCGGGTCGGGTGAAATTGGCCGATTATTGCGAAAAGTCGGGGGCCGACTGAAACACGAAACCCAATGCAAGTCAATGGGGAATCAAAGTCGGCAGAGAGTGGAGGACAGGAAAACACCTACAGTGCCCATTTTAATGCCAAAAACATCAATTCTTATTGCTGAAGCTTGTCAATCTTAATTTACTTTATAATAATAGTTAGGCATTGAAAACTGGGGGTCATTGGGCTAAAGTTGTGGGGGGTAGGGCTGGCTCAAGTTTTTCGTTGGCCCAGGAAACGCAGAATACGTCACGGCGGTGGAGCAGGGAGAAGTAAGCATTTAAACTTTGCAAGTGCTGTGATCCTGAGCAAGAAGGGGGGGCCCACTCGTTCGCATTGGCACTGGC
Organism: Ranitomeya variabilis; assembly: GCF_051348905.1. Taxonomy (NCBI): domain Eukaryota; kingdom Metazoa; phylum Chordata; class Amphibia; order Anura; family Dendrobatidae; genus Ranitomeya; species Ranitomeya variabilis. The sequence continues at coordinate 427,812,541 of NC_135233.1, read as the reverse complement.
ACAGGGCCCCTCAAAGTACGGCGGTGTGTATGATGGTGGGGGCGCCTCCCACCGGCAGAGACACTTTTGCGTACTATGAGGGGCCCTGTGCCAGTGACGTTGCCAACGAGTATGCCCCCCCACCTGATGAAGGAACCTGCACTTTCATCTGCACCTTCCTCTGTCCCCGTGTAAGGTGGTATAGTATGCGGGAAGGGGAACCTGACTTTCAGCAGGGTCAGATTCTGGCTGTGTAGTGCAAGGGGAATGTAGTGGTCTGGGTCAATGTACCAGCAGAGTCATCTAGCAGTGGCTGGGCAATGGGCAGGATGACTAGGAAACACAGATATATGCCCAAATAATAAAGTAGGCTAAATGCAGCTCAAAACTGGTAACAGGACTAAACAGGCGGCATAGCTTTGTTCAGCGGAGGACAACTGTAAGAAGTGGCTGGCAGTTAGTAGGCCCAATAAAGTAAGTAGGCTAAATGCAGTTCAAAATAGGTAACAGGAGTAAACTGGCGGCACAGCTTTGTTCAGCGGAGGACAACTGTAAGGAGTGGCGCAGACAGACTTATTAGGCCTAAAATAAAAAAGGCTAAATGCAGTTCAAAATCGGTAACAGGAGTAAACAGGCGGCATAGCTTTGTTCAATGGAGGACAGCTGTAATGAGTGGCGCAGACACAGTTTGTAGGCCCATATTAAAAAAGTAGGCTCGAAGCAGTTCAAAAATGGTAACGAGACTAAACTGGCGGCATAGCTTTGTTCAGCGGAGGACAACTGTAATGAGAGGCTGGCAGTTAGTAGGCCCAATAAAGTAAGTAGGCTAAATGCGGTTCAAAATAGATAACAGGAGTAAACTGGCGGCATAGCTTTGTTCAGCGGAGGACAACTGTAAGGAGTGGTGCAGACAGACTTAGTAGGCCTAAAATAAAAAAGTAGGCTAAATGCAGTTCAAAATCGGTAACAGGACTAAACTGGCGGCATAGCTTTGTTCAGCGGAGGACAACTGTAATGAGAGGCTGGCAGTTAGTAGGCCCAATAAAGTAAGTAGGCTAAATGCAGTTCAAAATAGGTAACGGGAGTAAACTGGCGGCATAGCTTTGTTCAGCGGAGGACAACTGTAAGGAGTGGTGCAGACAGACTTAGTAGGCCTAAAATAAAAAAGTAGGCTAAATGCAGTTCAAAATCGGTAACAGGAGTACACAGGCGGCATAGCTTTGTTCAATGGAGGACAGCAGTAATGAGTGGCGCAGACACAGTTTGTAGGCCCACATTAAAAAAGTAGGCTCCAAGCAGTTCAAAAATGGTAACAGGAGTAAACAGGTGGCATAGCTTTGTTCAATGGAGGACAGCTGTAATGAGTGGCGCAGACAGAATTAGTAGGCCTAAAATAATAAAGTAGGCTAAATGCAGTTCAAAATTGGTAACTGGAGTACACAGGCGGCATAGCTTTGTGCAGTGGAGGACAGCTGTAATGAGGGGCAGACACAGTTAGTAGGCCCAACCAAACAAGTAGACCAAATGCAGTTTAATATTCGAAACAGGAGTAAAGTGGCGGCTCAGCTTTGTTCAGTGGAGGAGAACAACAAGCAGCGGCAGACACCGTTAGTAGGCCCAACCAAACAAGTAGGCCAAATGCAGTTTAATATTCGAAACAGGAGTAAAGTGGCGGCTCAGCTTTGTTCAGTGGAGAACAACAAGCAGCGGCAGACACCGTTAGTAGGCCCAACCAAACAAGTAGGCCAAATGCAGTTTAATATTTGAAACAGGAGTAAACTGGCGGCTCAGCTTCGTTCAGTGGAGGAGAAAAGCAAGGAGCGGCAGACACCGTTAGTAGGCCCAACCAAACAAGTTGGCCAAATGCAGTTTAATATTCGAAACAGGAGTAAAGTGGCGGATCAGCTTTGTTCAGTGCAGGAGAACAACAAGCAGCGTCAAACACCGTTAGTAGGCCCAACCAAACAAGTAGGCCAAATGCAGTTTAATATTCGAAACAGGAGTAAAGTGGCGGCTCAGCTTTGTTCAGTGGAGGAGAACAACAAGCAGCGGCAGACACCGTTAGTAGGCCCAACCAAACAAGTAGGCCAAATGCAGTTTAATATTCGAAACAGGAGAAAATTGGCGGCTCAGCTTTGTTCAGTGGAGAACAACAAGCAGCGGCAGACACCGTTAGTAGGCCCAACCAAACAAGTAGGCCAAATGCAGTTTAATATTCGAAACAGGAGTAAAGTGGTGGCTCAGCTTTGTTCAGTGGAGGAGAACAACAAGCAGCGGCAGACACCGTTAGTAGGCCCAACCAAACAAGTAGGCCAAATGCAGTTTAATATTTGAAACAGGAGTAAACTGGCGGCTCAGCTTTGTTCAGTGGAGGAGAAAAGCAAGGAGCGGCAGACACCGTTAGTAGGCCCAACCAAACAAGTTCGCCAAATGCAGTTTAATATTCGAAACAGGAGTAAAGTGGCGGCTCAGCTTTGTTCAGTGGAGGAGAACAACAAGCAGCGGCAGACACCGTTAGTAGGCCCAACCAAACAAGTAGGCCAAATGCAGTTTAATATTCGAAACAGGAGTAAAGTGGCAGCTCAGCTTTGTTCAGTGGAGAACAACAAGCAGCGGCAGACACCGTTAGTAGGCCCAAACAAGTAGGCCAAATGAAGTTTAATATTTGAAACAAGTAAACTGGCGGCTCAGCTTTGTTCAGTGGAGGAGAAAAGCAAGGAGCGTCAGACACCGTTAGTAGGCCCAACCAAATAAGTTGGCCAAATACAGTTTAATATTCGAAACAGGAGTAAAGTGGCGGCTCAGCTTTGTTCAGTGGAGGACAACTGTAAGGAGTGGCGCAGACAGACTTAGTAGGCCTAAAATAAAAAAGTAGGCTACATGCAGTTCAAAATTGGTTACAGGAGTACACAGGCGGCATAGCTTTGTTCAGTGGAGGACAACTGTAAGGAGTGGCGCAGACAGACTTAGTAGGCCTAAAATAAAAAAGTAGGCTACATGCAGTTCAAAATTGGTTACAGGAGTACACAGGCAGCATAGCTTTGTTCAGTGGAGGACAACTGTAAGGAGTGGCTGACACAGTTTGTAGGCCAAAATAATAAAGTGAGGTAAATGTCTGCCCAAAAAATGTTCATAAATAAACAGGTGTCATAGCTAGGTACAGGGGTGGGCTCCTCTGCTGAGTAGCAGACAGTGGTAGTTGGCGCAAAGTATTAACTGGTCTAAATGGAGGCCAAGGCCCCTGTATATTTTTGCTATCTATCATTTAAAAAAATTTGTATTGGCAGTGCCATTGAAGGATTTAACAGCACAGACTACACAGTGGTGGAGCAGGAAGAGGTAAGTTTGGCAAGTGGTAGAGCACTGTTCGACCTGGGGGGGGGGCAATTCTCTCGTGGGCGGCGGTACTGGCACAGGGCCCCTCATATTACGATGGTGTGTCTGACGTTGGTTGTGCACCACCACCGTCAGAGACACTTCATTGTACTATGAGGGACCCAGTGCCGTCGCCCAAGAGTGGGCACACCCACCTGTCCAGGCAAACTGCTTTCGCACGGGTGCTTGCGCTAGGTGATGACCACGGCCCTGTGGGGGGAGTCAGCCCATTTAGGGAGGTAAAAAAATGGCCTATGGTGGACATTCAGCAGCTGCAAATGGAGGAATTGGGTCAGTCAGTCAGAGGCCAAAAGCAAGACATTTTTCAGGCAAGCTACGTGTCAGCAGGGGAAGGTGGGGCAAAATAATTTGAAATCCATGATTGGTTCATTTTAATGAAGGTTAGATCATCAACATTTTGGGTAGCCAGACGAGTCCTTTTTTCGGTCAGTATTGAACCAGCAGCACTGAAGACTCTTTCTGATAGCACACTAGCAGTAGGGCAAGCGAGCTCCTGTAATGCATATTCTGCCAATTCAGGCCAGGTGTCTATTTTAGATGCCCAGTAATCAAAGGGGAATGACCTGTGAGGGAGAACATCGATAAGGGAGGAAAAATAGTTCGTAACCATACTGGACAAATGCAGTCTCCTGTCACTTTGAATCGATGCAGCAGTACCCGTCGTGTCTGCGGTCATTGCGAAATCACTCCACAACCTGGTCATAAAACCCCTCTGTCCAATGCCACTTCTGATTTGTGCACCTCTAACACCTCTGCCATGTTGCCCCCTACAGCTCGTGTGAGAACCATCACCGCCGCTGTGTGCTGGGAATGCCTGAACCAAACGGTCTACAAGAGTTGCTTGTTTGGTAGCCAATATTTGCTCAAGGTTCTCATGTGGCATGATATTTTGTAATTTTCCTTTATATCGTGGATCCAGGAGGCAGGCCAACCAGTAATCGTCATCGGTCATCATTTTGATAATGCGGGGGTCCCTTTTTAGGATACGCAAGGCATACTCAGCCATGTGGGCCAATGTTCCAGGTGTCAATTCACTGCTTGTGCTGGGTTGAGGAGCACTTTCTTGCAAATCAACATCACTTGTCTCCCGCAAAAACCCTGTACCTGACCTTGCAACGCCACCAGTTTCTATTGCCCCCTGAGAAGCGTCCTCCTCCCATAAATATTCATCCCCATCATCCTCCTCTTCGTCCACCACCTCGTCCAGGAGAGTTCCCTGAGCAGGCAATGGCTGACTGTCATCAAGGCTTCCCTCCTCCTCGGCTGCAGATGCCTGCTCCTTAATGTTCGTCAAACTTTGCATCAGCAGACGCATTAGTGGGATGCTCATGCTTATGATGGCGTCGTCGGCACTTACCAGCCGTGTGCATTCCTCAAAACACTGAAGGACTTGACAGAGGTCTTGTAGCTTCGACCACTGCACACCTGACAACTCCATGTCTGCCATCCAACTGCCTGCCCGGGTATGTGTATCCTCCCACAAATACATTACAGCACGCCTCTGTTCGCACAGCCTCTGAAGCATGTGCAGTGTGGAGTTCCACCTTGTTGCAACGTCGATTACTAGGCGGTGCTGGGGAAGCCTCAGCGATCGCTGATGGTTCAGCATACGGCTGGAGTGTACGGGTGACCGGCGGATGTACAAGCAAAGTCTTCGCACCTTCAGGAGCAGGGCTGGTAACCCCGGATAATTTTTCAGGAAGCCCTGCACCACCAGGTTCAAGGTGTGAGCCAGGCAAGGTATGTGTTTCAGTTCTGAAAGGGCTATGGCAGCCATAAAATTCCTTCCGTTATCACTGACTACCTTGCCAGCCTCAAGATGTACACTGCCCAGCCATGACTTAGTTTCTTGCTACAAGTACTCGGCCAGAACATCCGCAGTGTGTCTGTTGTCGCCCAAACACTTAATTTCCAACACAGCCTGCTGACGCTTACCACTAGCTGTTCCATAATGGGACACCTCGTGTGCAACACTGGCAGCTGCGGATGGAGTGGTCGTGCGTCTGCGCACTGTGGACGAGCTCTCGCTTCTGGAGGAGGAGGGGCTAACGCCTACAGCCAACTGTTTCCTAGACCGTGGGCTAGGCAGAACTATCCCACTATGGCTGTCCCCTGTGGACCCTGCATCCACCACATTAACCCAGTGTGCCGTGATGGACACGTAACGTCCCTGGCCATGCCTACTGGTCCATGCATCTGTTGTGAGGTGCACCTTTCTACTGACTGATTGCCTCAGTGCATGGACAATGCGGTCTTTGACATGCTGGTGGAGGGCTGGGATGGCTTTTCTCGCAAAGAAGTGTCGACTGGGTAGGTCATAGCGTGGTACTGCGTAGGCCATCAGGGCTTTGAAAGCTTCGCTTTCAACCAACCGGTAGGGCATCATCTCTAATGAGATTTGTCTAGCAATGTGGGCGTTCAAACCCTGTGTACGCGGATGAGAGGATGAGTAGTTTCTTTTCCTAACGATAGTCTCTTGTAGGGTGAGCTGGACTGGAGAGGTTCATATGGTGGAACTAGCGGTGGTGGTGGTGGTGGTGGACATGGCCGATTGAGAGAGGGTTGGTGATGGTATTCTTGATGTTGACCTACATACAGTGTTTCCTACCAAAAACCTTGTGATTCCCTGACTGCTTTGGCCTTGCGACGATACCTCCACATTTGCTGCTGGTGGTGTCCTAACTGGTGGGCTTACAGTGAGGGAAGCAATATAGGGTTGCTGACTACCTTCATTCTGAGCAGGTGCACCAACGGTACAGGACATTTGGTAGTTAGTCCAGGCTTGCAAGTGCATGCTGGTTAAATGTCTACGCATGCACGTTGTATTTGAATTTAGGGGATTCTTCCCTCTGCTAAAGGTCTTTGAGCATTTCTTACAGATAACTTTGCACTGATCATTCGGATCTTGGTTAAAAAATTGCCACACTCCACTCTTCCTACTATGCAATACCTTTTCAGGCATTGCACGCTGTGCTACTTTCACCGGATGGCCACGCTGTCCTAAAACTGTTTTTTTGGTTGACAAACTTTTTTGGCCTGAGACGGGCCTGCCAGATGAAAGCTGTTGTGACGTTGATGGCTGCTGCGGATCATCCTCCACTTTTGAGCTACTGTCAGCGGCACCCTCTTCCCCCAATGGCTGCCAATCTGGGTCAACAACTGGATCATCTAGCACCTCCTCTTCAATGTCATGTGCACCTTCCTCTGTGTCACCGTGTAAGATGCTATAGCGATTGGGACGGGGGAACCATAGTCTCATCAGGGTCAGATTCTGGCTCAGTACACTGCGAGGGCAATGTAGTGATCTGAGTCAATGGAACAGCATAATAATCTAGCTGTGGCTGTGCATCAGTGCACTCCATGTTTGATTCATCTTGTAATGGGCTGTTAACAATTTCCCTTTCTAACCCAGGCACGGTATGTGTAAAGAGCTCCATGGAGTAACCTGTTGTGTCGCCTGACGCATCCTTCGCTTTTGGTTTGGGTGAAGGACACAAAGAAGCGGCTTGTTCCTGACCGGGAGCATCCACTGACGACTCGCTGTTTTTAAATTTGGAACTTTCTGATGAGGAGGCAAAAGAGTTAGAGGCTGAGTCAGCAATGAAAGCCAAAACTTTTTCCTGCCACCATCAGTACCAGCTGGCAACGACCGCCCACGGCCTCTTCCACCAGACTTCCTCATTTTTGGGAAAATCTAACCAAAATAACAACCGTTATATGGTACTGTAAAACAAGGTAGAAGGTGTATATAAACTTGTTGAGAATTTAATTCTCCCTTTTTTTGGGGGGAGACTGCACCACAACTCAGGCCCAGTGTATAACACAACGCAATGTAAGTGGCTCCAAGTGGCTGGCTGATACACAACAAACTAAGGCTACGTTCACATTTGCGGTGTGCGCCGCAGCGTCGGGCGCCGCAGCGTCGCCGCATGCGTCATGCGCCCCTATATTTAACATGGGGGCGCATGGACATGCGTCGCACTTGCGTTTTGCGCCGCATGCGTCGCTGCGGCGCCCGCGTCTGGGCGCAGAGGACGCAGCAAGTTGCATTTTTGCTGCGTCCAAAATCAATTAAAAAAAGGACGCATGCGGCGCAAAACGCAGCGTTGTGCATGCGTTTTGCTGCGTTTTTGTTTGCGTTGTGCGCTGCGGCGCCGACGCTGCGGCGCACAACGCAAATGTGAACGTAGCCTTAGAGGACTGAGGTATATCCACTTTGTGAGAATTTCAATCTCACTTTTTTGGGGGGGAGACTGAACCCAAACTCAGGCCCTGTGTATTTTACAACGCAATGTGAGTGGCAGCAAGTGGCTGGCTGATACACCGCAAACTAAGAGGACTGAGGTATATCCACTTTGTGAGAATTTCAATCTCACTTTTTTGCGGGGGACTGAACGCAAACTCAGCCCCAGTGTATAAAACAACGCAATGTGAGTGGCAGCAAGTGGCTGGCTGATGCACAACAAACTAAGAGGACTGAGGTATATCCACTTTGTGAGAATTTCAATCTCACTTTTTTTTTGGGGACACAGAACCCAAACTCAGGCCCAGTGTATTTTACAACGAAATGTGAGTGGCAGCAAGTGGCTGGCTGATACACCATAAACTAAGAGGACTGAGGTATATCCACTTTGTGAGAATTTCAATCTCACTTTTTTTGGGGGGAGACTGAACCCAAACTCAGGCCCAGTGTATTTTACAACGCAATGTGAGTGGCAGCAAGTGGCTGGCTGATACACCACAAAGAGGACTGAGGTTTATCCACTTTGTGAGATTTTCAATCTCACTTTTTTGGTGGGAAGCCTGAACCCAAACTCAGGCCCAGTGTATTTTACAACACAATGTAAGTGGCAGAACGTGGCTGGCTGATATGCGACAAACTAACAGAACTGACGTATATCCACTTTGTGACACTTTGAATCTCCCTTTTTTGGGGGGGAGACAGCATCACAACTCAGGCACAGTGTGTAACCCAACACAATGTAAGTGGCAGAAAGTGGCTGGAAGATATCTGAAAAAAATCCAAGGACTGTAGTACAATTTCAATCTCCCTACAATGATCTCAGGACAAGTATGGCAGCAACAAAAAGGACTGCTGCACACAAAAGTGTGGACAAATAAACAAGATAACTGCAGAAAGGAGCAACAGGATTTTTGCTTTTAAAAAAGCAGTTGGTTTGCACAGCAGCGGTGCAAACAGCAATGCAGCTATCAGGGAGCCTTATAAGGCGGCCTAAGAAGCTACAGAGCTGATGCACAAAGATATAGCCTCCACTGTCCCTGCAAAACAAAGGTGGTGTTGGACAGTGGAAATCGCTATAGCACAAGCAGTTTGGGGGTTAATCTTCCCTCCCTAACTATGTCCCTTCTTCTGACAAAGCTGCAGCAATCTCTCCCTATGCTAAGACCGGCAGAAGTAAGATGGCGGTCGGCGTGCAAGCCCCTTTATACCCCCTGTGACGCCGCAGAAAGCAAGTCAATCACTGTCATGCCCTTCTCTAAGATGGTGGGGACTGAGACCTATGTCATCACGCTGCCCACACTCTGCATCCTCCTTCATTGGCTGAGAAATGGCGCTGAACGCGTCATACGAAACGCGACTTTGGTGCGAAGATCGCCGACCCCATGGCCGATCCCACACTGGGATTGGGTCGGGTTTCATGAAACCCGACTTTGCCGAAAGTCGGCGATTTTTGAATTTGTCCAATCCGTTTCGCTCAACCCTAGTGGACAGTAATTCTAGAGCAGAATTGGGGATTCAAGTTCTGGGTGCCCAGCGAGTGACTCTCCCTTCAGTTGAAAGCTCCAAAAATTACGGGATGCCCCGGCCATTACAGCTGGTGGCTCTTTGACTCCACTGATCATGCAGCATTGCTACCTCCAGAAATCAGTGGCCTTTTCCGGTTTGTTGAAACGGAACCTAAAAGAAACCAGCAAGGACCCGTTAAACATCTGAACAGGGGGCTCTTAATAGATCGGTGAGGGTCACTTCTCTTCTTTTGTTTAACCAGTCTGACCCCTTTGAACAACCCCTTCAAATCCATCCTTGTTTTGTATTTCAACCTCAGATGTCCTTCTCTTGAAGGCAACAGCAAAAAAAAAAATCCTGGCAGTTTGGAAAGTAAAGTCTTAATTCAAGGCCAAGCAAAGAAGCAAGTGTCCATTAGCCCATTCTGATCTGGACACATGAAGACTAATTCCAAGACCCCAAGATTTCCTGGTATATGGCCTTCTGTTGGGCTGTCACTCCGGGCATGATTCTTCTAGGTCACCATAACCTTCAGGTTGCCATGTTCTTGCAGCTGTCACTGACAGGTTGATTGTCTTCGGTTGAAGTTATCGTGCCCTTCTCGGGAAGTCCATGAAGAGATAGTTTTGTGAGAGTTAATATATGTTACCATGGGTAAGATGTAAAGAGCATTGAATGTAATGTTTTCTCTTATCCCTCATTCTCGGAGAAGTTAACCACATCTTCCTATCCGTAGTCTTCCATTATTACCGGAGATGTGGCGCCCACAATGCGCCAGAAGACATGAAAGTCCCTCATTATTCTCTGTTAAGCCTTTATTTTTTGTAGCCTCCTATTCATTCATTTATAGGAACTATTCGCTTACTTTGTGTTTTATGCAAATAAAGGAGAGAATAACTCGGCATCGTGGCAGAAGCTTCTTATCTTCTCCTTTGTTAACAGAGAGGCTTTCTTTCTTGGATGACGGATTTGTCTGTCAGCCGTCTCCTCCACGCTCATATTATAATTTATAGGTGATGTATGCAGAGAATTCCCCGCTCTGGCCGTTATATTTTTCTAAATTTATCACTTTTGGGCTTTCGCGTTAACTTTTTTTTTTTTTTTTTTTACTAAAAATAACAAACTGTACAAGTTTTCCAGGGAATAAAAGTTATTTCTAACCGGGCAGGAACTAGTAGAACAATAAAAGTAGCAATCCCCTCACCGATCGTCCGCAGCTCCCGATTCGATGCCTGACTCTGCTGTCTGCTCCCATCTGGGCGCATCAGTAATTGGCGGAGAAGTGGCCAGTGAGACGGGACCAACAGGGACGAGGTGGACGCTAGAATGGCAGCTGTGGGGGATCGCTGGGGGCATAACTTCATTTTAATCTTTCATACATGTATAGACCCATTTCAAAAGAAGTTTCGACCATCGGACGACCCCCGCTAAGAGAATTGTAATAGGATTAATTGATCATGTCTTAACCTTCTCGTGGACGATCCTAGCGGTTCCCACAGATTACAGTGGATCACTGAGGAACACAAAGTAATAAGCTCGTTTTACAGACAGTAATTGTCCAAAGAGGAAAACGTAAAACTAGGAGGAGAGAAATAGTTGAACTGTTGACATTTTCACTTTGCCATGTTATAACACGTCATATGCACAGTCGTTTTCTATTAAACATCCTTTCATACGACTTGTAGAGTATAAGAACATCATAGTGGCAGATACCCTGTTTCGGACCTCCATTTAATCCAATCCAGAGTAACAAGGTGTCACAGTATAGGGATAATGCACACAGTGATGTTACAGTATTAGGGATAATGCACACAGTAATGTCACAGTATTAGGGATAATGCACACAGTGATGTCACAGCACAGTGATTATACACACAGTGATGTCACACTACAGAGATCATGCACACAGTGATGTCACAGTACAGGGATAATGCCAACAGTGATGTCACAGTAAAGGGGTAATGCACACAGTGATGTCATAATAAATACTCATAATGATGTCACAGTACAGAGATCAAGCACAGTGATATCGTGCAGGAATAATGCACACAGTGATGTCACAGCACAGTGATTATACACAGTGCTGTCACAGTGCAGAGATAATGCACACAGTGATGTCACAGTACATGGATAATACACACAGTGATGTCACAGGACATGGATAATACACAGTGATGTCACAGTGCAGGGATAATGCACACAGTGATGTCACAGTACAGGGATAATACACACAGTGATGTCACAGTGCTGGGATCATGCACACAGTGATGTCATAGTATAGAGTTAATAAACAGTGGAATTTAACCCCGTCTTTGTGCGACCTCATGAGGACTGACGTTAGTTGAGACCAGAGTCTCCTGTTATTTGAATTACATAGGCTCCAAGCCTTCTCCTTTTGAACAGAATGTCTTTTCTTGTCATAAATTATAGTATTTGTTATTTCTTTACATCCATTTACCAATACTGTGCACGCATTGATTCGTGTAAACCGTGTCCCGAGTTCTGCCGTTGGTGTCTTTTCTTTTTCTAGTTTTGCTGCAATATCACTTGAAGGTTTGAGCTCCATTTTTTTTGCAGCTCTTCTAGAATAAATACCTTCTACAATTACATAGAGAATTAAGAAAAACACTCATTGCATTTAGTAAAATTAGCCAAAATTTGTAAAACTATAAAAGGTGAGATTAAGGTCGGTGGAGAGAAAAGCCAAGGACAAAAAAATAAGAGGACCTTCATGACACCACTGGTTCCCAGATAGGTAGCCACTCGCACATGACATCCGAGCCACCTTTGTACCTGGACTAGCTGGTGATACAGGTGGTGACAGGCTCGGGGTACCTGTCCCATGAGCCCTCCTTATAATCTGGCCCTGGTTGACCTGTTGATAGCATAACACAATGTGTGGGCCCAAACATTGACCACCAGTGATCACCAGAACGAAGGGTGGATGCCACTTGCTTTTCTTACCCTTTATATTGAATGCATACTGTACCTTGCCGCCTGCAGAAGAATCCAATACTATTTCGGTGCCAATCCATCCCGCTATCGGGGAGGGTGGCAAATCCTTCCCGCCATCATCCGGACTTCCAATGATAAGCCCTTTAATGTATTTTATCATATGAAGAAACACCCAAGAACGGGAAACTCTGGCCACCTAAATCTAGGTTTTTTTTCCCACTTGTTACCATTAACAAAACTTCATATTTATTGCTGACTTCTTTTTTTATTTTCGAAATTTCACATATAGAAATCCAAGACAATTTTTTTTTATATTTTTCTACCAATCCAAAGCATAAAAGACACAATAATCATCTTCAATGTATCTTTATAAACATTTATAAATAATACAACATGATTGCAAAAATTTGTGCAAATTCCTTCATCCAGAGTCCTATACAGTATCGACCAGACAGTCGGAGCAACCGTCTGCATCAGAGGACTATACCTTGTGTTTTGGTTTATGTAAACATTGTAACACCCTCCGCCGCCATGCAAGAACGAAAAAACTATTGTGACGATTGGGGGGCAAGGAACCAACTAAATCTACAGAAGTTAGCTTGATGGGGTCATGGCACTGGCCAGTCAACCAATGGCTTTCCATAAAATGTCTCCCTTCGAAGTCTTGCCTCACATACCCTGCATTGCTTTGTGTTGTGGAGAACAGTTTGGGCCTTTTTTATGATACTTTTTGTATTGAACTGAACTACTAAAACATTTTCAAGTTTCGCAGAGGTATAATCCCCCATTTTGTTTCATGTGCTTTATTATCTCTCCCTTGGTAGTGCAATTTTTTGTGTTTTTTTTTCCATCAGGATCAAGAAACCAGATGAATAAGGGAAATCTCTTATTAAAAAAATATACTTTCCAACATAATTGTTTCCGTTGTTGGCAATTTCTCGAATCTTTCGTTACCATTAAATTAACCATCACAAAAAGGGGGTAAAAGATCTGTCCTCGATGAGGCTGTAGGAAAGGTTCCTTAAGTCCTGGGAAGAAGTCACAGTTTTGTAACCCAATTGTGCCAGAACTTGTCGACAGGCATTCTGGGTGAATTCTACAATGTCATATGACAATGTTAGTCTCCAGCTTTCCGCTGTGGCAGCAGAGTTCCTTACTGTGCCATATTTGTGTCTGGCGGAGGACTGATCTCCTCGGGTGTTATTGAGGATCCATCTTTCAACATTGGCATCCAGTGGAATCCCCACAAAGTCATAGATCTCCTCCATCTTTTTCATGGGTTTCCTAGCCAGATCTTCGTATCTCAAAAGCATATATCGACCCTTTAACCAAAGCGGCCTGCTTAACCCTGTAGACACTGAATTTAAGAAGTCCTCACACACTGTTGTCAGCTGGGTTGAGTCTAAATTGTATGGTCTACGACCAGTAGCCCTCCAGATCCTCCACAACCTATATGTGTCTCTAAATGTCTCGCTACGAGAAGCTAATATGCCCCTTGGGTCCCTGACCAACTGGATCACCTTTAAGTTAAGCCTGGGATCTTCCACCAGTGCTCGTAGGTCATTGACCTCTGGGACACGCACTGTTTTGATGGCCACATGTCCATGCTCTTTGCAGGATTCCATTGCCAGAGTCAGATTTAAGTTACCACATTTCTTAACACAGTCTCCTTCTTCGAGGTAAATATCGGTGGGTCCCAGTGCATCACAGACCGGGGGGGAGCACAGAGCTTTGCTGGCTCCTCTTCGGAATAACCTGTCGGTACTATGGTTTGTTGGCTGCGGCTTTATGTAGTTCTCCATAAAATACAAGTCACAGTCATAAAGACTTCGTAAAAGGTCTCTGCTTGCACCCAACATCACTCGCCTATCCGTGGCACTCTTACTGAGAGTCATTTTGGGTATAAGGGTATACTGAACGTGGTAAAGTGGCTCAAACAAGTAGAACACATCCGTGTGTTGGTTAAACAGTTGTCCGACAAAGGAAGATCCACTGCGCGTGGTCGCCAAGATGAGGATGTGAGTCTTTCTCGAAATATTAGAAGTTATCAACTGACCATCTTCACAAAGACGATCAGGAGATTCCGTTGGGTCTTGTCCAGGGCTACAATTATTTGGATTGGGGATTGGGCACATGTGAAAGGATTTGGTGGTAAAAGTCCGAATGGCTGTGTACTGGATAGCAATTGAGGCTAGCGCTAGTAAGAGGACAGCCTTCCAAGAACATTGCATGGCTGGAAACCGTCATTGAGCCTCGTCAAGGTATTCTGTTGATTACTTTACCTATAGAAGACACAAAAATATTTCATTACGTAAAGGAAATACAACTCGACTATTACATAAGTCATCGATAAAGCAGCTTAACAGTAAGAAGTCTTCACATGGGTGTGGAAATCTCAAGTAGACACCTGCTGCCTGTGACAGGGCAATCCCTATAGAAATCAAAGTTCCTCTATTAGCCAAAGAGCTAATGAAGACCCCTACAAACTAGAACAGTGCACCCCTTATGCATTAAACCGAGGTTTCAGCATTGGGACAATCATCTCCTGTGGTTAGCTAGAGGCCATCTGACCGGCATCCACATCAGGCACCTCGCTGGAAATGTCTTAATTTCAGCAAAGCAAACTTTCCTGCATAATTTATATGCTGTAAAATCATTATTACAGGAGATACATGTAAATGTGGATGCTTCGGACTCCATACTTTGGTGTATAGTCTGTGCAGTGCGAACGCTGACTGATTGAGGTCACACACAAGGAGTGGTCGAGAGCTCAAAAAAGAGAAGCCTGCCAAGAAAGAAATATGGAAAGTGTCTCTGGAATTAGAAATGAGCCCTTACTGGCTACCTGTTCGTGATCCCAGAAGTGGAGAAACACTTTGATTACAATTATTAACTGTGGCCAAGTACTGTGATAAAGTGACCGAAAGTGATCGACCTCACCAGCCTGCCCAGAGACCAGATTTGATGAAATTGTGACAATGTGAATGACTATGGCCTGCGATAAGCTCCACAATGGCCTCAGACAACCTCCATGCACTGTTGTGTCCTGCATCTGCGAGTACTCGGTATGGACTGCTTCTGTGATAGAACAACTGTGGACCGATGTGAGTGTGATATACTGCAAGGTGTGCAGTGATAACCCTCCAAAACCGTGCTGCGTTCATTGCCGAAGAAAATCGCCTGTCGTTTGTCTTATAATTAGCAATAATTATAATAAGACTGCTCGAACTGCCATGCTCTGTGCCACAGTGCAATAGTGTAACGTCCAAGCTCAGTGCCATAACATATTAATGTAACTGCCAAGCTCTGTGCCACAGTATAGTACTGTAACTTCCAAGCTCTCTGCCACAGTACAGTAGTGTAAAAGCTCTGTGCCATAACATACTTCTGCGCCACAGTACAGCAGTGTAACGGCCAAGCTCTGCACCACAGTACAGTAGTGTAATGGCCACGCTCTGCGTCACAGTACAGTAGTGTAACTTCCAAGCCCTGTGCCACAGTACAGTAATGTAAAGGCCAAGCTGCATCACAGTACAGTAGTGTGACTTCCTAGCTCCTTGCCACAGTACAGTAATGTAAAGGCCAAGCTCTGTGCCACAGTACAGTAATGTAACTTCCAAGCCCTGTGCCACAGTACAGTAGTGTAAGGGCCAAGTTCTGCGCCACAGTACAGTAGTGTAACGCCCTTGCTCTGTGCCACAGTACAGTAGTGTAACTTCCAAGCTCTGTGCCACGGTACAGTAGTGTAACTTCCAAGCTCTGGGCCACAGTACAGTAGTGTAAAGGCCAAGCTCTGTGCCACAGTACAGTAGTGTAACTTCCAAGCTCTGTGCCACAGTACAGTAGCGTAACTTCCAAGCTCTGCATCACAGTACAGTAGTGTAATGGCCAAGCTCTGCGCCACAGTACAGTAGTGTAACTTCCAAGCTCTGTGCCACAGTACAGTAGCGTAACTTCCAAGCTCTGCATCACAGTACAGTAGTGTAATGGCCAAGCACTGCGCCACAGTACAGTAGTGTAACTTCCAAGCTCTGCCACAGTACAGTAGTGTAACTTCCAAGCTCTGCGTCACAGTACAGTAGTGTAACTTCCAAGCTCTGCGCCACAGTAGAGTAGCGTAACTTCCAAGCTCTGCATCACAGTACAGTAGTGTAATGGCCAAACACTGCGCCACAGTACAGTAGTGTAACTTCCAAGCTCTGTGCCACAGTACAGTAGTGTAACTTCCAAGCTCTGCGTCACAGTACAGTAGTGTAACTTCCAAGCGCTGTGCCACAGCACAGTAATGTAACTTCCAAGCTCTGTGCCACAGTACAGTAGTCTAACTTCCAAGTTCTGCGTCACAGTACAGTAGTGTAACATCCAAGCTCTGCGCCACAGTACAGTAGTGTAACTTCCAAGCCCTGCGCCACTGTACAGTAGTGTAACTTCCAAGCCCTGCGCCAAAGTACAGTAGTGTAACTTCCAAGCCCTGCGCCACAGTACAGTAGTGTAACTTCCAAGCTCTGCGCCACAGTACAGTAGTGTAACGGCCAAGCTCTGCGCCACAGTACAGTAATGTAACTTCCAAGCCCTGCGCCACAGTACAGTAGTGTAACGGCATGCTCTGTGCCACATTACACTAGTGTAACTTCCAAGCTCTGTGCCACAATACAGTAGTGTAACTTCCAAGCTCTGTGCCACAATACAGTAGTGTAACTTCCAAGCTCTGCGCCACAGTACAGTAGTGTAACTTCCAAGCTCTGCGCCACAATACAGTATTGTAACTTCCAAGCTCTGCGCCACAATACAGTAGTGTAACTTCCAAGCTCTGCGCCACAGTACAGTAGTGTAGCTTCCAAGCTCTGCGCCACAATAAGGTAGTGTAACTTCCAAGCTCTGCGCCACAGTACAGTAGTGTAACTTCCAAGCTCTGCGCCACAGTACAGTAGTGTAGCTTCCAAGCTCTGCGCCACAGTACAGTAGTGTAACTTCCAAGCCCTGTGCCACAGTACAGTAATGTAAAGGCCAAGCTCTGCGTCACAGTACAGTAATGTAACTTCCAAGCCCTGCGCCACAGTACAGTAGTGTAACGGCATGCTCTGTGCCACATTACACTAGTGTAACTTCCAAGCTCTGTGCCACAATACAGTAGTGTAACTTCCAAGCTCTGTGCCACAATACAGTAGTGTAACTTCCAAGCTCTGCGCCACAGTACAGTAGTGTAACTTCCAAGCTCTGCGCCACAATACAGTATTGTAACTTCCAAGCTCTGTGCCACAATACAGTAGTGTAACTTCCAAGCTCTGCGCCACAGTACAGTAGTGTAGCTTCCAAGCTCTGCGCCACAATAAGGTAGTGTAACTTCCAAGCTCTGCGCCACAGTACAGTAGTGTAACTTCCAAGCTCTGCGCCACAGTACAGTAGTGTAGCTTCCAAGCTCTGCGCCACAGTACAGTAGTGTAACTTCCAAGCCCTGTGCCACAGTACAGTAATGTAAAGGCCAAGCTCTGCGTCACAGTACAGTAGTGTGACTTCCTAGCTCCTTGCCACAGTACAGTAATGTAAAGGCCAAGCTCTGTGCCACAGTACAGTAGTGTAACTTCCAAGCTCTGCGCCACAGTACAGTAGTGTAACTTCCAAGCCCTGCGCCACAGTACAGTAGTGTAACTTCCAAGCCCTGCGGCACAGTACAGTAGTCTAACTTCCAAGCTCTGCGTCACAGTACAGTAGTGTAACTTCCAAGCGCTGTGCCACAGCACAGTAATGTAACTTCCAAGCTCTGTGCCACAGTACAGTAGTCTAGCTTCCAAGCTCTGCGTCACAGTACAGTAGTCTAACTTCCAAGCTCTGCGTCACAGTACAGTACTGTAACTTCCAAGCGCTGTGCCACAGCACAGTAATGTAACTTCCAAGCTCTGCCACAGTACAGTAGTCTAACTTCCAAGCTCTGCGCCACAGTACAGTAGTGTAACTTCCAAGCGCTGTGCCACAGCACAGTAATGTAATTTCCAAGCTCTGTGCCACAGCACAGTAGTCTAACTTCCAAGCTCTGCGCCACAGTACAGTAGTGTAAGTTCCAAGCTCTGCGCCACAATACAGTAGTGTAACATCCAAGCTCTGCGCCACAGTACAGTAGTGTAACTTCCAAGCTCTGCGCCACAGTACAGTAGTATAACTTCCAAGCTCTGCGCCACAGTACAGTAGTGTAACTTCCAAACCCTGCGCCACAGTACAGTTGTGTAACTTCCAAGCTCTGCGCCACAGTACAGTAGTGTAACTTCCAAGCTCTGCGCCACAGTACAGTAGTGTAACTTCCAAGCCCTGCGGCACAGTACAGTAGTGTAACTTCCATGCTCTGCGCCACAGTACAGTAGTATTACTTCCAAGCCCTGCGCCACAGTACAGTAGTGTAACACCCAAGCCCTGCGCCAAAGTACAGTAGTGTAACTTCCAAGCCCTGCGCCACAGTACAGTAGTGTAACTTCCAAGCTCTGCACCACAGTACAGTAGTGTAACGGCCAAGCTCTGCGCCACAGTACAGTAATGTAACTTCCAAGCCCTGCGCCACAGTACAGTAGTGTAACGGCCAAGCTCTGCGCCACAGTACACTAGTGTAACTTCCAAGCTCTGTGCCACAATACAGTAGTGTAACTTCCAAGCTCTGTGCCACAATACAGTAGTGTAACTTCCAAGCTCTGTGCCACAGTACAGTAGTGTAGCTTCCAAGCTCTGCGCCTCAGTACAGTAGTGTAACTTCCAAGCCCTGCGCCACAGTACAATAGTGTAACTTCCAAGCCCTGCACCACAGTACAGTAGTGTAACTTCCAAGCCCTGCGCCACAGTACAGTAGTGTAACTTCCAAGCTCTCTGCTACAGTACAGTAGTGTAATGGCCAAGTCTGTGCCACA
This sequence comes from Ranitomeya variabilis, assembly GCF_051348905.1. Classification (NCBI taxonomy): domain Eukaryota; kingdom Metazoa; phylum Chordata; class Amphibia; order Anura; family Dendrobatidae; genus Ranitomeya; species Ranitomeya variabilis. Next base: position 427,793,572 of record NC_135233.1, on the reverse strand, counting down.
GTACAGTAGTGTAACTTCCAAGCTCTGTGCCACAGTACAGTAGTGTAACTTCCAAGCTCTCTGCTACAGTACAGTAGTGTAACGGCCAAGTCTGTGCCACAGTACAGTAGTGGAAAAGCTCTGTGCCATAACATACTTCTGTAGCCACCAAGACCTTGTTATTGTTTTACTGTCAAGTTCAGAGATTGAACATTGATATTTGACTATCAAGAACTGTGTCTATGCGGCTGTGTAACCATGAAGCGTGTTCCCTCATTGAAATACTGAGACCATTGGATTTGCTTTTCTTATACTTTGAGTAAAACACTTTGATTTCAACTCTGCCATGTCTCTGTATTTCTTGAGCTCGGAGCCCTGCCGAAAGTCAAATGACCACAAAAAGAGAGGTCTAAAAATCCTCCAAAAATTCAAAAATGTGGGAAGGAACATATACACACAACACACCTAAGGGTGAGACAACACAGTGAATTTGGCCAATAACCAAAATTCCTACACGCGCTGTGGCCAACGGCCTCTGATTCTGAAGAATTCTCCACCTACCAGGACACCGGTATAGAAGGGAGGCTTCACAGTTTCCTCCACCATTAATTGCCTCTGGGACTCCTAATCCTTGTTACAAGATATTTTGTAACTTTTCGACAAGATTTGATGTGATGGTCTTATTGATAACGTTTTACTTTAGAGTCTTCAACTTCGCAACAAAGAGCAGAAGGCAGTTTGTGCCGCGGCCGCTCCTACGGCCTTGTTAAATTCCTCCATGAGACTCGTACATAAAAAGATTTCACTTTTATGGATTACGAACCGTGGAGAAGACTCATTTAATGGGTAAAAGAAAAAAAAAACCTTTTTCCTTCCTGCAAAGGAATCAAATTCTCCATCACCTTGGAGGTAATGAGATGCTCTTGCACTTTCATATGAAGGAACATTTCGGGCTGCACCAGTAATATCCCCATCTTATCCAGAATATCAAGTGGCCACGTTATCCGGACCGTCACTACGGCACTGAGCAGTTTTGCAGGATTGCTGAATATTTGTATCATTTTTCACTAAACTGAAACTTTTGATTCGATTTTCGGTCTGGAATTGAAGATGTGCAGATGACAACTGTGGTTCTCCAGCATCTGCTGTGCCACGATGGAAGGACTGCGCGAATACGGAACAAGACTAATTGGCACCGAAAAATACGCAGAATAGTGAGAAATGTCTGAGCGGAAAAGTGTCACTGGATAAAAGGGACTTAAAGCAGAATGTTACAAGGTCTACACACAAGTCACTGAGCTCGCAACAAGGCACAGGTCCTGGTACCAACACACTGGTATATGCCCCTGCCTTATTATATCCTTTCCGAGGTCTAAATACAAAACACAGGATAGATGAAAGGAGTATGGAAGATGGCAGTCCAACTGCAGAGACCCCGACTATCCTGAGAATGTGCAGCCCAAATCCCCAGTGTGCGACCACCTCCTACAGATGGTGAATGAAGCAGTACTGAGCGTGTGCGACCACCTCCCATAGACTGGAGCGGTAATGAGCATGTGCGACCACCTCCTATAGATGGTGAATGGAGCGGTAGTGAGCGTGCGACCACTTCCTATAGACGTGAATGGAGCAGTAGTGAGTGTGCAACCACCTCCTCTAGACAGTGACTGGAGCGGTAGTGAGTGTGTGCGACCACCTCCTATAGACAGTGACTGGAGCGGTACTGAGCGTGTGCGACCACCTCCTATAGACGGTGAATGGAGCGGTAGTGAGTGTGTGCGACCACCTCCTATAGATGATGAATGGAGCGGTAGTGAGCGTGTGCGACCACCTCCTATACACAGTGAATGGAGCGGTAGTGAGTGTGTGCGACCACCTCCTATAGACAGTGACTGGAGCGGTAGTGAGTGTGTGCGACCACCTCCTATAGATGGTGAATGGAGCGGTAGTGAGCGTGTGCGATCACCTCCTATAGATGGTGAATGGGGCGGTAGTGAGCGTGTGCGACCACCTCCTATAGATAGTGACTGGAGCGGTACTGAGCGTGTGCGACCACCTCCTATAGACGGTGAATGGAGCGGTAGTGAGCGTGTGCGACCACCTCCTATAGACGGTGAATGGAGCGGTAGTGAGCGTGTGCAACCACCTCTCAAGTTCTTTTAAGGAGTTATTTCGAGCAAAAAACACCTGAAAAAGTTGCTCAAAAAGTGGTTTAATGACTCTTCTTATTCATTTCTATTGTAACACCACGTTTTTGGTTTTTTTAGCCTTTTTATTTAGTTTCAGGTTTTGATAAATGTCTGCTGGGGAAAAAAAAGAAAGTGCTCCTCACTATTGATGGAATCTGCCCCAAACTAAGCTCCGTCCAATCAAAAGGCTGCAAACAACGCTTCAAGAAATAAAAAAACTCAGACAAAAGTTGCCCAAGGAGCATTTCCTAAAGCAGTTTCCACTAGAAAACGCTCAATTTTTTGACCGCCTGAATAAAAAGAAAAATAACTGCCTATACTGTAAGGCTCTGTGCACACTGACATTTTTGCAGAAACTCCAAAACTCATCCAAAACTCGTTGAAAACTTTCAGCTCAGTCTTTATTCTGAAAACTGCAAAAAGATTGTGTGCACACGCCCTACGGGACTGCATGGATCGGTCGGGGTTCCACCAATCATACATATAGGTCACCTGGAACACTCCCTTTAAGGCTGCCGCCACACTAGCAGTATTTGGTCAGTAGTTGTAAGCCAAAACCAGGAGTGCAGAAGTGGATCATATGTTTCTATTATACTTTTCCTCTATTTGTTCCACTCCTGGTTTTGGCTACAAATACTGATGTAAAATACTGACCAAATACTGCTAGTGTGATGGCAGCCTAAAGGTTAAGGCCGGCGTCACACTAGCGTATTGCATCGGATGCGATATGCTAATGACCCTCAGCTCCTGCTCTGCTGTCAGCAGGAGCCGAGTGTCATGCGTCTGTGGTCCAAGCCTCTCGCAGAGAGCGGATCGGAGCACAGCTGCGAAGGAGGCGGAAAAACTAATTTCTCCATCTCCTCCATGCCGGGGTCCGTGTTTAGCGCACAGCACTCGGATGATATACGAGTGGTGTGCACTGTCTCACTCACACCCATAGGCTCATAAGGGTGCGAGTGAGCTGAGAGTCGGCCGAGTGTCCGTGACAATCCCAGCATGCTGCGATTGTCTCTGACCGAGGAAAACGGCCGACAAAAAAATCGGCTGCTGGGAGCTGCCCCATAGTGTAACATTGGTCCGAGTGCAATGCGATTTTTTTATCGCATTGCACTCGTCCGTTTGAGTCACCAGTGTGACGCCGGCCTTAGGCCGGAGACACACTGGTGCGAGATACGGCCGAGTCTCGCTGGTTAAAAGCAAGCTGTGGCACCTGCATTCCGGAGCTGAGCGTGCAGCTCCATGTATTGCTATGGAGCCGCACGCTCCGCTCCAGAGTGCAGGTGCCACAGCTTGCTTTTAACCAGCGAGACTCGGCCGTATCTCGCACCAGTGTGTCTCCGGCCTTACTCAGAGGTCATGGCTTATGCATGCAGCCATTTCTCCTGTCCCCGTTGGTCAGGGCACATGGTCGTGTCCATGATAATATTCCCCTGGATTGCACTCTCACCTGTACACCTGCCATTTTCCAGACTTGCCCTGCAGCCCATAATCTCTGCTATGATGTCCCTGCCCCCTATAATCTCTGCTATGACCTCCCTGCTCCCCATAATCTCTTCTATGATCTCCCTGCATCCCATAATCTGCTATGACCTCCCTTCACCCCATAATCTCTGCTATGATCTCCCTGCCCCCCATAATCTCTGCTATGACCTCCCCGCACCCCATAATCTCTGCTATGACCTCCCCGCACCCCATAATCTCTGCTATGACCTCCCTGCTCCCCATAATCTCTATGATATCCCTCACCCCATAATCTCTGCTATGATCTCCCTGCATCCCATACATCTCTGCTATGATCTCCCTGCCCCATAATCTCTGCTATGATCTTGCCGCCCACCATCTCTGCTATGATCTCCCTCACCCCATAATCTCTGCTATGATCTCCCTGCATCCCATAAATCTCTGCTATGATCTCCCTGCCCCATAATCTCTGCTATGATCTCCCTGCCCACCATAATCTCTGCTATGATCTCCCCGCCCACCATAATCTCTGCTATGATCTCCCCGCCCCCCCATAATCTCTGCTATGACCTCCCTGCCCCCCATAATCTCTGCTATGATCTCCCTGCCCCCCATAATCTCTGCTATGATCTTCCTGCCCCCCATGTCTGCTATGATCTCCCTGCCCCCCATAATCTCTACTATGATCTCCCTCACCCCATAATCTCTGCTATGACCTCCCTGCACCCCATAATCTCTGCTATAATCTCCCTGCCCCCCATTATCTCAGCTATGATCTCCCTGCCCCCATAATCTCTGCTATGATCTCCCCGCCCCCCATAATCTCTGCTATGACCTCCCTGCCCCCCATAATCTCTGCTATGATCTCCCTGCCCCCCATAATCTCTGCTATGACCTCCCTGCCCCCCATAATCTCTGCTATAATCTCCCTGCAGAGTTCACCCTTCCACCTCCTCCGCTCCTGGAATGAAATCAGCGCGACCCCCCAGAGCTTTTCTTAAAAATCCTGCATCTTATAAAATACCGCAATACATGTAGTGATCTGAGCGCAGTAGGGCGAGAAACAATCATCTCAACCCCTAAGTAAAAAAAAGAAAAATATTGGGGCACCCAAAAATGTCACTGACCCCAGAAAAGCCCAAATGTCTCCTTATATTCCCGATAATACCTGGCCCCTGGAATCATCCGTGCCAACTGCAGAGAACAGAGCTATATGTCCATTATTGGCGCACACCGCACGTCGCCGGCATAATCATCATTTTCCCTTTATTCTAGAAGCCCCCCAGACATTGCTATACGGCCCCCTTAACCATGATGGAAAGCCGCCCATATCTGCTGGACCTTTTCTTCCTGGCTCCCCCGTATATATGCACGCTGGGCTTGGCATGGAGGACAAAATAATGAATGTGGGCAAAGAGGGACGCAGGTGGTCTCCAAGCAGGGGATGGCCAATCCTGCTGACACTGACAAGCCCCATGTGGTGTGGCCCCGCAGTCATGATCCTATAGGACCCCTGTTTGCATCTGCGGCTTGTTATGCAGTCAGCACTGTATGGGCATTGTGGGGGGATCCGGCACTGTAGGAGTTAATGGAGCGGAGCCGAGGAGCAGTGCACTGTGTGAGCAGCAATGCCCGGGGGGCTTGAAGTCAGTCGTCCAATATTGACCATTGCGATGTATTCGTAAATATTCTTCTTCCGGTATCTGACAGAACAGTCTATTGAAACAGCAGCGCACAAACCTCTGCAAACATGGAGAAGACGCTCTGCAGCGGCGGCCGACAGGAGAGGCGGAAATTTCCACATCTTACTAGCAGACGGCGGGTACAAGTAACAGCTGCCTCCAATCCATGTACAGCACCGCCATACAGGCGGCACACACCGCGCCCCGTCACTATGTCACCAGTCAGCTCTGTGCTACAACACTGTCATACAGTCACACACCATAGACAACAGTATCAGTCACACACCACAGACAACAGTATCAGTCACACACCACAGACAACAGTATCAGTCACACACCATAGACAACAGTATCAGTCACACACCACAGACAACAGTATCAGTCACACACCATAGACTACAGCATCCTACAGTCACACATCATAAACTACAACACTGTCATACAGTCACACACCACAGACAACAGCATCCTACAGTCACACACCATAGACAACAGTATCAGTCACACATCATAGACTACAGCATCCTACAGTCACACATCATAGACTATAGTATCAGTCACACATCATAAACTACAACACTGTCATACAGTCACACACCATAGACAACAGCATCCTACAGTCACACATCATAGACTACAGTATCAGTCACACATTATAAACTACAGCACTGTCATACAGTCACACACCATAGACAACAGCATCCTACAGTCACACATCATAGACAACAGTATCAGTCACACATCATAAACTACAACACTGTCATACAGTCACACACCATAGACAACAGCATCCTACAGTCACACATCATAGACTACAGTATCAGTCACACATTATAAACTACAGCACTGTCATACAGTCACACACCATAGACAACAGCATCCTACAGTCACACATCATAGACAACAGTATCAGTCACACATCATAAACTACAACACTGTCATACAGTCACACACCATAGACAACAGCATCCTACAGTCACACATCATAGACAACAGTATCAGTCACACATCATAAACTACAACACTGTCATACAGTCACACACCATAGACAACAGCATCCTACAGTCACACATCATAGACTACAGTATCAGTCACACATCATAAACTACAACACTGTCATACAGTCACACACCATAGACAACAGCATCCTAGTCACACATCATAGACTACAGCACTGTCATACAGTCACACACCATAGACAACAGCATCCTACAGTCACACATCATAGACTACAGTATCAGTCACACATCATAGACTACAACACTGTCATACAGTCACACACCACAGACAACAGCATCCTACAGTCACACATCATAGACTACAGTATCAGTCACACATAAACTACAACACTGTCAGTCACACACCATAGACAACAGCATCCTACAGTCACACATAGACTATAGTATCAGTCACACATAAACTACAACACTGTCATACAGTCACACATCATAGACTATAGTATCAGTCACACACCATAGACAACAGTATCAGTCACACATCATAGACAACAACAGTATCATACAATCACACACCATAGAAAACAGCGTCCTACAGTCACACATCATAGACTACAACAGTGTCATACAGTCACACATCATAGGTAACAATATCAGTCACACATCATAGGTAACAATATCAGTCACACATCATAGATGACAGTATCAGTCACACATCATAGACAACAGCATCCTACAGTCACACATCATACACAACAGTATCAGTCACACATTATAGACAACAACAGTATCATACAGTCACACATCATAGGTAACAGTATCAGTCACACATCTTAGACAACACAGTCATACAGTCACACATCATAGACAACAGTATCAGTCACACATCATAGACTACAACAGTATCATACAGTCACATATCATAGACAACAGTATCAGTCACACATCATAGACAACACCATTATACAGTCACACATGATAGACCACACCGTCATACACCATAGACAACAGTATCAGTCACACATCATAGACTACAACTGTGTCATACAGTCACACATCATAGACAACAGCATCCTACAGTCACACATCATAGACTACAGTATCAGTCACACATCATAAACTACAAGTGTCATACAGTCACACATCATAGACAACAGTATCAGTCACACATCATAGACAACACCATTATACAGTCACACATCATAGACAACACCATTATACAGTCACACGTCATGGACTATAGCAGTATCATACAGTCACTCACCATACACTGCAACAGTATCATAGTCACGTCATAGACTACACTGCCATACAGTCACTCATTATAGACAACAGTATCATACAGTCACAAATCATAGACAACATCGTCATACAGTCACACATCATAGACTACAACAGTATCAGTCACACATCATAGACTACAACAGTATCAGTCACACATCATAGACTACAACAGTATCAGTCACACATCATAGACTACAACAGTATCAGTCACACATCATAGACTACAACAGTATCAGTCACACATCACAGACAACACCGTCATACAGTCACACATCATAGACTACAACAGTATCAGTCACACATCATAGACTACAACAGTATCAGTCACACATCATAGACTACAACAGTATCAGTCACACATCATAGACTACAACAGTATCAGTCACACATCATAGACTACAACAGTATCAGTCACACATCACAGACAACACCGTCATACAGTCACACATCATAGACTACAACAGTATCAGTCACACATCATAGACTACAACAGTATCAGTCACACATCATAGACTACAACAGTATCAGTCACACATCACAGACAACACCGTCATACAGTCACATGTCATGGACTACTACAGTTTCTTACAGTCACTCTTCATAGACTACAACAGTAGCATACCGTCACACGTCGTAGACAACAGTATCATAGTCACACATCATCGACTACAGCAGTATCATACAGTCACAGATCATAGACTACAACAGTATCATACAGTCACCCATCACGATCTATAATACTGCCATAACACACATTACATAAGATATAAACCAATTTTGAAGGCACCATATGGTGAAATCCAACAAGATGAGATCTGAAGGGTGACGTCTATAAGAAATACTCTCACCTCTCAGTTCTTGATGGTGTAACGTGTCAATTCCTGTATTGGTGGCGGCTGTCATTACCTTCAGCTTATACATTATCGGTAGACGTGTGTCACGATATGGTATGAAATATCATATAAGTTTAGTTTCTCTTGTCAGCCCAGGATGTGGGCTAAGAAACCCCCCTTCTCTTTTACTTCAGAGTTGAGCTTGCCTTGCCAATGTACATGGGGGAAGAGCGTTTTATTGCCTAAAGGAATGTTTACGACCAGGTAGAAGCTTCCTCCAGCAAGAACTGGATTCTAAGTCTCTAGAACCATGCGGTCCTTTGTTCCATTTTTGTAAGATATTAGGCAAATGATTTAAAATACGAACACAAAAATATATCGTCATAATCACACTCGGAGGATCTACCCATCACTCTAAGCATCAGCGTCTAACTCCATCGGGTGAAGAAGTAGGGATTGCTCTGTAAATAATAGGACATATTTGATCTCCTTAGAAAGCCCACGGTAATCTGAGATGAATGCTGGGTTTGTCAGGACTATGATATGTTCAGCAGCGGAATTACAAGTCTTAGAAAGATTTAGCTTATACTTAGTCAGAATGCAGAGAGAGGAGGGACTGGGATAGCCAGCCTTTTTGGTGATGTCACCAAGCTAAGCTATAACTGTTTTGGCCGGACTCCAGCAGTCTGTTGCTGGAAGAACATGTGGGTCTGACCTGAAGAGCTGTACCTCATGCATTGGGATTTTTGGGAGCCCTTCCCACTAGCATGGTGTTTGCCTGAACTGATATGAACTAAGAACATGTGAGTTATCTTTTCTTCCTTTAATCCTTTTATTTTCATAATTACCTTGTACATATTTGCAATTGTCTCATTTGTAACATCTTTGTATAATTTTGATAAAGCACTGCCTAACCTTTCTGGAGTATAATATTTAATGCTAGTTCTTCCTCCCTGCTCTAAAAACGTACCCTGTCTCTTGAAGGGAAATTACGCTACTGTTTTGGGTTAGCTCCGGACCCGTTTGATCGGAGCTGGTGGCAGCTTACCGTGTGCAGACTTTTGGGGTGTTTCAGCGACTGCAGCTTGATAATTATTGTTCCTGCCTGCGTGGGAGTAGTTATCGCGTCGCTGCAGCGCGCCCAATAGCCAGTACATAGCAGGCAGCCTTTCTGGCGACTAATTACCCTAGGTGCAGTACCTAATCTGACCTGAGAGTAAGGGGGGCGCCAGAGAGCTGCAAGTGTTAAGTGGAACTGTAAGCGGGATACACAAATCCCTGCAGTTCATGGTATATTGAAGAGCAGTGGGATACCTAAAATAAGCCCCTGCTGTAAACTAAGAGGTCAATAGCATTGTGTGTGTTTTTTTTTATCACATTGTGGCAGTAGAGGGATAACGAGGATAAGCCCCCCTGCACATGTGATAGCCGTCTGCTGGTCTAAAGTCACCCCAATCCGTGACCTAATGGTGGCAGTGGTCGGGAATCCCTGTGGATTTTCGTGACAAACTGCGGGCCACGGCTAAGGGATCGTGACAATTGGTGACAGTCACGGTGTGAATCGTGACAATTGGTGGCAAGGCGGTGGGATATTAGAGCATTAGTGATTTGGTTTGAGCAATCATTCCTCTCACTAAAAACTTGCAGAAAGTTCTTGCGAGAACTCTGCGCAAATAAGTTTGGGAGAACGAACTCAGTGCTTATTAGTTGTGAGACAATTGTATACTGGTAATTATCCCCTCCCTTTTTCTTCGTTTTTCTATCCTATCTTTTATTTGGCAACCATGGTTGGGCTGGGAGAAGCCTTTTATGAACAGCAGACTAGAGACACCCTTGTTGCCTTATGCAAGTCACAGCACATTGACTATGCAAGCAAAAACAAAAGCGAACTGGTCGCAGCCCTGATGCAATGGGAAGCCGCTCTAGACCACTCACAGAGCCCAGAAGCCGCAGATGCCAGCACCAGCGAACATGGTGCTGCAGCAGAGGTCCAACCACTGAATGCTCGCCCCGTTAGCAATCCGGGCGAATTGGACCCCCACCTGCAGGCGGCCTTGAAAGAATTCCCCGCTGACGACCATGAGGGACATCGACAGCTGATCCAGCAATACCAGGAGCGAGCCGAGGCCTGAGCCGAGCGGGAGGCCCAAGCGGATCGGGAGTACCGGCTGCAGATGGCCCAACTGCAAATGCAGAGGTCGTCCCAGTCCAGCCGTGAGCCCAGCAGCGCTCAGATACCGAAACCCCGGCCCGACCACTTTCCTGTTATGGAAAAGGATGGGGACTTGGACACTTTTCTGCGGGCCTTTGAGAAAGCCTGCAGACAGTACCAGCTGCCTACACAAGAATGGGCACGATACCTGACACCAGGGCTGAGAGGAAAAGCTCTGGAGGCGTTTGCTGCCCTCCCTCAAGAACAAGATGGTGACTATGAGGCCATCAAGCAGGCTCTGATAGCCAAGTACCAGCTTACACCCGAGGTGTACCGTAAAAAGTTTCGGACCCTCCAATGTGGCCCACACGACAGTTACAGTGATGTGGTGCATGGACTGGGGACCCACTTTGACCAGTGGACCCAAGGACTGTCAGTGACCACATTTGCACAGTTGCGAGACCTGATGATCAAAGACCAGTTCTTCCATCTTTGCCCAACTGAGGTGCGACAGTTCGTGATGGACAGAGAACCCAAAGACGTGACGAAAGCAGAGCAGATTGCCGATGCCTATGAGGCCAACCGTAGATTGGAAGTGCGGAAGCCAGTCACCACCAGCTGGAGAGGGGGTAAGCCTGCATCCAACGCCAGTACCCCTGCCAGCCAACCTACCAGAGGTCCTGTCCCCGTGGCCAACAGCACCAGACCTACCACCGAACTTCGCCAGTGTTACCACTGCAGGCAGACTGGACACCTCAGTCACCAATGTCCAGCCAAGCAGAAGAACCCCTCATCCAAGGCCCCAGGGCCTAATGCAGCAGTTCTTTTGGTGGGTGGTGTGGCTGGGAGGGGGTGTGATAACGTACAGCATGTCATTGTGGGAGGTCATGTTGCTACAGGCCTCAAGGACACCGGGGCTTAACGAACCCTCATCCGACCCGAACTGGTGGCCCCTGAAAAAATCATTCCGGGGAAAACCCTAACTGTCACTGGGATTGGGGGCATCAGCTGTCCCTTACCGATGGCCCGGGTTTATATTGATTGGGGTGCCGGGAGCGGGGTGAAGGAAGTGGGGCTGTCTGATAATTTGCCCACTGATGTTTTGTTGGGGACTGATTTGGGGAGGTTGTTTGCATACTACGTCCCTGACACCCCTCCCCAATCTGCTAATAAGGGTAACGTTAACCCTGATGATGATGATGATGATGGGAAATCGCATGTGTTACCTGACCATGCTTTATCTTGTAGTGATGCATCTGTTAACCCTTTTTTCCCTAGGATTGATGGTGAAAATGTTGTACCTGTGCCAACTGTACCTGATGATGATGTTTCTATGAAAGTTGATATGTCCGTAGGTACAGGAGTGCTCAGCCACGTCGCTCTGCGGAGTGAGACGGCTGAGGAACCCCTAGCAGGGGCAAGTGTCGGTGCTACCGGAAATGGGGAGATACATGGGAACCGTGAGGAAGGTGATGCCATGCAATTGACCAGTGCCGCCGAGGAAGGTAACTGGCCCATAAGTAGCAATGCTCCTGAGTAGTGTTGAGCATTCCGATACCGCAAGTATCGGGTATCGGCCGATATTTGCTGTATCGGAATTCCGATACCGAGATCCGATACTTTTGTGGTATCGGGTATCGGTATCGAAACAACATTAATGTGTAAAAGAAAGAATTAAAATAAAAAATATTGCTATACTCACCTCTCCGACGCAGCCTGGACCTCACCGAGGGAACCGGCAGCGTTCTTTGCTTAAAATGCACGCGTTTCCTTCCTTCCGTGACGTCACGGCTTGTGATTGGTCGCGTGCCGCCCATGTGGCCGCGACGCGACCAATCACAGCAAGCCGTGACGTAATTTTCAGGTCCTTCTAGGCATTCAGTATTTTAAAATTACGTTCCGGCTTTGTGATTGGTCGCGTCGCGGTCACATGGGCGACGCG